>NC_057797.1:291621534-291957237 GCF_018294505.1 Triticum aestivum | reverse complement strand
CCCCTTTCCCAGCATTGTCATGGGCTTTGAGTACTTGTATGTCGCGATCAACAAGTTCACAAAGTGGCCAGAAGTGGAACCGGTGAGAAATGTGAGAGCACAATCAGCCGTCAAGTTCTTCAATGGACTAGTCTGCCATTTTGGTGTTCCGAAAAGAGTCATCACTGACAATGACACACAGTTCACAAGCCGCACCTTCATGCAGTATATCCAAGACCTCGGCGGCATGGTTTGTTTTGCTTCTATTGCTCATCACAGGAGTAACAGCCAGGCTGAGAGGGTGAATGCAGAAGTGTTGTGGGGCCTCAAGACCAGAACTTTTGACAAGCTACACAAGTGCGGGAGGCGCTGGATTGATGAGTTGCCAACGGTTCTTTGGTTGATCAGAACGACACCAAATCGAGCCACTGGCTAGACACCCTTTGCACTGGTATATGGGGCAGAAGCAGTTCTCCCCACGGAACTCATATACGGGTCACCTCGAGTGCTCGCTTATGATGAGCTTGAGCAAGAACAATTGCACCAAGATAATGTGACGCTCCTTGAGGAATATTGTCTTTAGGATGCTATGCAAGCTGCTCGCTACCAGCAAGCCTTGTGCCGCTACCATATTTGCAAGGTTCACGGCCGAAGCCTTGTGGAAGGTGACCTTGTTCCTTAGTGAATTCAATCCGCCAACAATTCAAAAAAGTTGACGCCAAAGTGGGAAGGCCCTTATTGGGTAATACGAGTCACCAGGCCTAGCGCAGTTCGCCTGGAGACTGAAGATGGCATTTCGGAGCAATTCCTGGAATATCAAAAATCTTCGCAAGTTTTACCCCTAAGGTGCGGTTACCAGGAGCCCCGACAACCCCCTTTTGTACTAGCCTTGCCGGCAAGGCATGTAACCCTATGTACAAAGCCAGGCGCAGACCCTGCGCAGTCTGGGAAACAAAACCCTTAGTATGTACAGTTTCCTGTTGATTTTCATGTTTATGTGTATATGTATATGCATGCTTGTCCATGATATTGTACTACTTTTTGATTCCAACATATGTTAATGGAACGCCAAGGTTCCATGCTCTTGCCCTCTCTTCTTTCCAGCTGCGGCAATGACACTCGCTCCCGCCAAGGACCCCGGCTCTAGCAAGCAGTTGAGAAGACCACCCAGCACGGCGACCCCCGGCAAACCAAATAGGTAAAGTTCACCTCTTGCCCATTCCTGTTCGTAACCTATGACTTGTGCATTAGAAAACCTCGCCACTCTCTTTTATACGTAGGTGCTCCCATCCCTTGCTCGAATGCTACTCCTATCAGAATGGTCATAG
Organism: Triticum aestivum; assembly: GCF_018294505.1. NCBI lineage: Eukaryota > Viridiplantae > Streptophyta > Magnoliopsida > Poales > Poaceae > Triticum > Triticum aestivum. The sequence continues at coordinate 291,955,930 of NC_057797.1, read as the reverse complement.
TAGACATTGCTAAAAGGAGATTGACAAGGGGCTGGACCCTTTGTTGTAACTCGGCTGATGTGATTCCACGGCAGGCGCAGAGGGCACCGACAGGATAGCTTGCCGGAAGGACTCGTTTATTTGCATTAAGGGGGCATCTCACCTCTGCACGGACGTATACATGCGCGGGTTCCCAGCAAGGCTGGTCTTTTTAATTAACATGCTGATACAAGTACGAGTGTTACATGACATAAGCATGGGCTTGGGAGATTACATTACTTAGAAATTAAGATTTGGCAAGTGCCTGCAAGTTAAAAAGAAAGATAAGTGCCATGTGATTTCCATTCTTGCCCCTTTCCTATCAGGTGCGGCAGGTGAAGGCAAAGAAGGGGCGACTGGGAATGCACCGATGGAGAGCATGGCGGGGATGATCCTCGGCAAGGAGCGCGGCCAAGGGAGGAGGGCGATGCAGATGACGATGCTGTCGCCAATGATCATCCGGGGTCGGAATTGGCATCCTCCCACCCACTACCCTCGTCGTCGTTGTCGTTGTCTTCCTTATCACTGTCGCTCAAGGACGACGTTTTGTTGTCGGTGGAGCTCTCCACGCAGCACCCTAAGAGGGTTCCCAAGTGCCCGAAGAGCTTGACGGAGAGCGGGTCGTTCTCCATTAATTTGAAATGGAGAACGAGCGCCTCCGATAGGGTATGGGCCCAGGAAAAGGTCTTCCACCCACGTCAGAGATACATCATTTATGGTGCGGGGAAGTCGACGTCGACCCGCATGCCGCCATTCCCACAGCCCCTCATGTGCAGCCTCAAGTCCTATGGCGGGTCGAGCTCCATCTCCCAGGCGAATGGTGTGGGGAGGCGGAGGTGACCGCACAACGGCTTGTACAACCTGATGAAGAACTCGCGGGGCTGCTCTCTGACCTGGCCCTCCATTAGAGGGGGGAGCCGCTGACGGATGAGCGGCTAGTGCGACGCCCTGTCCTCCTCTCCCCGAGTGCCATGGCAGCCTCGGCCTCGCCCCCTCCCTCTTCCTCTCGCAGCGGGTTCCGCCGTCGTGAGCTCCAGAGGAGGGGAGACACGCTGTCGAGTAGAAGACCTCGTCGCTGCCATTGGAGCGCCAGCGTGCTCTCTTACCATGGCGAATGGAAGAAACGGACCAAGCAGGAAGGAGATGAATGCGAAGGACGTTGTCCCTCTCCCCTTTTTATAGAGGGGCGGGGCCGGGGCTCGGCCTCCCAACCTAAGGGCGACCGCCCCACTCGACCAATCCCGCAGCCAGAGGCACGGGGAATCAGGACCGACCCGCTGGTCCAATCAGTAGCGCCCGGCTTCCCGCCTCAGTGTTAAGGCTCGTGCCCTCCGTATCTGCCACCTACCCTCCCTAAGGCATGGGGGACATGTGGCGGGCGGTTTTGAATTAAGAAGACAAGTGGGACGACCGTTTTCCACCCCGTGATCTTGGGGTGAGGGCGCCATGAAGGCCACGACCCGAGTCCCCTTTGTAAATGAGCCGCGTCCCTATGGCTCCCTCTTTTTTGGGGGAAGGCGTGCGGCGACTCTTTACTATTCACCGCAGGCTGATGCAAGCATGCTGCGACCGTTCCATGCACGACCCCCTACGTCACGCACTCAATAAGGGTTGTGGGGAAGCGCAACTGGCGAAGAAGTTACCGCAGTTAAAACTCTGCCACGTGTGCCCACGCACTATTCTGGGCCTGGCCCAACAACGCTTCGCGCTTATGTGTGGCCCAGGCCTAGGGGCTCCTATCGGTGTACAAAAGTAGGGGCCTTTCTGTACCCCTTTACTTGTGCACGGGCAGTCGTAGCCACAACTGCAGCCTTGCTTGGCGTGGCAAAGGAAGGAAAGATACAAGGCTACCGAGGCAGCACTCAAATCAGAGGCATTAAGAGCAAAGGGGCAAGATGGATCTCCCTCGGCAACACCCTTGTTGGGGCAGCCTACATAGCCCCAGCAAGAGCCTTGCCGGGGTAATTAGCCCCACACTAGCGAGGTCGCCACCCTTGAGCCTAAGAGCTCTGACACCACCGATAACTTCAAGACCAAGACTCGGGGGTGCCCACGTGGTGGCATGAAGTCTTTCTGAAGACCAAGGGCCTGCGAGCCTAGATAAGAGTCAGAAGACAAAGACCCCCGGCAAGATCCTTGTCGGGGATAGCTGAAAACCCTCGGCAAGATCCTTGTCGGGGATAGATGAAAACCCACGGCAAGATCCTTGCTGGGGACGGCCACAAGGCCCCGGCAAGACCCTTGCCGGGGCCATCTGCGGGGCCACGGCTAGGCCCGCACCCACCAATGTCTCGCTACCCCATGGCCGTTCTGACGTGGCAACCAGCCCGCCAACTAGGCAAGCGCATGTGTGGTAGCATGCAGCTTCTAGGCCAACTAGTCAAGCACCTGCGTGGTGGCATGCATATCCTCGTGAAGACCCTGTCACCGCACCAGCTTAGCAACCAGCCAGCCAGCATGGCGCTGCATGCCTCATCAGCTCGGACGCGCGTCGAAGCAAGGCACGTCGGCAGCGCATTAAATGTGTTTGTCCTACGGTGCCAGGCGATAAACTTATAGACTATAGATACTTTCCACCTCCTGTGTGCCACTGTGGCGACCCCTTCGACATATAAAAGGGGGGCCAAGGCGTACTGGGGGAGGATTCAGACTTTTCGGACTGGGCCTGCACCACGGCTAGTTCAAGAGCTCAAGAACACCAAATATACAGAAAAGCAGGACTAGGGTTTTACGCATCGTTTGCTGCCCGAACGTGGGTAAAAATCCCCTCACACTGATCTTTTAGAGCCCCTCTTTGCGTAGCTCCACGCCCCGCCAACCGTAGAAAGGGATTGCAAGTGATCCCATAGGTGTCATTTGCCCTGACACAACCAAGGACACGGATTTGATTTTTCAACCAATTTACATGCACTGGAGCATGTGAATGTAGTTCAAATTTGAATTATGCACATAAATGCATAAAAACTCAGTTAATGTATAAAATGTCCAAACAAACCCCAAAAAATTCCTAAATTTATCATAACACTCCTATTGTTCTATCTTGACACAAGAAAAAAAATTGAAGTCAGGGATTCCAAGAGTTGGACCTTGGAGGCCGATGGCCCAGGCGCTAGAGGCACGGTCAACACGAGCGCTCGGGGCAGAGCAAGTCGACGCAGAAGAGGGGACTTGGAGCTGGAGCTTCATACGAAGCAGGGCGCGACAGCGGCAACATGGGGGGGGCGAAGCAGAGGCAACTACAGCGGCTGGTGACAGACTTGACGCGACAATAGCGAACTTGGCGCGGTTGGAAGCAGTTCCAAGGCAGGCGTTGAACGCAGCTAGGACAAGCTGGCGCTCACTGGATGCGTTGTCCTCCTCGCGCAGCAGAAGCGGGGGAGGCCAACAGTGTAACACCCTCGATGCGGCTATATCTCCCACGTGTCGAAGCATGACTTAGAGGCATAACTGCATTGAAAGCAATGTCACAAGTGAGATAATCTTCACACAACCCATGTAATACATAAGGGAAAGAGATACATAGATGGCTTACAATCGCCACTTCACACAATTACATGAATAAAGCATTACATCAAGCAGATACAATCAAGGTTCGACTACCGAACCAAAAATAAAAGAAGACTACCCCAAATGCTACACATATCCCCGATCGTCCCAACTGGGCTCCACTACTGATCAACTGGAAACGGAACAACATAACGGACACAAACTCCATCGAGCTCCTCCTTGAGCTTGGTTGCGTCACCTGCACGGTATCATCAAGCACCTGCAAACTGGTTTTGGAAGTATCTATGAGTCAACGGGGACTCAGCAATCTCACACCCTCGTGATCAAGACTATTTAAGCTTATAGGATGGGCAAAGGTATGATGTGGAGCTGCAGCAAGCGACTAGCATATTTGGTGGCCAACATACACAAAAGAGAGCGAGAAGAGATGGCAAAGCACGTTCGAGAATCTATGATCAAGAAGTGATCCTAGAACAACCTACGTCAATCATAACTCCAACACCGTGTTCACTTCCCGAAGTCTGCCGGAAAGAGACCATCACGGTTACACACGCGGTTGATGTATTTTAATTAAGATAAACTTCAGGTTTTCTACAACCGGACATTAACAAATTCCCATCTGCCCATAACCGCGGGCACGACTTTTGAAAGTTCAAATCCCTGCAGGGGTGTCCCAACTTAGCCCATCACAAGCTCTCACGGTCAACGAAGGATATTCCTTCTCCCAAGACAATCCGATCAGACTCGACATCCCGGACGAATGCAAGTTTTAAAACATGATGATGTAATGCACATGATGACATGATAAGATGCAACACGCAAGCAAATGACATGACAACGTCAGCGAATAACTGGAAGACACCTGGCACATCGGTCTCGGGGCGTTACAACACTCCACCACTACGAGAGGATCTCGTCCCGAGATCTAGATTGGCACCGGAGGGAAAACGGAAGAAAAAGAGAAGAGGTAAAACTAAGTTGCTTCTTTGACAAACGAGTGAAACCAAAGAACCTTGAGAAGTTGAACAAATTGAAAGAAAGAATGCAACGAAGAAGAACAAAGTTGAAAACACTCCGGTAGGGAAGAGTAACAAGGAAGAACAAATTCAGGCAGCACTCTGAATGAAAAGAAGGAGGATTGAATAAGAACTTGACAAGATGAGAGTATGCTTGATGAAATCAACAATACAGTGTCTTCGGAACTATTGAAAGAATGGCAAAAGGGGTAAGAAAGATCTCAGACAGCCCTCCGGTTGAAAAGAGGTGCAAGGCTTGATAAGGGGAAAAGAACTTGAGCAAAAGGGCACAACACTCCGGTTGAACGGATAGGCATTAAAAGAACATGATCTTCGGCAAAACAAGATGATGAGTGAAGAGAGCAACAACACAATACCTCCGGAACAAAAAAATAGAAGATAGATAATTGAAATGGAGAATGGAGAAGAAAATGCCAACTTCTACCACAAAAGAGCTTGAAAAGGCATCCTTAGGAGAACGGTCGAACATAGTTGTTGGGAAAGACCAACAACGAAAAAAGTAAGCTTGTAGTGGGCTTATGGAGAACATCTCAAAACCGAGTTGAAATTCTGCCACTGACGGAAATGATAGATTGGATTGATATGACAAGGGGACGAGAAAAACTATTTAACCGCGAGGATAGAAGAAATAACTTGGGTCATTTATAAGCACCATAAATAGCAATAAACCTTAGGGAAGGCTTTAGGTGAAATATAACCTAAGATAATTCCAAAGGAGAGATTGATGGATTTAAAATACCTCATTCTTGACAACATGTGAATCATGAAACAAGAACTCAAATTATCAAGAATGACATAATACCACCTCCTGTGATATGGAAAAGAATTGCACTCTAGATTGCAAGATGAAGAATGCTTGAGCTCCTCTACAAAGAATCTCGATGAACACTTCGAGAAGGAATTAAATCGTTGATGAACCATCATGTATAGTCTCCATGAAGAACTTCGGTAAATAAAAGAATGATCAAACAAAAGGAAAGAGAAGTTGAAAACACAAGGTGAATCCTTGTAACGATTTAGATGAATCTCCGTGGTGATATAATTGAAATAGGTTGGAACTCCGGAACAAAGAGAAGATGAACAATTGACAACGAGAATTAGTAATTGTGAACAAACTCCGGAGGAACGAATCCAACATTTGGATGAAGCAAGAATAAGAATTATGTTATGTGTATCCTTCACCAATTTAAATTGATGACAAGCAATGGATTGCATACACTTATTCTCATAGAAAGTATTAAGATAGATATAGCGCAAACTTGGGAAAATCTTCAATGAACCACCGGTAGAATTTGGAAATCACGAATGCATCGATAAGATAAAGAAGGAAGAGAAACCTTGAATGAACCACCGTAAGAATTCATCAAGGAAAAAGCAAAAGCACAAATCACCGTAAAGAATTGGAAAACGAATGGAGATACTTGAGGCAATTTGATGCAAGAGAACGAATAGATCACGAGCTGATTAGGAGATATTTGAACGATGCACCGGTAAGATTTAGAGAAAAAGAGCTGAAAGCTGCGAATGAATAATTTTGAATTGATGGCCTCCGGAGAATCAAACTGAAAACTCTTGAAATGCTCCGGATGGATGAAAAGAATTCTCTCAATCGAAAACAATTATGAGAGGATGACAACAAGCTAGAATCACGAATCTTGAAGAGAATGGAGCAAGATATGGAGGAAAAATCTTCTTCGGTCTTCAAAATCCGAAAATGACGACGAGAAACACCACCAAGAATTTATTTAGACACTCCAAAAGAATCAAAACGAAGGGGTTGAGCCAACGATGAAAAGAATTTGAAAGATCTTGGAGAAAGACAATTGACTGATGATAAACCATTGTTTCATCAAGCTTCGAAAACAAATTTGAGGATAACTCCTGAAAAATAAGAAGAGTTAGGTCAGATCCTGGGAAAAGACCTGTGGGTTAGGTCCCACTCAAAGAAACGCCGTTGAATGATTTCTTGAAAAGAGAGATTTCACCGGTTAAATTAAATGGTTTGAATGAAATAACATCCTCGAAAGAGTTTGAAAAAAAGCATTGTGGAAACATGAATCTTCGAGATATCTTGAGCACTCCGGAACAAATGAACAGCGAGAAGTGAATTATTATGAGGTGCACCGGTATGAGAAGGCATTTGAACCAAGGAAAAAGGGATATGAACAACAAAGCTTGAATTGGTTCCACCAGAGAAGAAAGAGAATGAATAATGATGAACTTGAGGTTCCGTTAGGATCTTCATGAGAACCACCGGATAAGAACATTGACGGAACAGAATGGGGAGGCTTCACATCAATAAGATGGATACTTGATAAAGAAATCTTAGTCCTTGAAGAAAAGGGTGGGTGGGCGGGAAAACAAAGACAATTTGGAATGGATGAAACGAACACCGTTGAGGAAACTGAGATTGGATCTTGCGGATGTTGAAATGATTGGATCCACTTGAGGAGGAGCACGTCGGTTGAAAAGGATTGACATGAAAATCTCGATTATCATGAAGGATTAGTATTCACATAGGAGTATGAGAACACCGCTTAGGAAAGGTATAGAATCAACACTTGACATTGAAGCAACTCGAATACCACAACTAAAAATAAAACAAAGGATTGGCTTGCAGAATAAGCCGGAACAAACATATGATAGAGATTTCGTCCGAAGATTTCGTGGTGAGGCCTACACAGGCTCGATCGTACAGCACCATCATGTACAAGGCAATGCACATGACATACGAAGCGTCCCCGAGTCGGCATAGCCAAGGACTCTTTAAGACACAACGAGACCACTGTAAAATCAACCGTGAATAGGTGGACCACTAGACGTCGAACCCCAATTTCATATCATACATCTGTCGGAAAGATATCCTAAGAGCTACTTGAATTCCCACTTATAAACTCCCGAACCTTTCAGGTTATGCAATCAGGTGTTGGGGATACAGGGGAAGCATAATATCTCACCTAAAACTAGCTAATCCTACATCCAGCTGTATCCATCCTTCAACACATAACCAAGAAACCTTCGGAAATCGTTTACCTCAACCTTCCAAAAGCATCCGTTATATGAGTTATGGCAATACTCCCGAACTCCCGCCCCAGTACTGGGTGGCGTCGAGGTTATCTCACCAACAACTGCGTAAAAGAGATTTTCGATGTCGGCGAACTCAGGTATTCTAGAACTGCAACGATAAAATTGTGACGACAACACCTCGGAGCTCAACTCCCCGGGACACTGCCACAACCCCTAAATGTCAGGAGGCACCAAGAACAATGTTCTCGTCACAAAACCATCAGAACGATTCCAAGATACCCGCGTGATCCTAAATTTTTTTAGTGAAATTTGAGAAGAGAAGAGTCAAAACTCTATGTCAGGATGCCTCACCAGAGCGACGAAGGGACTGAGGAGTAAAAGAAGTCCTAACTCTCCAATATATATAATCCTAAATGACTCAAAACATTTTTCTAGACTCAACAACACCAGCGATTCGATCAAGCAGGGGGCTCTTAAGGTCAGGGAAGGCTCTGATTACCAACGTGTAACGCCCTTGATGCGGCTATATCTCCCACGTGTCGAAGCACGACTTAGAGGCATAACCGCATTGAAAGCAATGTCGCAAGTGAGGTAATCTTCACACAACCCATGTAATACATAAGGGAAAGAGATACATAGATGGCTTACAATCGCCACTTCACACAATTACATGAATAAAGCATTACATCAACCAGATATAATCAAGGTCCGACTACGGAACCCAAAATAAAAGAAGACTACCCCAAATGCTACACAGATCCCCGATCGTCCCAACTGGGCTCCACTACTGATCAACTAGAAACGGAACAACATAACGGACACAAACTCCATCGAGATCCTCCTTGAGCTTGGTTGCATCACCTACATGGTATCATCGAGAACCTGCAAACTCTTTTTGGAAGTATCTGTGAGTCACGGGGACTCAGCAATCTCACATCCTCGCGATCAAGACTACTTAAGCTTATAGGACGGGTAAAGGTATGATGTGGAGCTGCAGCAAGCGACTAGCATATTTGGTGGCTAACATACGCAAAAGAGAGCGAGAAGAGAAGGCAAACCACGTTCGAGAATCTATGATCAAGAAGTGATCCTAGAACAACCTACGTCAAGCATAACTCGAACACCGTATTCACTTCCCGAACTCCGCCGGAAAGAGACCATCATGGTTACACACGCGGTTGATGTATTTTAATTAAGATAAACTTCAGGTTTTCTACAAATGGACATTAACAAATTCCCATCTGCCCATAACCGCGGGCACGACTTTCGAAAGTTCAAATCCCTGGAGGGGTGTCCCAACTTAGCCCATCACAAGCTCTCACGGTCAACGAAGGATATTCCTTCTCCCAAGACAATCTGATCAGACTCGGCATCCCGGATGAATGCAAGTTTTAAAACATGATGATACAATACACATGATGACATGATAAGATGCAACACGCAAACAAATGACATGACAACGTCAGCGAATAACTGGAAGACACCTGGCACATCGGTCTCGGGGCGTTACAGACAGGGTCCTGGATGGCGCCGCGGGGACTGAACGGCGAGGTAGGAGACGGCAGCTTGGCGCGGTTCCGAGGAAGGGCAATGGCAGAACAGTGGGGGCATGGGTCTTCAAGGCGGCGAGGAGTTGCGGGTCGGCATACGGGGATCCATGCCGGTCGCTGCAGCGGTTGTGCTCCCATGGCTGTCCTCCTGTGAGGGGCGGCGCCTTTGCTGCTCTTTGAGAGGAGCTCATCTCCCTGTGCCGACGAGGAGAGCGGTGAGGCTGAAGGGACAAAGGACGACGGCGGCTCGGTCCTCCTGGCCGACGGCGTGAGGCTTGGTGCGGGAGGAATCTGGCAAGGCGTCCGTGCTCAGGCATGAGCAGAGGCGTATGGGAGGCGGCGAAGGGCACGGAACTTGGGGCTCTGGGGGGTGGAGGATGAGACTCGAGATACACGGAGGCGTGGTGCAGTCATGGCTGCAAGCGGAGCTGATGCTTGGAGCGACAACGCGACACTAGAGATGGCGGGGCGGCCATAGGAGCTCCTGCTTCTGTCCATAGAGAAAAAAGGGGAGAAGGGGAGGTCAGAGCGGCCACAAACAAAGAGAGAGAGAGAGAGAGAGAGAGAGAGAGAGAGAGAATCAGGGCGTGACAGCGGCAACACGGGGGCGCGAAGCAGAGTCAATGACGGCGGCCGACGACGGACTCGGTGCGACAACGGCGAACTTGGCGCGGTTGGAAGCAGTTCCAAGGCAGGCGGTCAACGCGGCTAGGACGAGCGGGCGCTCGCTGGATGCGTCCTCCTCCTCGCGCAGCAGAAGCAGGGGAGGCCGACAGGGTCATGGATGGTGCCGCGGGGACTGGACGGCGAGGTAGGAGATGGCAGCTTGGGACGGTTCCTACAAAGGGCAACACCAGAACGGTGGGGGCATGGGTCTTCAAGGCGGCGAGGAGCTGCGGGTCGGCATCTGGGGATCCAAGGCGGTTGCTGCTGCGGTTGTGCTCCCATGGTTGTCCTCCTGCGAGGGGCGGCGTCATTGTTGTTCTTCGAGAAGAGCTCATCTCCCTGCGCCGACGAGGAGAGCGGGGAGGCTGCAGGGACAAAGGATGACGACGGTTCTTTCCTGCTGGCCGACGGCGCAAGGCTTGGTGCGGGAGGAGTCCGGTGAGGCGTCCGTGCTCAAGCATGAGCAGAGGCATATGGGAGGCGGCGAATGGCACGGGACTCGGGGCTCTGGGGTGCGGGATGAGACTCGAGACGCGCGGAGGTGCGGTGTGGTCTTGGCTGCAGGCGGAGCTGATGCTGGGAGCAACATCGTGACACTAGAGATGGCGGGCCGGCCGTGGGAGCTTCTACTTCTATCCTGAGAGAAAAAAGGAGAGTAGGGGAGGTCAGAGCGGCAACACACAGAGAAAGAGAATCGGGGAGCTCAGCGACGAGGGGTGCCAGGTGACCAGCGACCCGGACGGATGCAAGTTTTAAAAATATGAGGATGCAATGCACATGATGACATGGCAAGATGCAACATGCAAGCGAATGACAAAGCAACAACAACGAATAACTGGAAGATACCTGGCGCATCGGTCTCGGGGCATCAGACCTCAGTCGCTAATGTCTAGAAGGATTCGGATGATACTATGACGCCGGTTGCCCATATCTTGTCCCACGTGGTGGTTAGTGCGTATACATCAATACCAACTCAGATCAAATACCCAATCTCGTTAAGCGTGTTATTTGAATTACTGTGGATGCCGACCAGGGATCAGGCCCACCTATCTCCTTGGTGGTCACAACCTGCCCTGTTACTCCAGCACAAAGTAACACTGGGGGGTCGTCGGGAACCTAGACCCACCACTACCTGGGTGGAACCTCCTGCCCCTTCAGCCCCCATATCCGAACAGTAACATAAGTATATAATAGTATATAGTATATACCCATGATCACTTCCCGAAGTGATCATGGCCCGATAGTACAACATGGCAGACGGACAAGTATGTAGGGCCACTAATGGAATACTAGCATCCTATACTAAGCATTTAGGATAGTAGGTAAGGCTATAAACAATTGTAGAAACAATGATAGGCTCTGCAACGGAATAGGAGCTATCGAATCAACAATAGTAGCAAACCTAATGCAAGAATAAGAGAGACGAGAGTGGGCGATATCTGGTTGATCAAGGGGGGTTTGCTTGCGTGGAAGCTTCGCAGAGAAGGACGGATTGTCAACACCGTAGTCGATCGGGGCAGTAGTAGTGGTGTTAGTCTCGAAGTCTAACGGAGAGAAGAGGGGGAAGAAACAATAAATACAATGCAAACAGATGCATGGCATGGCAATAAACGACACTAGGTGTGATCTAACATGGTACTAAACGATACTAGCGAAGGGGGACAACATCCGGGAAAGTATTCCCAGTGTTTGACGTTTTTGGACAATCGAGCCGGAGAGGGCAGTTGCATGTTCGCTATGCTAGGGATGTGTGGCACAGGAGCGGACTATGTATTCAGATTCGTCTCGTTTTTTGAGGAACTTTCATGTACAAAGTATTTTCATCCAAGATACGATTTATTTTATAGTATTTTTCGAAGTTTTAATTCATTTTTGTAATTAACAGAATTAATTCAAATCAAAATATGTTTACTGCATAGCATGAGGTGAGTATGACATCAGCGGTCAAAATTGACCGTTGACTAGGTCAACTTACATCTGGGTCCCGCTATCATTGTCACAGTATAAATAAACATGATTAATTAGTTTAATTAAGTGATTGGATTAATTAAACATGGTTCATTAAGATAACTAATTAATAGTACTATTTTAAACTCTCTTTTTTGTTTTCTAGCGTGTGGGGCCCAATGTCATAGGCCTAGAGGGTGGGGCCCATTTGTCATAGGCCCCAGGGCCAATACCGGGCACCGGCCGTCGGGCATGGGCGCGGTTGCGAGCGCCCTATGGGGCGAGGCAACCGAGGCTGTGGCCGGCGGCCACCACAATGAACGGCAGCAACCATAAGGGAGGTGGGAGCAGCGGCAGGGCGATCCCACATCGAGGGCGTGGGATGCGGGCGGCATGCATGCGGCGGAGCAAGGCGGCTGCAGCGAGCGGCAACGAGGCGCAACGACACAGCGTGGCGCAGGGAGGGGATGGCCGACGCGGGCGGCGAGTGTGGCAGCGGTCGAGCGCGAGGATAGGGGCGAGCGCTGGCATGGCCGCGCATGGAGGTGTGGGCCCGCGCGGTGGCGACCATGGAGGAGCAGTGGGGAAGGGCGTGGGGAGCATGGGGAGCAAGGTGAGCTGGGCGGCGGTGTCACTGGCGGAGCACGAACATGACGCACGGGGGGCGCGGTGAGCGCACGCTCACCGCGAGCGCATCCATGGGCCGATCCGGCGACGGCAAGGAGAGGGGGAAGAGGACACCATTGTAGATCATCACGGCGTCGAGGCTCGACGATGCACTCGGGGAGTAGTCGGGGAGGCAAGATCTGGCAAGGGGCAATGGCGGTTCGTGGTGGCGTCGAGGTGGGGTGGCGACGGGCGCTCATCGCTAAAGAGTAGGGGGTGTCATTCTCGATCCCCTCACCGATCCAGATGGGATCGAGAGGTGAGGGGAGAGGGAGAGGCAAGCGCGTGGGGGAAGTGGGGGGTTTGGGGCTAGGGTTTCGGTGTAGTGGGGTGTTAAGTACCGCAGGGCGCGGGTGGGCCTGTTCGGCTGGGTTGGCCAGCTGCTTAGCTGGGCCGGTTTGCCCAGTTGGCCAGGGGGATATGTTTAATTTATTTTTTCTGGTTTTCCTTTTTTATTTCTTTTCTGTTTCTTTTAGTTGCCATTTATTCTATTTTTAACAATATACCAAAGTGGCACCAAAATTGATGCTACCAATTATGCCATGACCACATTAATTTGCTACCCAAACTAAAATAGTTTTGTAATTATTTATTATTTAAAAGTGTCTGAAAAATAGTTTTCGCTACTCTTTTATTCATCTTATAGTATTTAAATATTTCATAAAAGTGTGGTTTCTCCACCATAATTACCTATGCATTATTTGGCACAATCCCAACATTTTAGTTTTATTGTTTGAAAACTATTGTTGTTTGCCTTTAATGCAAATTTGAATTTGAATCATTTTAACTAGCGCGAGATTATTAACAGTAACCGAGGTGACGTGGCGTCATTAACAGAGGTTTACTGTAGCTTAATTAACCGGGCATTACAATTCTCCTCCACTACAAGAAATCTCGTCCCAGGATTTAAGTGGGGAAGTAATGGGTAAAGGATTTGGTTATGAAATTCTAACGAGTCTTCTTGCTCTTGTCGCTCTCGTCGAAGATGGTGATTCTTCTTGTTGATGTCTTCATCTCTCTACCTCAGGTCATGATGATGAAGTCAGCATCCTTTATTCGGGGTCTTCATCGTACTTACGAATAGGTAAGGGCAGCCAGACAACGATAGGATGCTATTAGGGTTAATCATGTGGGGGTTATCCCATGAATGAGCACATGATTATCTCTCGAGTTGAACAACTAAAACACGTCGAGAGGAAAGTAAGAAGGTACAATAAGAAGTTTCAAACAAATAGAGAATCGTTCGATGTCTGAACAAAGTGTGAATGGGGTCCAGAGCACGAGAATAAGTATTGCGTTTGATAACAAAATAGATCACTAGGAAGGTGGCCCGTGAATTACATACGAAATCAAGTGTGAGGAATAACTTTGGCAACACGGGTGCATAGGAGAGTCAGGTTTCGATCATGTGGAACTGTGGGTCATGGACCCACCCTGTGGGTTAAAAGTAGAAGGAGTGGTGACATCTTGCACGGTCCTGATAGCAAGGCATGTCGGAGGGTAGCCTGTCAGTTATATCAGCAACAATGTTGGTGCCATGGGCGAGGAACAAAGAGAACACTTTTCCTGCACAATGGACGAGGCGAACCAATAGGCAAAGTTCTCGTTCATCAATGGCTACCTGAATGTCATCGACAATAGTAACAGGGTCTTGTTGATAGATATGTGTACATCGTGGTGCTTACATAAGCAAGATAATATATAGTGCTTAGATCATATAGGTCACAAAAATGGTTAAACCAAACAATGGAAAGTAAAATATGATTATTAGATTAAACATAACAATGGAAAGGAAAATGTGTTTAAACACATATTTCAGGGGTATATACTTCCCAAGGAAAGCAGAGAATGATATCCATGACATCATAGAAAGTAGAAAACCATTTAGTTAAGGGGAGAGGAATTTCATGACATTACCCAACCAACTATGTTTGAATAATTGATAAGGAGAATTTAGCATTGTGCTTGAAATGTTCTTATTGATGATTGAAGTACCACAGACATGCTTCAAGATAGCATTGACATGGTCATCAGGTAAGCGTCAAATTTTGGATACACAAAGGACCATCATGAACAACATATAGAATAAGTCTTACAATTTCCTTATGGAAGAATGGATAGCCTTTCTAATAAGGAAACAATAACAATAGGTCCTACGGCCAGGTGTGCTAGGCATGACATCACCTTGCTGGGTCATATAAAGACCAATATTATAACTCTTGGAAATATGTTCCAACCATCATATCTGACTAAGATTCAGATCTGATTTGTGTCAGGATACCTCAGACTCAAAATGCTTGAGAAGAAAAGGTGTGACACAAATTGACAAGATGACATTGTAAAATTCTCGGGAAATGACCTATGGAAGCGAGTTCCAAAACAAGAGTTCATCATTAAACCAATGAGGGGATGAGGAGGTAGCCGATGAACGAGGCGACAATTCATCGAGATTTCCAAAAGATGGGTTTCCATAATTACATGAACAAGGAGATAACATTTGTCAGACCAAATGGTATAAAGATACATGCTTGAGGAAAACATACACAATTAAACATTGGATGAAAGGTGCGCCCGAAATATGGGCTTAGGTAGCATGATCAATGTTAGAATGGTGATTCAACAACCAATAGTCTAAGAATGAACTCTTGGCTATTAACTTCAAAGCAATAGGGTTGCTAGAAGTTCAGAATCCAAGCAACACCGTTCACTTGTTGGTATATCAGTTAGAATCAACATGGGAACCAAGAAAGATTGCTGATGGTGAGAATTTTCACTATTTCAAGAATTCTTAGGAGGTGGAGCAATTCTCACAATATCCTTGTCATAAAAGATGGTAATACTCAAGGTAGACCATAATACAAGCTAGATAGCAAGTCACATCCACAACTTGAATAAGTTTATGATGAAAGGAAGATAAGGATGCTGTCGATGGTAACACTAATCGTCAAGGGACAAGGATGGTATATCTCATCATGAATTCATTTGATATCCTGGAAGAGCTCAGAATGTTGATAATGATCACGACACATTTGTGGAGAGAAGTCATGAAGATGTAATCGGTCGGCAATGACATTAAGTCCATGGAATTGTCGGTGCAACAAACCCCAGGTGTGTTTCCCAGACTGTACACAGGCTTAAGGGCAAGGTTGCAACATCCAAGACTAGACCAAGAAGAAGAGATCAACTCTTTGAGAAATCAAGGGGCGGATCAAGAAGACCAAGACCAAGCTAAAGGAGCAAGGCACCACTAAGGAAAAACCTCCCTCGCCAGGAAGGCGATCCTGGAGAGGTCGAGGTTCCCCGAAGACAAGCCTCAAGACTGTCCCAGTAGGCCTGTCGGGCACGATGAGGGTGGACTACCCTGCCAAGGCTCCACCGCTCCACCTCATAGCAACACAAGTCATCAATCAGTGCTGGGTCGAGCCCACAAGTGAATAAGTGGTTGTTATTTGGCACGTGGCAACCACTTCTGAACTAAATCACCTCCAAATGAGACCCGTCTAGAGACATGTCACGTAGGGAGTCGAGAAGGTGGCCTAACGTCTCAGCAAGGCTTCTCGGGCTGCCCTAAGATGTGACACTAAGCGGTGCATTTAATGCACCTTGTCCTCTCTGCAGAGTTAGGTATGATAGCACTGTTTGCTATCTAATCGGTACACAATGACTGATTTACCATTGTGGTTACCACATGATCTATAAAAGGAGGGTTGTGGCAACCTTAGAAAGGACTCAGACCTTTGTACACTCATATGCGCGTAGCTGCTCTTGCTCCGAGGCAACCTTGCCGGGCTAGAGCACTACGTCTCCACTATGGTCCTCTCATCAATCCACCAAAATAGGAGTATGGTTTTATGCCTCGTGACGGCCAAACCTGGTTAAAAACTGCTAGTGTGATCACAGTCGTGCTGCTCTACGCCCTCCGCTCTGTGTGCAATCGGCCCTTCCCCACTGCCGAACCACAAGGTGTTGGTGCTCCGATAGGTGGCAGTGTTTTCCCATGACATATTTGGCACGCCAAGTAGGGGGAAGTGCTTGCACGAACCCGAGAGTGTACACCGTGGATCATCTTGAACATCATTTTCTTCATCAGCGGTTTCATGATCCGTGGCGCCCAAGAAGAAGCCTGGTGCTGCAGGCCACCCGTTCACCTTGAAGGCCGTGTCGCATGCGGTCGCTGATGCCATGGGGGATACGGGGACGCACGGGGATGTTTACACTGCGGGGGACATGGTTGGCGCAGGCGGCCTTGTCACCACCTCCCCTCCGGGCGAAGAGGAAGCCGGAGGCATCGGAGAAGGACAGTGCTAGTAGCATCCCAGCAGTCGTGCTCCACAAGGTGCGGGTGGAGAGATCATTCCATCCACGCCTCTCCGCCACACCGAAAGATGCAGCTACAGAGATGGTGCTCGCCCTGGGGCGAACCACAACCCTCCACATGCCCATATTGTGGGTGTGGCCGGAGGCTATGCGCCACCCGCGGAATGAGCTAGCCGACCGATGCGCTGAATGGAGCCGCTGATCCGAAGCACATCCGCCTTGTCACCACACCACCCTGGTGACAGGCCCACGACAACAAGACGACAGTGCTGCCACAACCGGCACCGTCAGAAGTCAGGCGATGTTACGATCTACGTCGTCATCCATGTCGAGCACTTCTTCAGAGGCCATGGCGATTGCCCAACTCCTGTTGAGATTTCCGCCGGTGGCTGATCGGATGGATGAGTGGAGAGTCACTATTCAGAGCCTAATAGGTTTCACCGAGGTGGGAGGATCATTACGAGCGGGCCCTTCACGGCCTCCATAGGTCGCAACAACGGCCCGAGCCGCTGGCCGTACCAAAGGGGCCACCCCAACGATGCAATCCCCTCGGCGGCAGCCAGCACAGAGGCCGCAGCCAGAGCCACACGACCAAGAACCTAATGACGTATCGATGGCTTCATCCGACCCTCGAGCATGTCGAGACCAGGGGAGAGTCCTGGAAGACAGGCGAAGTCACCATCGAACGACATCGCGAAACCCACAACCATTCTGGTAGGCGCAATGACCCGACGTCGACGAGCCCACACCAAGTGAAG
The DNA here is from genome assembly GCF_018294505.1 of Triticum aestivum. Lineage (NCBI taxonomy): Eukaryota > Viridiplantae > Streptophyta > Magnoliopsida > Poales > Poaceae > Triticum > Triticum aestivum. The sequence continues at coordinate 291,938,437 of NC_057797.1, read as the reverse complement.
GTGGGTACCTACCTTTTGAGGTTGGGTGCCTCTCCTTCACTTGCGAGTTGCGGCAAGTCCATTGGCCATCTACTCGCATGTTCAAGCCAGAAATACCAGAAAACTACAATGGGAGACTAAACCCGGCAGAGTTCTTGAGCATCTACACAATCGCTGTTCAAGCTCCCGGGGGAAGAGACAAGAAGGTATTCGCCAACTAATTCCCTTTGGCACTCAAGCCAAACGTGAGGTCTTGGCTGATGCACTTGCCAGAGAATTCCATCTCGACCTGGCCTGACCTGTGTCATGAGTTTGTTGGTGCCTTCACGTTGGGCCATCAAGAAACAGGGCAGCTCAACCAGTTGTAGCTCCTCCCGTAGAAGGAAGGAGAGAGTTTGCGGAAGTACGTGTACAGGTTCAGCCAAGTGCACAAGAACATTCCAGACACCCACCCGGTAGTTGCGATAGCTGCATTCCAGTCGTACGTGCGCAACTACCGGATACGTTCTAAAATGAACATTTAATTGCCAAAGACTGTGAATGAGTTGTACATTCTGGTGGATAAGTACGCTCAGGTAGAAGAGGGGAGGCAACTCCCCGGTGAAGAAGATGCCGTCGACATTGACTCAGAGGATGATGATGACGCCATGACTAAGAAGAAGAAGAACAAGAAGCGCAATGATAAAGCAGTGATGACAGTTGAAGGATCGAGCGCACCTAGTACTAGCAGGAAGGCCAAGATCAATGTTCCAAGCAAGGAAGCTACCGCATGCACTGATTGCCGGGAAGCCACGACTGCCGAGAAGGCTGGGAAGGATGATGGGCCGTACTGCAAGATCCATCGGACCAAGGGCCATGATCTTCAGGAGTGTCATTAGGTTGAGCAACTCATCAAGAAGCAAAGGGCTGAGTAGAAGAAGTGTGATAAAGAGAAAGACCAAGATGGCATTGCCGGGAAGGGCTGAGGTGGTAGAACAGGTCGCCCCAACAAGGCTCATCATTATCAAGGGAAACCCACCGGAGGCCATGAGAAGTAGGATTGCGATGACGAGAGTGATGAAGTAGATGAAGAACAAACTAGCGAGCAGGAGTTCCAGAAAGCCACTGACGCCTTATGCATTGACGAGGGTGCATATTTGCACTGCTCTCACTACCAACTTAAATAGTGGGCGCGTGAAGTCAATACCGTGGAGCCAGCGTTAGATTCTTAGAAGCTGCTCAAGTGGTCCCGCACGCCCATCATCTTCGATGAAGAGGATCACCCTCACCGCACCATCGCCGTAGGGTGCTTGCCGCTGTTGGTCTCACCAATGATCCGCAACCTCAAGGTCACAAAGATGCTGGTTGACGGCGAGGCCGGGTCGAATCTGATTTTACCAATGGTCATCAGCAAACTCCAGATAGAAGATGAACAACTCAAGGTTATTGATACGTTCCAAGGGATCAACCCCAGCAGATCTCACAGCCGGTGATGTTCGGAGGGGAGTTCGACTACCGGAGTGAGATGATCGTGTTTGATGTGGTTGACCTCCCCCTGCTGTACAATGGAATCCTTGGTCGCCAAGCCCTGGCCAAATTCATGGCGGCATCCCACTATGCCTACAACACTCTGAAGATGCCAGGGCCAATGGGCGTCATTTCCATTCCATCGGACAAGAAAGAAGCGATCATATGCATGGAGAAGATGTACAGGGAAGTAGTCGTTGCAGAGCCCACGGAAGACACTGCTCCTGCCGAGGAAAGCAAGAAAAATAAAAAAGCTAGCAAGGAATCCAGGAAGCGTACCTCTTCGGAGTGCACTGCGCATGTTGATGACTAGCCGGAGAGTTCCAATAGGAAGAGATCCAAGGCTATTTCACCCGCTATGAAGAAGGTTCCGGCAGGGCTGGTTGGCACTAATGGTACATTTACTATCAGTGCCACCCTCGACGACAAATAGGAAAGCACGCTCGTTGCCTTCCTGCGGGCGAATGTCGATGTGTTTGCCTAGAAACCATCTGACATCCCTGGTGTTCCCTAGGAGGTAATTGAGCACCACCTTGCTATCTGCCCACATGCCCCACCCGTCAAGCAGAAGGTTCCGAAGCGAGTTTTGGAGCGGCAGTAGTTTATTGCCAAGGAGATCAAGAAACTTGAGGCAGCTGGTTTGGTCAGAGGGGTATTGCATCTGACGTGGTTGGCAAATCTAGTGGTGGTGCGCAAGCCTAATGGGAAATGGAGGCTTTGCATAGATTTCACAGATCTAGACAAAGCGTGCCCGATAGACCCGTTCCCCTTGACGCGCATCGAACAAATTGTTGATTCCACCTCTGGGTGTGACCTGCTTTTCTTCCTGGATGCCTACTCTAGATACCACCAGATCTTCATGTCCAAAGAAGACGAAGAGAAAACCGCATTCATGACCCAATGAGGCACGTATTTCTTTGTACGGATGCCCTTCAGGTTGAAGAGCGCTGAATCCATTTTTGCAAGAGCAGTATAGATTGGCTTTGTTTCCTAGCTGCACAGAAATATTGAAGCTTACATGGATGATATAGTGGTCAAGACCAAGGACAGATTGAGTCTCATTCAGGAATTGGAAGAGACCTTTGCAAATCTACCCAAGATCAATTTGAAGATGAACCCAGAGAAGGGTGTGTTTGGCGTTCATTCCGGCAAGCTACTTGGCTTCTTTGTGTTCCACCAGGATATAGAGGCCAACCCCGGGAAGATCATGGCTATCGAGTAGATTCAAGCACCCAAGACAGTTAAAGACATGAGACGTTTGACTGGATGTGTTGCCGCACTGAGTAGGTTCATTTCCATGTCTACCGAGTGCGCCTTGCCATTCTTCAAAAACTTGACGAAGGCAGGACCCATGGAGTGGACACTGGAGGTGGACACTGCACTACATGATTTGAATACCTACCTTTCCTCTGTTCCCACCTTAGTCGTTCCTAAACCACAAGAGTCGTTGTTACTATATTTAGCAGCGACCAATCAAGTCGTTAGCGCATAACTGGTGGCACAGCGGGAGGTAGATGAAGCAGCAGCCGCCACCGCCATCCCCTCTGGAGAGGAAAGTGAACCCATCTCGGCAAGGTCAGATGCAGTTCAAGACAAGGAAGAGTAGGGCAGTAGAGGCAGTTCCAAGATCGTGGAAAGGAAGAAGGTGGTGCAGCGCCCAGGGTACTTCGTCAGCTCCCTACTGGAGGGGGCTAGCTCGAGGTACTCTGGCGTGCAAAAGTTGATTTTTGCCCTCATCATGGCCTCAAGGAAACTGCGCCACCAATTCCAAGCCCACAAGATCACAGTTATCACGGGCTTCGCCTTGCAAAGGATACTCTGAAACCCCGAGGCCACTAGAAGAATTGTGGAATGGGTTTTGGAGTTATCCAACTTTGGTTTGAAGTTTGAAAGCACGTCAACTATTCAGAGCAGAGCACGAGCAGAGTTCAGGATGCCTACCCCTGATGAATAAGTGCTGGAGACAGTCATCCGCGACATGGAAGCACCCCAAGAATGGATCATGTACTTTGATGGTGCCTTCTCCCTACAAAGCGCAGGAGGGGGTGTGCTTCTCATTTCTTCCACTAGGGAGCACCTCAAGTACGTCATTCAGATCCATTTTCCCTCGGATAAGGCTACCAACAACACTATAGAGGACGAAGGGCTCCTTGCCAGGCTCAGAATTGCAACAGAACTCGGCATCAAGAAGCTGATCATCCGTGGAGATTCACAACTTGTGGCGAGACAAGTAAACAAGGATTGTCAAAGCCCATTGATGGAGGCATACATCGAGTAAGTGAGAAAGTTGGAGGATCACTTTGACGGATTGCAATCAGAGCACGTGCCATGTGTGGAAAACAACATTGCTGATCATCTGCCAAAGTGCGCTGCACAAAAACTCCCTATGGAACTAGGGACTTTTGTTTTCCATCTAACGCAGCCCTCCCTATCCCCGGCAACAATGGCCGGAAAGAGGAGGAAACTGGACCCTGACAAGCCTCTCCCGGCAGAGCTTCCCAAAGCCCCCCATAGAGAGCTTGGCAGTACAACTCCCCTTTGATCGGTAAGTTGCACCCTCCTGCCTAACTACCAACCTCTAAGGTTGAGGCATGCGCTGCCTTGAATGAGGACGTGCCGCTGGTCCTCATTGTCTAGCCTCAAGATCAAACTTGGGCACAACACATTATCCGTTTCCTCCAAATAGAAAAACTTCCCGAAGAGCAAGAAGAAGCGAAAAGAGTAGCCCAGAGGGCCAGTAGGTATTAGCTCGTTGATGACACGCTATACAGAAGAAGGCCCAATGGTGTGAAATTGAAGTGCATTTGCTGGGAATAAGGAAAAGAACTACTGCCAGAGATACACAAGGGTATGTGCGGCTCCCACATTGGATCAAGGGCCTTGGTTGGGAAAGCTTTCCGGCAAGGTTTCTACTGGCCCACAGCCCTCCAAGACGCAATTGAGCTAGTCACAAAGTTTGAAGCCTGCCAGTTCCACTCCAGGAATATCCATCAGCCTGCTCAAGCTCTCCAAACAATCCCTTTATCATGGCCATTTTCGGTCTGGGGGCTCGACATCTTGGGCCCCTTCCCCCGTGCTACCGGGGGCTTTGAATTCTTGTTCGTTACAATCGACAATTTTGCAAAGTGGTCGAAAGTGGAGCCCTTGAGGAAGGTGATTGCACAGTCAGCCATGTAGTTCTTGAAAGGATTGGTGTGCCTCTTCGGGGTCCCTGTGCAAATCAACACCGACAATGGCATCCAATTCACAACTCGGGCCTTGATGCAATACTTCATGCCCTCGGAAGCAATATCTCATTTGCCTCTATAGCCCATCCAAGGAGCAATAGACAAGCCGAGAGGGCGAACGCTGAGGTGTTGTGAGGACTCAAGACAAGAACATTCGATAAGCTATAGAAGTGTGGCAGGCGATGGATTGACGAACTGCCAGTGGTTCTTTGGTCCCTCCATATGACACCAAATCGAGATACCGGGAAAACTCCCTTCTCCCTAGTCTATGGGGCAGAAGCAGTTATTCCCCACGAAACTCATCTATGGATCACCTCGAGTACTTACCTATGATGAATTAATGCAAGAACAACACTGGCGTGGCGACGCTGTGCTACATGAGGAGAACCATCTCGGCTGCTATGCGTGTTGCATGCTACCAGCAAGCCATGTGTCGCTATCACAACCCACTACAAAAAAGGACACATCCGTGACATTTTGGGCCGAACAAAAGCAATTCTGTCATGCTTATGACACATCTATGATGATAACTGTGACAAAATCTGGTATCATCATAGATGTGATGGGCTCGTACTTCTATGATAAAAAATCATGACAGAAAATGGGCTTTTTGTCCTAGGCGGCCCGGAGACGCAGCTGCAAGACTTTCTTTGGGCGGTCCATGACGGAAACACTATGATAGAAGCGAGGGAGAGGAAAATATTGAGGAGTTCCTGGTTACGGTGGGTGGTCGGGGACGAGTGATGCACAAAGGTTTGCGCGTTTCTCTCGTACACGTATGCGCATGTGTGCAAGGCGTTGGGCTCTAACTGAACCCGAGCGAGGCGTTCGCTTACTGAACCCGAGCGATTGCACCACCTATGTTACTGAACCTGAGCGACCGATCCCTTTGCTGTTAACTGAACCCGAGTGATTCCTTCGCTACTGCTACTAACTGGAGACGATTGAACCTGCTGCCTCTTGATGAACAGTGAGCGTTGTTGGGGGTTGGATAAATAGTTCCTGGTGGGGGTTGGATGAACAGGACCCCGTGGTAGCTAGTAGAGGCCATTGCCGCTGGATGAACATGACCCCGATCGAGCCTGTTGGGGGTGGATGAACAGGACCCCGTGGAGTGCTATTTGAATAGTAGCCGGCGGAGGCTGGATGAACAGTAGCTGGTGGAGGTAGGAGGGAGATGCCCTGCATGAACAGTCGCAGGTGGAGGCTAGAGGAGGTCGACAGTGGATGAATAGTAGCCCGTGGAGGCTGGAGCGAGGCAGTTGATGGTGGATGAACAATAGCTCATGGAGTCCCGTTTTTTGGTATGCCACACCCCTCCCAATGAAGAGGACCCCGTTTCGACCATAGGAGGTCGAAGAGAAGTCCGTTTCCTCCGTTTTGTGGTATGCCACACCCTCCTAATCAATAGGACCCCATTTCGATCGTAGGAGGTCAAAGAGAAGTTCGCTTCCTCCATTTTATGGTACGCCAGACCCCTCCAGTTGAACAGGACCCCATTTCGACCGTAAGTGGTCCAACAGAAGGCCGTTTCCTCCGTTTTGTGGTACGCCAGGCCTCGTTTCGGCTGTTCCATTCAAGCCGCTTGGCTCCCAATGAACACGACGCATTCCATGGCCTCCCGATGAACACGACGCAGTTTCTCTGTTCCGGTCGGTTGGCTGCCAATGACCAGGAGGCTGTTGCTGCCCTCCACTGCCTCTCCATGTACACGAGCCCTGGCCATACGTATATGCGAGTTGGCCTTTGAGACCCCGCCCATATGTACGTGTGTGGCTGTATTTACTTTATTGCACCCTGGTTGTATGTACGTGTACATGATATAGATGGGACTACGTGACATGCTACGTGTGCGCCTCTACTACGGCATGTGCCCTTCCTTACTCAGCCACTATTCATCGTTGGAGACAAACCGATCGACCAGTATGTACGTACGCATTCGTGACTAGACAGACAACCCTACGTATGGTTCGGTCGGGTAGGTCCAGGCTGTCAGGGAGGTCAGGAGGCACTTCCTTGGATGCGAAGATATAGCTAGTGGGTCCTATTTGTTAGGCGGAGAATCATATTTTTTGCCCGTAATATGGACACACTTCCTTGCATGCGAAGATGTAGCTGGTGGGTCCCAGCAGTCAGCGGGAAATGTTTTTTCACGAAATACGGTGGCCCGTCTGGTTGGTCCCTGCTGTCAGGTGGAGGAATCATTATTTTGCGCGTAATAAGGAGGCACTTCCTTGCTGCGGTATGGGCCCAGCTGTCAGCCTCTCCACATACGGTCGTCTTGTGATCGAAGTTGTTCCTTGACCACATTGACCATGGCGCACCGAGGGTACCAAGGCGGTGGACGACAGCGGGGCCTAGGAAGGGGACGACGTGGAGCCGGGGAAGACGCGACAGTGGATACCCACGCGGAGAGGAGTATGAGGGTTGACTAGTTCGGCTGCGGTGTGAGGCTGCCGTCGCTGCAGAATAACAAGGGTTGTGGGTGAGTAGAGGATAACCTAGCCATAGGTTTGAGTTGTGTGGGGCGGTGAGGCCTGCGTGGCAGCAGAGCCGTCCACAGGAGGCAGGAGCAAGTGGCACGACCGGCGCTTGTTTCGGCAGCTGGAGCAAGAAAACCATAGGTTGAAGAAGCACTATGTCATGGGAAACCACTACCACCAATGCGACCAAGAGCCCCTTTCTGGTTCGGTGGGGGGATAGCACGTTGCACAAAGAGCGGAGAAGCTTGGAGCAGCATGGCAGAGATCACAAAGGTAGTTTTTACCCAGGTTCGGGCTGCCGCGAGGCGCAAAACCCTACTCATGCTTTGTTGGATTGATGGTGGTGAGCGCAACATGCTTGCTAGGAAGGGTTGCCTCGAGGCGAGAATGGCTGTGCGCGTACGAGTGTGTGAGGGTCTGAATCAGCCAACCCTTTCTCCATTTGGCATGGGCCTCCTTTTATAGGTCAAGGGGTCACCACAATGAAAAATCACTCATTACGCACTGATTATATAGCAAATAGTGCTATCATACATAACTGTGCAGGCTAACAGAGCGCATTAAATGCGCCGCTCAACATCACATCACAGCTTGGCCGGCAGCCAGCTTCGTGCCTGCTTGCTTGACACATCTCAAGACTGGTGTCGCTTGGAGGTATCTTCTGTAGGAAGTGGCTGCCATGTGGCAAATAGCAGGCCCTTAGTCACTTTGGAGCTTGACACCGCAGTGATCATCGACGTGCGTCGTGATGATGTGGTGAGGTGGTGTGGTTTGCCTCCGTAAGCCCTAGCAGGCCTGCCAGGACGATCCAAAAGCTTGCTTCTGGGGGTAACCCCATCTTTGCCAGGCACGCCTGCCCGGCAAGGGAGGTTTTTCCCTTAGAGATACCTTGCTTCCCTAGCTAGTCTTGATCCTCTAGATCTGCACATTGGTCCTTCGAAGAACCGGTCCCTTGTGCTCCAACCAGATCTTCGTGTTGTGATCTGGGTATTGTGCCTTTTGGCTTACCACCCGTGCATGAGTTAGGGGAAGACATAAACCCTAGTTTGTGTTCCCCGACATAAGCTCCAGGGCCTGAGCCATACGTGTCACGGGGCATGTTGGTTTAGGCCCCAAATAGTGCACGGACACTTGGCAGGAGAAGGTTGCGCGCACGGCGGTTCGTCGTGATGACCAATCAATCCAACGTCCACTTTCGTGATTACCGCAAGGCGTGGGGGCGTGGGACTGTAGCAGCTAATGTAAAAATGGTAACTTTTCTGAAGAGTCGCGCCCTCTCCCATGCCGTTCCCCTTAAGAGGGGGAAACACGAAAAGGGACTGCTCATCCATCGTGTGCCTCGCCTCCCCATCATCTTCCTCCGCAAACCAAGCAACCTCCTGTTCTTTTCACCCACATTCATCGCCGATCCCCTTCTGATTCCTTTCCCGCTCTCCCACCTTTCGAGACATGGGGAAGAAAACCACCGCTAGGGGCAGCGGACGACCGTCATGAAGGCGGAGGCCATCGAGGGGAGCAAGAGGGTGAATGATTTGGACAAGAAGTGAAGGGGAGATGTTATCTTCTGCCCATCGAACCTCGACGGAAACGTGCTGCAGGCAAGGTATGGATATCTGTGGGGGAGGGAGGTCCCGAAGGGGCATGGCGCTCCATTGGTCGTCTCCTCTTCCCACCATAATACCTAGCGGAGGGAAAACGAAAAGAGGAGATTACGGGGCAATTATCTCTTTTCAATCTTGAATCTATATGCAATTGCCAAATTTTAGTTCAATGAATGTAATCTCTTGAATCCATGTTTGTGTCATGTATGGTTTTTACTTGTTTGATTAGCATATTAATGAAAAATATGAACCTTGTGGGGGACTCGTGCATGTATATGTCCATGCAGAGGTGGAATTGAAGGAAACATGCCCTAGGGGCAATAATAAAGTTGTTATTTATATTTCCTTATATCATGATAAATGTTTATTATTCATGCTAGAAGTGTATTAACCAAAACTTGATATATGTGTGAATACATAGACAAAACAAAGTGTCCCAAGTATGCCTCTACTTGACTAGCTCGTTAATCAAAGATGGTTAAGCTTCCTGACCATAGGCATGTGTTGTCATTTGATCAATGAGATCACTTCATTAGTGGAATAATATGATGGACAAGACCCATCCGTTAGCTTAGCATAATGATTGGTAAGTTCTATTGCTATTGCTTTCTTCAGGACATATACATATTCCTTTGCCTATGAGATTATGCAACTCCTGAATACCGGAGGAACACCTTGTGGGATATCAAACCTCACAACGTAACTGGGTGATCATAAAGATGCTTTACAAGTGTCTCTGAAGGTGTTTGTTGGGTTCCATTGATCGAGATTAGGTTTTGTCACTTGAGTATCGGAGAGGTATCTCTGGGCCCTCTCGATAATGCACATCACTATAAGCTGTGGGCGTTCTGGGAATGGGGGTTCGCAAACTTGCCTACCTGTGGCCCGCAGCGTGGCTCCACCAACGGCCTTGTATGGCCCATCTTCACCAGCAAACACTCAAGACCCTCGCAAGGGGCCAAGCCTCACGAGGCAGACGACAAAGACATCCTCTGGGGGGACCTCACCGGGCTGGCTAGTGAGGGGCTGAGAGATCAAGGCGAGGGGCACCTCGCGAGGTTTCTGTGACGCAAGCCATGATGACTGGAGCCAGGTGGGCGCCAGCGCACAGTGTCCTCATTTCCCCTTTGGTGCTAAAGGGGCAAGCGCAGACGAGGAGTCCCGAGGCATCAGGCAAAGGTTTCCATATCGGTGCAACAAGACCAAGACAAGCATAACGGCAGGACGGAGATCACCGTAGAGCCCAAGACGGCGTCACCACCAGAGCCTTTCCTAGGTGAAGACTACTTTTGTCAGGATAGCTCGTACTAGTTGTCTCCCTTCGAATTTGACCGTTGTGGGATACCTTCGCGCTCAATATTTGGGAAGAGGACCATGGCCTCTATAAATAGGGCTAGCCACCACCATAGCTAGGATGGGCTCATTAAGAGACAAAGCATCTCATATTTGACTAAATCCATTCCACCTAGGCCACCAGACAAGTTCACCAAGCACAAGAACACCTCTCCTTGCGAGGATTTTCTTCCCTAATAACTGTTCACCCTCAACCCAAGAGGAAATCCACCACACCACACTGGAGTAGGTTCTTACACCACAATGGTGGCCTGAACCAGTATAAATCTTGTGTCTCATCTTCTTTGGGTTCGACGAGCTAGGCCGTGAGATCGTAGAGTGTGCGAGCTAGAGAGGGGGAGAGATCGTTGTGCGCACCCCAGTGTTCGAACCTCAAGGGTTTTGCCGGAACCCGAAATCCAACATAAGCCTTGTAAGCAATGTGACTAATGAGTTACTTACGGGATGATGCGTTATAGAACGAGAAAAGAGATTGCCGATAACGAGATTGAACTAGGTCTGAGGATACCGACGATCGAATCTCCCGCAAGCAACATATCGATGACAAAGGGAATGAGGTATGTGTTATTGCGATTTGGTCGATAAAGACCTTCATAGAATATGTAGGAACCAATATGAGCATCCAGGTTCTGCTATTGGTTATTGATCAGAGATATGTCTCGATCATGTCTACATAGTTCTCGAACCCGTAGGGTCCGCACGCCTAACATTTGATGACGATTTGTATTATGAGTTATGTGTTTTGGTGACCGAAGGTTGTTGGGAGAACCGGATGAGATCACGGACATGATGAGGAGTCTCAAAATAGTCGAGAAGTAAAGATTGATATATTGGATGATAATATTTGGACACCGGAATGGTTTTGGGACATTTTTGATATTTATCGGAGTACCGAGGGGTTACCGGAACCCCTGGGGAAAGTAATAGGCCTACATGGGCCATAGGGGAGAGGGGAGGCAGCCCAGAAGGGGTGGTCGCGCCCTCCTCCCATAGGGAGTCCTTATTGGACTAGGGGAGGGGGCGCACCCCCCTTTCCATCTCTTCTTCCCTCTCCCTTCCCTCTCATCCCCCTACATGGGAAGGAAAAAAGGGGGGCTGAATCCTACTAGGACTGGAGTCCTATTAGGACTACCCTCTGCTTGGCGCGCCCCTAGTGGCCGGCCTCCTCCTCTCCTCCTTTCTATATGGGGGCAGGGGGCACCCCAAAGCACAACAATTATTCTTTTAGCCGTGTGTGGTGCCCTCCTCCATAGTTTACTCTCCGGTCATAACGGCATAGTGCTTAGGAGAAGCCCATCATGGATCACATCACCATCACGGTCAGCACGCCGTCGTGCTGACGAAACTCTCCCTCGACCCTCTTCTTGATCAAGAGTTCGAGGGACGTCGCTGAACTCGGAGGTGTTGTATGTTTGGTACTTGATCGGTTGGATCACGAAGACATTCGACTACATGAACCGCGTTAACCTAACGCCTTCGCTTTCGGTCTACGAGGGTACGTGGACACACTCTCCCCCTTTCGTTGCTATGCATCTCCTTGATAGATCTCGCGTGATCGTAGGAATATTTTTGAAATTGCATGCTTCGTTACCCAACAAGAATGCCTTTATGTTTTTAAATAAATGAGTTTCCCCGGGAGGCTATCCTGTCGGTACCCTCTATTTTGTTGCCGGGGAGTTTGGCCTACCAGGCACAAATTGTGATGAGGTACCAGCCGCCCGCCAATCTTTTTTCATCAATGGCCACTGCAAACATCCTGACTGAAGCAACGTTCGAGTCAATAGATGCGAGCACCTAAGTCTCAAAAGGTGGCGAGGTTTTCTTATGCACAAATGTTTACTTACATAACACGTATGGCTAAGATATAGGACTTATCTATTTCGCTTGCCGAAGATCGCGATGCAGGCTCATCTTTCCATCTCCTCTTGGACGCCAAGTCCTCGATAGAGGCCTGCAGTTTATGTAGATGAAAATGATGCCAGATGCGATCTTATCTACATGAACATGCGATGCTCATGAAATGCTTATGCATGCATGCAACTTGTCGGGGGGCCGCGATGCTTCATTTATTTCTCTTTAGCTCAGGGTAAGCGCCTGGCTTTGTACAAGGGGTTACATGCAACTAAGGCAAGGTCTGTACAAAAGGGTGGCTACCCGGCAGGGCCCGACAGCCGCACCTTGCGGGTAGAACTTGCGGAGATGCTGAATATTCCATGAGTTTTGCAATTTAATGCCATCTCCGATCTCCAAACGGACTGCACCAGGCCTGGTGGCTCGTACTACACGATAAGGACCTTCCCACTTTGACGTCAAGTTGTTTGCACCATAGGCGGACTGAACACGCCTAAGGACAATGTTGCCTTCCTCAAAACATCGGGCATGAACAATGCGGCTGTGATAGCGACACAGGGCTAGTTGGTAGCGTGCAGCACGGGTAGCAGCTCGGAGACGATTCTCCTCGAGAAGCACAGTGTCGTCACGCCGGTGCTGATCTTGTTCTACTTCATTAGAGTCAAGAACGCAAGGAGACCCGTAAATGAGTTATGTGGGGATAACTGCTTCTTCCCCATAAACTAGGGAGAAGGGAGTCTGCCCAGTAGCTCGATTTGGTGTCGTTTTGAGGGACCAGAGAACTACCAGCAGTTCATCGGTCCATCGCCTTCCGTACTTCTGCAGTTTTTCAAATGTTCTTGTCTTAAGTCCTTGCAACACTTTAGCGTTTGCCCTCTCAGCTTGTCCATTTCTTCTAGGACGTGCCATTGAGGCAAATGAGGTCTTTCTTCCGAGGGTCATGAACATATTGCATGAAGGCGTGGCTCGTGAACTGGGTGCCGTTGTCGGTGATGATCCGGGTAGGGACCCTAAGCGGCACACAATCCTTTGAATAACTTGATAGCTGACTGAGCAGTCACCTTTGTCATGGCATCTACTTCTGGCCACTTTGTAAACTTGTTGATGGCAACGAACAAGAATTCAAAGCCGCCGACAGCTCGTGGGAAAGGTCCGAGGATATTGAGCCCCATGACTGAAAAAGACGATGACAAAGGGATTTTCTGAAGAGCTTCTGCAATCAGATGGATGTTCTTCGAACAGAACTGGCAGGGTTCACACTTGGTGACTAGCTCAACTGCATCTTGGAGGGTTGTGGGCCAATAGAAATCTTGCCGGAATGCTTTCCCAACTAATGCCCTTGATCCAATGTGGGAGCCGCACATGCCTTTGTGTATTTCTGCCAGCAGTTTCTTTCCTTCTTCCCGGCAAATGAACTTCAATTTCACACCATTGGGCCTCTTTCTATATAGAGTGTCCTCGACAAACGTATACATACTAGCCCTCTGGGCTACTCTTTCACCTTTGTCTTGCTCATCGGGTAGTTCTCTAGTTTGGAGGAAATGGATTATGTGCCTCGCCCAAGTTGGAGCATGGGGCTCGCCAACAAGGAGACTAGCGGCACCTCCTCATTTGCAGGAGCGCGTTCCTCGACCATGTGGACCAGTGGCCCGGAAGGAGGGTGCAGCCCGGCAATCGATGGGGAGTTGTTTCTAGCAGGGTCCCTACCAGGAGCCCTAGGAGACTCTACCTAGAGAGGCTTATCGGAGTGGAAGTTCCTCCTCTTTCGGGCCATTGTTGCCAGGGATACGGGGGTCTGAGCAAGATGGAGAATGAAAGTTCCTGGTTCCATTGGATGTTTTTGCACAGCACACATTGACAGATGATCAGCTATGCTGTTTTCCACATGGGGTACATGCTGTGTTTGCAATCCGTCAAAGCGCTCCTTCAATCTTCTCACTTCCACAATGTATGCATCCATCAATGGACTATGGTAATCTTTGTTGCCTTGTCTCACCACAAGTTGTGAATCTGCTCGAATGATCATTTTCTTGATTCCCAATACTTTGGCAATCCTTAGCCTGGCAAGGACCCCTTCATACTTTGTTGTATAGTTGGTTGCCTCCTCCTGGGGAACATGCATCTGCACGGCGTACTTCAGGTGCTCTCTAGTGGGAGCAATGAGAAGTACGCCAGCCCCTGCACCTGGCTGGGAGAATGCACCATCGAAATACATGATCCATTCTTGGGGCGCTTCCTTGTCGGGGGTAACTGTTTCCAGCACTTCTTCATCAGGGGTTGGCGTCCATTCTGCAATAAACACTGCCAATGCCCTTCTCTGAATTATTGATGTGCTCTCAAATTTCAGGACAAAGCCGGATAACTCCAAAGCCCACTCCACTATTCTGCCGGTGGCCTTAGGGTTTCAGAGTATCCTTTGCAACAGAAAGCGCGTGACAACCGTGATTTCATGGGCTTGGAACAAGTGTCGCATTTTCCTTGAGGCCATGATGAGGCCAAAAATCACCTTTTGCACACCAAAGTACTTCAATCTAGCCCCATGTAATAGGGAGCTAACGAAGTACACTGGCGGTGCAATACTTTCTTCCTTGCTGCGGCCTTGGGGTTGTCCCTGCTGTCGTGCTCCTCTTTGTCCTGATCCTCATCTGGTCCTCTGGGGCTTTTCTCACTCTCTGTTTATTATACTTCCCGATGTGCCACGAGGGCTACACTAAACACTTGATTGGTTGCCACTAAGTATGGCAACAACGGCTCTTGTTGTCGGTGTTCTGGGAACGGGGGTCCCCAGACGTGCCTACCTGCGGCCTGCAGCGTGCCTCCTCGAGCGGCCACGTATGGCCCATCTTCACCAGCAAACATTCAAGACCCTCGCGAGGGGCCAAGCCTCGTGAGGCAGACGATGCAAGACCTCCTCAGGGGCGACCTCACCAGGCTGGCTCACGAGGGGCAAAGAGATCAAGGCAAGGCAAACCTCGTGAGGTACCAATGACCTAAGCCGTGACGATCAAGACCAGGTGGGCGCAAGTAAGCACAGTGTCCTCGCTTCCTCTTTGGTGCTAAGGAGGCAAGCGCAGGCAAGCAGTTCCAAGGCATGAGGCAAAGGTTTCCATGTCGGAGTTCCGCTCAATATTTGGGAAGAGGACTAGGGCCTCTATAAATAGGACTAGCCACCAACATAGTAGGGAGAGGGGGCTGGAAGGGAGAGAGGATCTAGATCTTCCTCAAACACACAAGCTCACCAACCACAAGATGGTTGTTCTTCCCTTGTAACTGTTCATCCACAACCCAAGAGGCAACACTGGAGTAGGGTACTACATCACAACGGTGGTCTGAACCAGTATAAATCTTGTGTCTCGTGTTCTTTTGGTCCGTCGAAGATAGGCCGTGAGATCGTTGAGTGTGCGAGCTAGAGAGGGGGGAGATCTTTGTGAGCACCCTAGTGTTCGAACCTCAAGGGTTTTGCCAGAACCCGAAATCTGACATTTGGCGCGCCAGGTACGGGTGCTCCGAAGCTTCGCCCCTCGACGGCCTCGCCTCTCTGACCGACCCTCATGGACGATGCCTCTTTCCCGACTGGATCCATAGGCGCCCTCTGCGGCGCCGGGGGACTCCGGGCCATCACCCCCACCTTGCGGCGGGTACAGTGGCCGCACACATTCAAGCCGGAGATGCCGCCCCGTTACGATGGTGCGGCAGATCCGGTGGCCTTTTTGCTGTCGTACGAGGAGGCTGTCCTAGAGGCCGGAGGCGATGGCAAGATCATAGCCAACTGGTTCCTAATGGGCCTTGCTGGCATGTCGCGCGCCTAGCTACTCCATCTGCTAGAATCTTTCGTGGCCTCTTGGGAGGAGCTGCGCGACCTCTTCATTGCGCGCTTCAGGGGACCAGCACCCCCGGTCCTCATGGCTCTCCTTAGTGGCTCGCAAGTGCCACCCTCCGACCTTCACATCAAGTCGTTCATTCGCTAGATCAGTGCCGCCTCCACACGGCAGGGGGCAACCCCGGGGTGGGCAGCGCCCAAGGCCGACTTGATCTTCGACTTAGGAGATCACACAGTCAACACCGTCGATTCGGGTGTGCTTCCGATGCTTTGCACGCCAACCATATGTAGTGTGGCCATCACCAAGACCCTCATCACCGGCGGCGGCTCTCTGTGGAGGCCTTTAGTCTCCTTCACGTACCACTCGAGCGGCTCTGCCCCAACCGGTCCTTCTTCAAAGTCGGCGGCGGCTCCTCCAACCCCCTGGGGCAGATCCGCCTCCCCGTGACTTTCGGCACGTGCGACAACTACCGCACTAAGCTAATAGACTTCGACATCGCCCACATCGGTTTTCCGTATAACGCCATCCTCGGGTACCCGGCGCTGGACCAGTTCATGGTGGCGACCCATCCTGCCTACAACTTCATGAAGATGCTAGGAAGCAATGGCGTCCTTACCTGAGCGGGGACACCAAGGAAGCTGTGGTGGCCCTCAAGCTAGCCTTCAGGGCCACGGCGGCAGCTTGCCCGGCCGAGAAGGCCATGCCCAAGGCCAAGGGGGATGCGCCGACCAAGAAGAAGCAGCTGTTCACTCAAGGTGAAGCCAAGACGAAGGAGATACCAGTCGACGTGGACGGGGCGTTTGGTGCTACCTTTATCATTGGCGCCGACCTAGCCCCAGGTCAAGAGAAGGAGTTTGTGGATTCCTGCGAGGGAACAAGGAAGTATTCGCCTAGGAGCTCAAGCAGCTAGTTGGGGTCCCAAGAGGAGTAATCGAACATCATTTGAGGGTGTGCCCCAATGTTCGCCCTGTGAAGCAGAAGGCGAGGAGACAATCAACGGAGAAGCAGTCTTTCATCGTTCAGGAAACCCGTAAGCTAGAGGCAGAAAGTGTCATTTGCGAGGTCTGGTACCCGGAGTGGCTGGAAAATCTAGTCGTTGTGCTGAAGAAAGGAGGAAAGGAACGCATGTGTGTCGACTTCACCAACATCAACAAGGCCTGCCCTCAGGACCCGTTTCCGCGGCCTTGCATCGACCAGATTGTTGACTCCACCGCGGAGTGTGACCTGCTGTGCTTCCTGGATGTGTTCTCAGGATACCACCAGATCATGATGGAAGTGGAAGATGTGGAAAAGACAACTTTCTTAACCCCATGCGGGGTATACTGCCGGCTTACCCTCTTCCTCGGCAGTGGCCTTGCCGGCTTCCCCGGTAGGCCCACCATTGGCGCCCTCGGCAGAAGCCTCGTCGGTTGCCTTGGCGGCCCCCGTAGCGGTGTCCTCGGCAGCATCCTTGGCGGCCTCATCAGCGGCGACCTCGTCAGCATCCCTGGCGGCCTCCTCAGCAATGTTCCCAACAACAGTATCCACGTCCTCCATACCTATTGAAGGAGGGCCTGGGTAGTGATGGAAGAATTGAAGCCAAGAAAAAGAATAAGAGAAAAACAGAGACGGAGGACAGGCGACTCACCAGTGCCAGGCTATGAAGCAGAAGTCCCCTCCCCGCCAGCATCCGGTGCCGTAGCAGAGTCACCAGCGCCCAAGTTCCCCTCTTCCTCCATGGGTGTGGGCTCCGTGCTTCATGCCCTTGCCGGGGTCGCCCCTCACGGCGGCGTAGTCGATGGGGGTGGTGTGTTGGGGGTAGCCCTCTGCGGCTCCTCCTGCTGCCGCTCCCGTCCTGCAAACCCGACAAGGTCAACACCATAGCATCGAACGCCTACCACATGTCGAATAAGAAGATGGTGACGAACTTACGCTGGGGGCTGTGTCGGGGGCTGCTGTCCGGGCTGCTCAACACCACCAGTGGCGTCTTTGAAGCCCTGGCTGGGGGATGACTGCTCGCCGAGGCCTTCACCCTCTTCACCCTCCGGGCCAACGTCTCTGCATCCCTGCAAAAGCAAAAACGGATCAAGATGAGTGACTTAATTCAGAGGAATGGAAATAGCAGCAAGGAACATGCCGGATTTCGGGTTCCGGCAGAACCTTGAGGTTCAAACACTGGGGTGCACGCGGAGATTTCACCTCCTACCTACCTGCACCCCTCCGCGTCGCTAAGATCTAAGCAATGGAAAGAACAACATGAATGACACAGGGTTTATACTGGTTCGGGCCACCGTTGTGGTGTAATACCCTACTCCAGTGTGTGGCATGGTGGATTGCCTCTTGGGCTGATGATGATGAACAATACAAGGAAGAACAGCCTCGCGAGGGTCTGCTCTTGGCTGGGGCGATGAACTGCTGGGAGGAGTTCAGTCACCCTTCTCTCTCTCCCTCCCTCCTTCTCTTTTCATTCTCTCATCTTTTTCTCTTCCCTCGTCCCTCCATTGTTCTGTGGGTGGTTGGTCCTATTTATAGAGGCCCTGGTCCTCTTCCCAAATATCGAGCGGGAAGGGAGCCAACAATGGTGGGCTAATTTGAAGGGGGACAGCTAGTACCATCTATCCTGACAAAAGTAGTCTTCGCCTGCACAAAGCTCTGGTGGTGATGCCATCTTGGGCTCCACAATGACTTCCGTCTTGCAGTCCTCCTGGTCTTGGTGTTGTTGCACCGAAATGGAAAACTTTGCCTGATGCCTCGGTACTCTGCGGCTACGCTTGCTCCCTTCTCCAAAGAGGAAAGGAGGACGCTGCGCGGGCTGGCACCCGCCTGGCGCCTTTGGTCATCATGGCTTGCGTCACGGGCACCTCATGAGGTCCCCCACCTTGATCTCTCCGCCTCCTCGCGAGCCAGCCTGATGAGGCCGTGCCTGAGGAAGCTCCGCGTCGTCCGCCCCACGAGGCTTGGCCCCTCGCGAGGGTCTCAGGTCTGTGTTGGTGAAGATGGGCCGTGCTGGGCCCCCCTTTGAGCCACGCCGCAGGCCGCAGGCAGGCAAGTCTGGGGACCCCCGTTCCTAGAACGCTGACAGAATGGAGTACTTACTTTTCATCCACCTCCTCCTCTTCCACCACTTTCCTTTTCCTCTTCGGACTGAGAGGCCCGAGATCAAAAGTGTCCTCCGCGTCAACATTCGAGTCGACATCTGTCGAAGGAGGCGAAGACTGCGGGGTTTGTGCGCGCCCAGATGAGGAATGGGATGTTGTCTTCTTCTTCTCAGTGGCCTTCGTCAGCCTCTTGGCTGCCGTGGCCCTCGTGTGACGCCCAGACCCCTCCAGGGTCAATTGAGGCCGCGTAGCCCTGCTGGGCCGGACCGACTCGCCGGAGCCACCCCGCCGCAGGATTCGCCCTCTTCCACTAGTTGGCGTCGAGCCTTCCGCCATGTCCTCCTCCGAAGACGACTCGTCGGCCGCGTCTTCGATGAGCGGAGCTCCAGTGTCGGCGCTGCTGACCTCCCCGGAGGCCGCCGCCCACCGGGTGAGCTCCTCTTCCTCCGCAGCCGTTGTGGCCTTGTCCTCCATACCCCCGGCGCTACCGGCCTCCATGGCAAGCTGTGCCTCCCTCGCCCTAGTGGCGATGTAGTCCAGCTCTGCCTGGGTGGTGTCCATGACAAGCCACCACTCGGCGTCAGCATTGACATATATCTCAATCAGGGTGTCAAAGAATTGCTGCACATTAGCATCATTCAGCTCCTTCCAGCTCGGGACAGGGCCGTGCATGTTACAGTCCGGCATCATGGCGATGATCTCGGACCGACGTGAATTGTTGCACAACGGGACCACCCCCACTGGCATCTTGAAAAACGGCCCCTTGAGGGCCTTGCCAACCTTTGTAGCAGCCCTTGCGGCCTTGCCGGTCCGTTCGACCTCGCCATCACGACCCACATCAAGATGGAAAAGCCGCTGGCAGAAGTGGACATGCGCCAGCACTATGAAGTTGTGATCAAGGCCGGGGCGGAGTCGCATAATGTCAGCCGGATTCACAAAGAGCCAAGCTGGCCTCCCCTTGTTGTGCAACGGGGCGATCCGGCGGCGAATGAAGTCCGCCCCGATCATCTCAAGGGTGAGTCCGGCCCGGGTGAGCCGGAGAATCCTAGTAGTGGCAACAGTGAGCCTCCCGTCGGCGGCGTCGACAGCGCTCCAATCGCTGCCACGGACCGGCCGCACTCGGCGGACCTTGCAGAATTCTGGGGGGTTTTCATCCTCAATCGAGCACCACCGGCCACGCCATTCCTCCCACCTCTCCTTCACGGCACCGTCGGGGTACGCCCCTTGGATCTTGGGATCCAGGTGACGCAACCAGAGACGGCACCTCGCGGCTAGATCCGAGGGAAGAAATAATGGCGGAAGAGCGCCGTGTTGGGCTGCACCCCGGCAAAGCCTTCGCAAAGATGCGCGAAGAAAGCCATGCACGCCACCGCATTCGGGGTAAAATCCAAGAGACGAAAGCCAAAGGTGTGCATAATGTCGCAGAAGAAATCGGAGAAACAGGGGCATAACCCGCAAGAAAGATAATTGACGAAAAAGGGAAACTGATTTGGAGAGGGATCGGCACAAGCAGCAGGAATGACACGCGTCGCCGGGTGTCCCGAATTCTCTCCCCCCGTATTCACTCCCCATAGGGGCCTGAAGGAGGCCCGGAGCTCTTGAACATCAAGCATCGAGTGGAATAAAAAGGTGGACTTCGTCCGGTCCCCCGACAGCGCGCTCTCCGGCGGCTCCACAGTCCCAGCGCCCTTAGCCACCCCCTTGCCCATGACGGATTTGGGCGCCATGGCGACCAAGAAATTTAGAGGGTTGAGGAAGGGGGGTGGCTAAGCAACGACGGCGGGCGACGGCGGAAGCTTAGGAAGGAAGGAAGAGAGGAAACGGCAGCTCTGAGATTGGAAAAGGCATGAGGAAAGAGGAGAAAGTGAGCAGCGCGCCCGCATTTATTCCTTTCTTATGGGGGAAAACACGGGCCACCTCCTTTCACATCAACTGTGGTGTGACGCATGCCCGCGGGAACCAACCCCACGCATGCTGCCCACGTCACACGTACCTCCCCACGCCGCTCCACGCGCGGGAGTCGTGGGAAGCGCAGCGCGCGAAGAATCTTACCGCGGTAAAAACCGCCCCGCCTGCCCGTGCACCATTTTTGGGCCTAGCCCAACAACGCGTTGCGCTTATGTGTGGACCAGGCCCGGGGGCTCCTGTCAGTGTGCAAAAAGAGGGGTACACTTTTTGTACCCCTATAACTGTGCACGGGCAGTCTGAGCCACGGGCACCACCACACCAAGTAAGGCCACAGAGGTGAGCCAGGGTAAGACCAAAGCTCAAGAGAACTACGACGCCAAGGCCAAGACCACGAAGAGCCAAGGAGACGAAGTGGACTCCCCCGTCAAGATCCTTGCCGGGAGATAGTTCTAGCAGCCACGGCAAGACCCTTGCCGCGGCGACTCATCCCGTGCGTACGGAGCAAATCACCCTTGAGTCCACTGCCCCCAAAGGGCAAGGATTCGGGAGACATCCCCGTGGCGGCATGCAGATCTTTGTGAAGACATTCAAGATCAGATACGCACTAAGGAGACGACAACCCTTGGCAGGATCCCAGCCGAGGAAGACCACAAGGCCCCTGGCAAGCGCCTTGCCGGGGATGACAGCAGGCGCCCCGGCAAGACCCTTGCCAGGGCCCCGGCAAGGCCCTTACTGAGGACACCCGCAGGGCCACCATCAGGCCCACACCGACTAAACCTCCAGCGTTGTTCGCATGCAGCTGCCGAGCCAACCAGCTGGGTAGGCACCTGCGTGGCGGCATGCAGATCTTCGTGAAGACCCACCACTGCGCCACCTCAGCTGCCTGCCTACCTACGTGGCATCGCAGGCGTCGCTGGCCAGGGCGTGTGTCGATAAAGCAAGGACACCTAAGCAAGACGCATTAAATGTGCCTTGTCATGTAATGCGAGGGATAACCTCACATCACTGTACCCTTTCCACCTCCTGTGTGCCTCTGTGGCAACCCCTTTTTCTATAAAAGGAGGCCCGAGGCGACCAGGGGAAGGATTCGGCTTTCTGGAGCTACTCACGCCCCATAGCTAGCTCAAGAACACAGATATACAATCCACCAAATCAGGAGTAGGGTTTTATGCATCCTCGCGGCCCGAACCTGGATAAACGAACCGTGTGCTACCTGCTAGATCCGCTCTTCTCACGACCCCGCGGCCCGCTAACCGTAGTAGGGATTCTTGTGATCCCATAGGTGTCGTTCCCACCAACACAAGCAGATCCACCAGTCGGCTCAGGGCCTCCAGACTATCCTGGTCTCATGGCCGTTCGTGGTGTGGGGGCTGGATATCCAGGGTCCATCCCCTCGAGCGCCTGGATGATACCGCTACCTCTACGTCGCCATCGACAAGTTCACCAATTGGGCGGAAGTGGAAGCCGTCCACACCATCCCAGCCGGGTCAGCAGTCAAGTTCATCAAGGGCATTGTGAGCCGATTTGGGGTCCCTAACCGCATCATCACTGACAACGGTTCATAGTTCACTAGCAATCTCGTCAAAACGTATTGTGCTAACCTTGAGACGCAGATTTGCTACGCCTCCATGGCACACCCCAGGAACAACGGTCAAGCCAAGCGTGCCAACGTGGAATTCCTGAGGGGTCTCAAGACTAGCACCTTCAAGAAGAAGCTTGAGGCCTGCGGCAGGGGCTGGCACGACAAGCTCTAGTCCGTGATGTCGTCAATCCGCACCACCGCAACCAGGCCGACAGGCGAGACCCCGTTCTTCCTCGTCTATGGAGTAGAAGTGGTTCTTCCACACGAGGTCAAGCATCGTTCCGCGCGGGTCCTGGCGTTTGATGACACACGGCAGGACGCTACCTCTTGAGCACTGCATTTTATTTCCTTGAAGAGGAAAGGATGATGCAGAAAAGTAGCGTAAGTATTTCCCTCAGTTTTTGAGAACCAAGGTATCAATCTAGTAGGAGGCTACGCGTGAGTCCCTCGTACCTGCACAAAACAAATAACTCCTCGCAACCAACGTGATAAGGGGTTGTCAAGCCCTTCACGGTCACTTACGAGAGTGAGATCTAATAGATATGATAAGATAATTTTTTTGGTATTTTTATGATAAAGATGCAAAGTAAAATAAAAGCAAAGTAAAAAAGCAAAGTAAATAACTAAGTATTGGAAGATTATTATGATGAAGATAGACCCGGGGGCCATAGGTTTCACTAGTGGCTTCTCTCAAGAGCATAAGTATTTTACGGTGGGTGAAAGAATTACTGTTGAGCAATTGACATAATTGAGCATAGTTATGAGAATATCTATGTATGATCATGTGTATAGGCATCATGTCCGTGACAAGTAGACCGACTCTTACCTGCATCTACTACTATTACTCCACTCATCGACCGCTATCCAGCATGCATCTAGAGTATTAAGTTCATGAAAACAGAGTAATGCCTTAAGCAAGATGACATGATGTAGAGGGATAAATTCATGCGATATGATAAAAAAACCCATCTTGTTATCCTCGATGGCAACAATACAATACGTGCCTTGCTGCCCCTACTGTCACTGGGAAAGGACACCGCAAGATTGAACCCAAAGCTAACCACTTCTCCCATTGCAAGAAAGATCAATCTAGTAGGCCAAACCAAACTTATAATCCGAAGAGACTTGCAAAGATAACCAATCACACATAAAAGAATTCAGAGAAGATTCAAATATTGTTCATAGATAATCTTGCTCATAAACCCACAATTCATCGGTCTTAACAAACACACCGCAAAAAGAAGATTACATCGAATAGATCTCCACAAGAGAGGGGGAGAACTTTGTATTGAGATCCAAAAAGAGAGAAGAAGCGATCTAGCTAATAACTATGGACCCGTAGGTCTGAGGTAAACTACTCACACTTCATCGGAGAGGCTATGGTGTTGATGTAGAAGCCCTCCGTGATCGATGCCCCCTCCGGCGGAGCTCCGGAACAGGCCCCAAGATGGAATCTCATGGATACAGAAAGTTACGGCGGTGGAATTAGGGTTTTGGCTCCGTTTCTGATTGTTTGGGGGGGTACATAGATATATATAGGAGGAAGGAGTACGTCGGTGGAGCAACAGGGGGCCCACGAGGGTGGAGGGCGTGCCTGGGGGATAGGCGCGCCCCCTACCTCGTGGCCTACCTGTTGGTTGCTTGACGTAGGGTCCAAGTCTCCTGGGTCTTGTTCGTTCCAAAAATCACGTTCCCGAAGGTTTTATTCCGTTTGGACTCTGTTTAATAGTCCTTTTCTTCGAAAACCTAAAATAGGCAAAAAAAACAACTATTCTGGGTTGGGCCTCCGGTTAATAGGTTAGTCCCAAAAATAATATAAAAGTGGATAATAAAGCCCAATAATGTCTAGAGAAGTAGATAATATAGCATGGAGCAATCAAAAATTATAGATACGTTGGAGACGTATCAAGGAACGCCGCCGTGAAGCCTCGCTCCGAGTTGCGAGGTACCAGCACATGATGTGGCGGTACCACTGCCGTAGCGTCCACTCCAGGATGCTCCAGGTGGGTGACCTTGTCCTAAGGCGGGTGCTCTCCAGGGATGGACTGCACAAGCTCTCGCCCATCTGGGAGGGCCCGTTTCGGGTCGCCCACGTCTCCAGGCCTAGCGCCGCACGCCTGGAGACGCAGGACAGGGTCCCCATCCAGAACGCCTGGAACATCGAACACCTCTGGGAGTTCTACCCATGAAGCAAGGCCCAGCGTGTAACGCCCTCGATGCGGCTATAGCTCCCACGTGTCGAGGCACGACTTAGAGACATAACCGCATTGAAAGCAATGTCGCAAGTTAGGTAATCATTACAACATCCCATGTAATATATGATAAAAGGGGGAGATACATAGTTGGCTTACACTCGCCATGTCACATCAGAGAACATAAATAACATCCATCATACAAACACTCATGGCCCGACTACAGCGCCAAAATAGAGGAAAACACAACATGCGACAAGGCCGTGAATTGAACCCCAACTAGGCACCACTACTGATCATCAGGAAAAGACACATAGTAACGCTGAGAGTCCTCGTCGAACTCCCACTTGAGCTCTTACTCGTCACCTGGAGCGGAATCACCTGGACCTGCATCTGGAGTTATAGTATCTGTGAGCCACAGGGACTCAGCAATCTCGCACCCTCGCGATCAAAACTATTTAAGCTTATAGGAAGGATGAGGCAAGTATATGTGGAGCTGCAGCAAGCGTCTAGCATATGTGGTGGCTAACTTATACGCAAAAGAGAGCGAGAAGAGGAGGCAAAGCACGAGCGAGAATCTAGAAGAACAACCTGCGCAAGCATAACTCCAACACCGTGTCCACTTCCCGAGCTCCGCCGAGAAGAGGCCATCACGGTAACACACTCAGTTGATTCATTTTAATTAATTAAGGTTCAAGTTCTCTACAACCGGACATTAACAAATTCCCATCTGCCCATAACCGCGGGCACGGCTTTCGAAAGTTCAATCCCTGCAGGGGAGTCCCAACTTAGCCCATGACAAGCTCTCACGGTCGACGAAGGAATAGACTTCCACCCGAGACACACCGATCAGACTAGGTAACCCGGTACAACAAGACAATTCGACAGGTTAAAACAAGACCAGCAACACTGCTTGAATGTGCCGAAAAATCCCGATAGGAGCTGCACATATCTCTTTCTCAGGGCACACTCAGATGAGCGCTCCATACAACTAAAACCAAACCTCGAGTTTCCCCGAGGGGGCGCTGCACAGGACTCTAGTTTGGACCAACACTCAGAGGAGCACTGGCCCGGGGGGGTTAAAATAAGATGACCCTTGAGTCTACAGAACCCAAGGGAAAGAAAAGGCTAGGTGGCAAATGGTAAGACCAATGTTGGGCATTGCTGGAAAAGCTTTAATCAAGGCGAACTATCAAGGGGTTCCCATTATAACCCAACCGTGTAAGGAACGCAAAATCCGGGAACATAACACCGATATGACGGAAACTAGGGCGGCAAGAGTGGAACAAAACACTAGGCGAGAGGCCCAACCTTCCACCCTTTACCAAGTATATAGATGCATTAAGATAACATAGCAATATAATGATATCCCAACAAGCAAATAAAAGATGTCCCAACAAGGAACGGCCTCCAAACTTTACCTGCAACTAGCAATGCTATAAGAGGGGTTGAGCAAAGCGGTAACATAGCCAATCAACGGTTTGCTAGGACATGGTGGGTTAGAGGTTTGACATGGCAATTGGGAGGCTGACAAGCAAAAGGTAGGCATCGTAGCAATGGCATAGCAAGAGCGAGAAACTAGCATAGCAAAGATAGTAGTGATTTCGAGGGTATGATCATCTTGCCTGCACAGCTGTCAGAGTTGGCTGGATCCTCACAAGCAAACTCAACGGGATCCTCGGTAGCGAACTCGTCTCCCGGCTCTACCCAAGCAAGACAAACAAGCAACAAGGATACAATCAACCACGTGCAAGCTCAAACAATAAGATGCAAAGATGGTATGCTATGCGGGATGCGATGCGGGATGCAAAATGCAAGATATGACAGGAAATGCATGAACTTGGCCTCAACTTGGAATTCCAAGGGTGGCACTGGAAAGAGGGGATGAAATCGCTTGAAAACGATATAAAGATCATCGGAATCGGAGTTATGGTTTGGAAATGGCAAGCATTTTAAGATATGACACCGGTCTGCGATTTACAGCAAGTAGGCATCTAGCTGCAACGAAATGAACATGCTACAGCCACCAAACATGACAACGAAATACATGGCAGGGATGCACACAAGATACTTAACAAAAGACTAGCACTGAGAGACGGCCAATCCATCCATTATGAGGTTCAAACAAGCATGGCAAAAACGCAAATGCAAAACAGATTCCAGACTTAGTGAAATTAACACTTGTCTGAAATTTCAGATCACGAAGCCCTCTTCGGAGCAGGAAAACAACATGATACATGACCTGATTATGACTAATACGAACATGGCATGGAGCTACTCAACAAGCTTAACAAAAGTCCCTAAGTGACCTGGGGCCAAAAGGGATCACAAAATATACTAACAAGCACACGAACATAGCTCAAACACAATCAGTTTTTCAGACTTAGTGAAAACTGAGACATGCGGAAATATAACTCACGAAGGCATGTAAACAAGCTCGATGCACTCACCACGGTGCAAGTCATGCCAAGGCAAGCATACATCCATTAAGAAGGCACAAAATGCTAGCTAGACATGGCAAGAACAATGGCATAGCATGCACGGATCAACTACAACAACATCGGCAAAATCGCAAACGAGTTGACGATCTGCCCAGATTCACCACGAAGCAAAAGTAGAGCTCGATTGACTCAAGCTAGGGTGCTCCATAATTGCAAACAAAGACATGGATGGATAGAGCTTAACATGATTAACAAAACTCCTTTACTAATCATCCTCAAAAGAGGCACGGATCACTAGGAAACAAGCTGAACATATGGCATCGTGAACTAAATAATCCCAGACTTTGCAAGCTTGCACAAGTCACCACACACATCCTAAAAATGCATTGGTTGCACCTCTGGAAAGAAGAAAAAATGCTTAAGGAAACACATGAAGGACTCACAGGCATAGCATGCACACAATAATCATGGCAAAAATGACAAAAGTCTAAGATGAACTAGCAGATCTAACAATTAACTCACGAAGCCTCCTTCTAACAGCATTTTGGGCATCAAGATGAGCTCAAATGAAAATGATGCAATGGAATGAAATGATGTACTCGTCGAGACGAACATTTTGATATACTATATGCCCAAAACGGAGCTACGAATGCAGAGATATCACCGGCCAAAGTAGGCATAAAAATTAGGGTTCGGAGGAAAAAAGTCAACCATCAAATTTCCAGATCTAGATCCAGATTGGGCATGGGAACCGAGGATGGCCGGAAAACACTGTTCACCGCCGGAGTTGTTGCCGGAGAGGAAGAAGAGGAGGCCGGAGTTTGGGGAGGAGAGGCCGGGCCGGGGCGGCGGCGTGGTAGGCGGCGGCGGGGCGGCGCCGGGCCGGGGCGGCGAGGAGGCGGCCGGCCGGGCGGCGGGGAGGCGCGGTTGCCCGCGGTGGCACGATGGTGGCCCGTGGCGGCGCCGGCCACCGGGTGCGAAGACGAAGGGCGGCGGGGACATGGTGGGTTAGAGGTTCAACTTGGCAATTGGGAGGCTGACAAGCAAAAGGTAGGCATCATAGCATTGGCATAGCAAAAGAGCGAGCAAACTAGCATAGCAAAGATAATAGTGATTTCGAGGGTATGATCATCTTGCCTGCACAGTTGTCAGAGTTGACTGGATCATCACAAGAAAACGCAATGAGCTCCTCGGTAGCGAACTCGTCTCCCGGCTCTACCCAAACAAGACAAACAAGCAACAAGGATACAATCAACCACGTGCAAGAACAAGCAATATGATGAAATGATGATATGCTATGCGGGATGCAAAATGCAAGATATGACAGGAAATGCATGAACCTGGCCTCAACTTGGAAAACCAAGTGTTCCACTGGAAAGATGGGATGCAATCGCTTGAAAACGATATAAAGAACGCCGGAATCGGAGTTACGGTTTGGAAATGGCAAGCGATTCAAAATTGACACCGGTCTGCGATTTACAGCAAGTAGGCATCTAAATGCAATGAGATGAACATGCTACAGCCACCAAACATGACAACAAAATACATGGCAGGGATGCACACAAGATGCTTAACAAAATACTAGCACTGAGCCACGGCCAATTCATCCATTAGGAGGTTCAAACAAGCATGGCAAAAATGCAAATGCAAAACAGATTCCAGACTTAGTGAAATTAACACTTGTCTGAAATTTCAGATCACGAAGCCCTCTTTGGAGCAGCAAAACAACATGATACATGACCTGAACATAGAAAGTAAGAACATGTCATGGAGCTAATCAACAAGCTTAAGAAAAGACCCAAAGTGACCTGGGGCCAAAAGGGTTCACAAAATATACTAACGGGCACACGAACATAGCTAAAACACAATCAGTTTTCAGACAGTGAAAACTGAGACATGCTGAAATATAACTCATGAAGGCATGTAAACGAGCTCGATGCACTCACTACGGTGCAAGTCATGGCAAGGCAAGCATACATCCATTAAGAAGGCACAAAATACAAGCTATACATGGCAAGAACAAGGGCATAGCATGCACGGATCAACTACAATAACATCGGCAAAACCGCAAACGAGTTGACGATCTGCCCAGATTCACCACGAAGCAAAAGTAGAGCTCGATTGACTCAAGCTAGGTTGCTTCATAATTGCAAACAAAGACATGTATGGATAGAGCATAACATGATTAACAAAACTCCTTTACTGATCATCCTCAAAAGAGGCACGGATCACTAGGAAACAAGCTGAACATATGGCATCATGAACTAAATAATCCCAGACTTAGTGAAAACAACTAAGTCCCTGAAAACAGATTTACCGGGTGCCTCACTTTGCAAGCTTGCACAAGTCACCACACACATTCTAAAAATGCATGGGTTGCACTTCTGGAAAGAAGACAAAATCCTTAACAAAACATATGAAGGACTCACAGGCATATCATGCACACAATAATCATGGCAAAAATGACAAAAGTCTAAGATGAACTAGCAGATCTGACAATTAACTCACGAAGCCTCCTTCTAGCAGCATTTTGGGCATCAAGATGAACACAAATGAAAATGATGCAATGGAATGAAATGATGTACTCGTCGAGGCGAACATTTTGATATATAATATGCCCAAATCAGAGCTAAGGATGCAAAGTTACGAGCGGTCAAATTATGCACAAAATTTTTAGGGTTAGGGACGATAAGTCAACCGAGATGAATTTCTCAGATCTGGATCCAGATCCGCACGCTTCCCGATGCACGCTAGAGTTACTGTAGCAGCTCGCCGGACTTGACGGGGAAGAAGGCCGGGGTGGGAGGAGGAGGAAGAGGACGGCGGGGCCCGGCCGGATCCGAGGCGCGGTGAGGCCGGGCGGCGGTGGCGAGGCCACGCGACGGGGCGAGGCCGCGACGGGCGGCGGCGGCCGGCGAAGGAGCTCGGGCGGGCGGCGGCGCGGTGCTCCAGAGTCGGGGAAGAAGGGAGGCGGCGGAGGCGCTCCTTTGGCCCGAGAGCGCGGCGTCGGGGGCCGGGCGTGGGCCTCCGCGGGCCAGCGGCGGCGGTGGTCGGCTGCGCCACGTGGCGGGCGTGGAGTGGACGAGAGGCGGCGGCGGACGTGTCCGGCTAGGCCCCGGACATGTCCGTCGGCGCGGATCTGCTTTTTTTAGACTAGGGTTTGGACGGGGAAGAAGATCCGAATTTGGAGGGGTGCTATTTATAGGCATAAGTGGAGCTAGGAGAGTCCAAATGAGGTGCGGTTTTCGGCCACGCAATCGTGATCGAACGCTCTAGGACATGGAGCAGAGTTTTGTGGGTTTTTGGCCAAATTGGAGGGGTGTTGGGCTGCAACACACACGAGGCCTTTTCGGTCCGTCGGTTAACCGTTGGAGTATCGAACGAAGTCCAAATGATACGAAACTTGACAGGTGGTCTACCGGTAGTAAACCAAGGCCGCTTGGCAAGTCTCGGTCCAATCCGGAAATGTTTAATCCCCACACGCGAAAGAAAGCTAGAAATTGCCATCGGAGGAGAACGAAGCGTTGGAATGCAAAACAGACAACGGGGAAAATGCTCGAATGCATGAGATGAACACGTATGCAAATGCAATGCACACGATGACATGATATGAGATGCATGAAAACGAAAACAACACACGTAGACAAAGACCTGAACCCGAGAAATAAATATAACTTAACGCCGGAAACGGCAAGAGTTGGAGTACAAATTGGGAAAGTTATATCTGGGGTGTTACAACACTCCACCACTACGAAAAGATCTCGTCCCGAGATCTAGGACTGAAAGAACTCCGGGTACTCAGAACGGAGGTGATCCTCGCGTTCCCAGGTAGCTTCACGGTCGGAATGGTGTGACCACTTGACTTTGAGAAATTTGATTGACTTGTTGCGAGTCTTGCGTTCAGTCTCTTCAAGAATAGCAACTGGGTGCTCATGATAGGAGAGATCTTCTTGGAGCTCAATGTTCTCGAAGTTGACGGTGCAGTCAGGAGTCTTGAAACACTTTCGAAGCTGAGAGACATGGAACACGTCATGAACATTTGCAAAGTTTGAAGGAAGCTCGAGTAGATAGGCGAGGTCGCCTCTCTTGCTGACAATCTTGAAAGGTCCCACGTATCTAGGGGCAAGCTTCCCTTTGATACCGAAGCGACGAGTACCTTTCATAGGGGAGACACGGAGGTAAACATGATCTCCGATCTCGAAAGCCAAATCACGGTGCTTACTATCATAGTAGCTCTTCTGGCGGGACTGGGCTGCTTTGAGGTTATCACGAATGAGTTTGCACATTTCTTCTGCCTCTGTGATTAAGTCATTACCCAGCAGCTGACGTTCACCGGTTTCAGACCAGTTAAGAGGGGTACGACACTTCCAGCCATACAGAATTTCAAATGGGGCCTTTCCCAAACTTGCTTGAAAACTATTGTTGTAGGAGAATTCAGCATAAGGAAGACAATCCTCCCACTTCATGCCGAAGGAGATCACACAAGCCCTGAGCATATCTTCAAGAATCTAGTTAACACGCTTGACTTGACCGCTTGTTTGAGGATGGAAAGCTGTGCTGAAGCGGATGTTGGTGCCCATGGCCTTCTGAAAAGAATCCCAAAACTTCGAGGTAAAGATGCTGCCACGGTCTGAAGATATCACTTGAGGAATACCGTGCAGAGAGACAATGCGAGAGGTATAGAGTTCCACCAATTGAGCTGCCGTGATCGACTCTTTGATAGGCAGAAAGTGAGCCACTTTGGTGAGTTTATTGATGACATCAAATATAGCATCATTGCCACGCTTGGACTTTGGAAACCTAGTCACGAAGTCCATTTCAATGTGGTCAAACTTCCATTCTGGAATGGCAAGAGGTTGGAGGAGACCAGCTGGCTTTTGGTGTTCTGCCTTCGCTCTTCTGCATACATCACATTCATTCACGAATTGAGCGATCTCGCGCTTCATTCGAGTCCACCAATAAGCTTGCTTGAGGTCCTGATACATCTTCGTGCTCCCAGGGTGGATGGAGAGGAGAGAATTTTGAGCCTCGTTCATGATCACTTTACGAAGTTCACCTTTGGGCACAACAATCCGATCCTCGAAGAAGAGAGTGTCCTTGTCATCAAGGCGGTAGCACTTGTACTTGGACTGACTCTTGGCAATCCCAATCTTCACCTTTTTCACCATAGCATCAAGAAGCTGGGCTTGGTGAATCTGGTCTTCTAAGGTAGGAGAGACTTGAAGATTGGCGAGGAAACCTTGAGGAACAACTGGCAGATTAAGTTTATGGAAAGCTTCACGAAGCTCGGGTTGATAAGGCTTGAGAATCAGACTGTTGCAGTAGGCCTTTCTGCTGAAAGCGTCAGCAATCACATTGGCCTTTCCTGGAGTATACTCGATACTCGGATTATACTCTTGAATCATTTCGACCCATCGAGTTTGCCTTAGGTTGAGATTAGGCTGAGTGAAAATGTACTTGAGACTCTTGTGATCGATGAAAATGTCCACTTTTCTTCCTAATAGAAGATGTCTCCAAGTCAACAGAGCATGCACAACTGCCGCCAACTCGATATCATGAGTGGGGTAGTTCTTCTCATTAGGCTTCAACTGGCGAGATGTATAAGCAACAACTTTCTTCTCTTGCATCAAAACTGCGCCAAGACCTTGGAGAGAGGCATCACAAAAGACCTCGTACGGCTTGGATTCATCATGTGGAGTCAGAACTGGAGCGGTGATCAACTTCTCTTTCAAAGTGTTGAAAGCAATATCACACTCCGGAGACCAAACGTACTTGACGTGCTTCTGAAGAAGATTTGAGAGAGGCTTCGCGATCTTAGAAAAGTTTTCAACGAATCTTCGGCAATAGCTTGCGAGACCGAGAAAACTGCGGAGTTGTTTCACGTTCTGAGGAGGTTCCCAATTTACAATTGCAGACACCTTCTCAGGATTCACGGCAATGCCCTTGGCAGAGATGATATGACCAAGATAGAGAACCTCATCGAGCCAAAATTCACACTTGGACAACTTGGCGTAGAACTGATGTTCCCTAAGCTTATCAAGAACCAAACGCAAGTGCTTGGCATGATCTTGCTTGTTCTTGGAGAAAACCAGAATGTCGTCGAGATAGACCAAAACAAAGTCATTGGTGTAGGCATTGAAGATGAAGTTCATCATGCGAGAGAACGTCGGAGGAGCGTTGGCGAGGCGAAAAGACATGACGGTGTATTCATATGAACCAAAACTTGTTCTGAATGCTGTCTTAGGAATGTCTTCTTCACGAATGTGAATCTGGTGATAACCCATACGGAGATCAAGCTTGGAGAATACTTGGCACCTTTGAGTTGTTCGAACAGCTCATTGATGTTGGGAAGTGGGTATTTGTTCTTGATGGTCTTCTTGTTCACTGGACGGTAATCAACACAAAGTCGGTCCGTTCCATCCTTCTTCTTCACAAAAAGAACACCACAACCCCACGGAGAAGTACTAGGCCGTATAAGACCCATTCTTTCTTGCTCATCGAGTTGCTTCTTCAGCTCCTTCAACTCTTCAGGTCCGATCTTGTAAGGACGTTTGCACACAGGTTCCGTGCCAGGCTCAAGTTCAATAACGAATTCCACTGGCCGATGCGGAGGCATTCCTGGGAGCTCTTCTAGAAAGACGTCTTGATATTCGCAAATGACAGGAATTTGAGAGATGGCATCCAATTCACCCTTCTCATTGAGAGAAAACAGACGGATAGTATTATCCCGAGCGGGAAAGACAATTACATCCTCAGACGAATGAGTCAATTGAATCTGCCTGGCAGCACAATCAAGCTGAGCCTTGTGCTTAGAAAGCCAATCCATATCGAGAATAAGATCGATATCCGAGTTACCAAGAACAATTGGGGAAGAAACGAACTTGTAGTCACCCAATGTGATAGTAACCTCAGGGACGCAGGTGTTAGCTGTCATCTGCTTGCCCAGTGACACAATTTGCAAGGAACTTTGCAGATACTGATAATCACACTCATACTTGATGCAAACGCATTGGAAATGAAGCAATGCGATGCACCCGTGTCAAAAAGAACTTTTGCAGGAACATCGTTAACAGGAAGGTTACCCATAATCACATCTGACGAGTCCTCTGCTTGGGCTGCATTCACCATATTGACCTTGGCGTACTTGGGGTTATGCTTGACCACAGCTGTACTTGCCGATCTGACAGGAGGAGGAGGAGGAAGACGCCTCTGGTTGAGACACTTGTTGGCATAGTGACCCTTGTATTGGCACTTGTTGCACGTGACCTCTGAAAGCGGACGGTGATACGGAGCACTCGATCTTGGATCTAGAGACGAAGTCTTGTTCTGAAAGCCTGGGTTGGGTGGGTGGGAAGAACCACTGCCACCTTTACTCTTCTGCTGATATGGCTGACGGAACGGAGGAGGAGGAAGCCAAAACTTCTGCTGCTTGGCCACTTGAGTAGAGGAAGAAGGAGTAATATCTCTGACTCGCTTCTTGGAAGCATCACACCTCAACTGAGCAGCCTCTTGCTTCAGTGCCATGTTGTAGAACTCATCGTATCTCAAGGGCTCGAAGAGAACAAGAGCGAGCTGAATATCTTCTCTGAGACCACCCCTGAACTGATATATCATGCTCTTCTCATCAGGAACATCCTGCTTGGCAAAGCAGGCAAGCTTCTGGAACAACTTGTTGTAGTCATAGACAGACAAAGAGCCTTGCTTCAGATTGCGGAATTCCTCACGCTTGCTTTCAACCACGCTCTGTGGAATATGATGAGCTCGGAAATCTCGACGGAAATCATCCCAAGTGATAACACGTCCACCTCTGGAATCCCTGTACTGCTGGAACCATTCTACAGCTTGATCTTTGAGTTGGAAGGAAGCGAACTTGACAAAGTCCTCAGGCCTGACGTTGCTGCACTCGAAATGCTTACACAGATCCACAAGCCAATCGTCAGCATCGGTTGCCTCAACACAATTGTTGAAAGTCTTTGGCCCGTTAGCAAGGAACTGGTTGAGTGTGGCAAAGTGACTCTGATTGCTGCCTTGATACCCTTGACTGCCTTGATTGCGCTCTTGGAGAGTTTGCATGATCAGCTGTGTGTTTGCATTGGTTGCGGCCATCACAGCTTGCCATGCCTCTGGAGGAGGTGGAGGCGGTGGCGGATCAGGATTCAGAGTCGTGCGCGTTGGAGGAGCCATCCTGAAGAGGTTGACCACCATTAGCATATTGACAGAAAATATTGAAGCTGAATCCAACGGAATGAAAATTGCAAAATATAGTCTTCACATCCGAACAAAATGAACGAATGCACTCCTCTTCAAATGGTCACATATCCCTAAATTGAGAAGCCACGTAGAATTAAGGTAGAGAAACAAATCCACAAGGTACAGATCAAGAACAAATAATCGGTAAGAAATCCCAATCTCAAACCAATATTCGTGGAAGAAGAACTAGAGCTACTAGAATTCCCACCTATGAAACTCCCGAACCTTTCCGGTTATGCAATCCTACATCCAAACTAGCAAATCCTACATCCAGCTGTATCCATCCTTCAACACATAACCAAGAAAAACTTCGGAAACCATCTACCTCAACCTTCGAAAAGCATCCGTTATACATGTTATGGCGATACTCCCGAACTCCCGCCCCAGTACTGGGTGGCGTCGAGGTTATCTCACCAACGAACTGCATAAAATAGATTTTCGATGTCGGCGAACATATCTCAAGTATTCCAGAATTGCAACAATAAAATTATGATGACAACACCTCAGAGCTCAACTCCCCGGGACACTTCCACTAAACCCCTGACAGGAGGCACCAAGTCAATGTTCTCATCATAAGCCATCGGAATGATTCCAAGATACTCGCGTGATCCTAAAAAAAAATTTTAGTGAAATTTGAGAAGAGAAGAGTCAAAACTCTACGTCAGGATGCCTTACCAGAGCGATGAGGAGACTGGGAAGTAAGAACAATTCCTAAGCTCTCCGATATATAATTCCTAAAGACTCAAAACATTTTTCTAGACACAACACGGCCTCTAAAAACGATCAAGCAATGGGGCTCCTAAGGTCGGGGAAGGCTCTGATACCAACTTGTAACGCCCTCAATGCGGCTATAGCTCCCAAGTGTCGAGGCACGACTTAGAGACATAACCGCATTGAAAGCAATGTCGCAAGTTAGGTAATCATTACAACATCCCATGTAATATATGATAAAAGGGGGAGATACATAGTTGGCTTAAACTCGCCATGTCACATCAAAGAACATAAATAACATCCAACTACGGCGCAAAAATAGAACAAAACCCAACATGCGACAAGGCCCTGAATCGAACCCCAAGTAGACACCACTACTGATCATCAGGAAAAGATACGTAGTAACGCTGAGAGTCCTCGTCGAACTCCCACTTGAGCTCGTATTCGTCACCTGGAGCGGAATCACATGGACCTGCATCTGGAGTTATAGTATGTGTGAGCCACAGGGACTCAGCAATCTCGCACCCTCGCGATCAAAACTATTTAAGCTTATAGGAAGGATGAGGCAAGTATATGTGGAGCTGCAGCAAGCGTCTAGCATATGTGGTGGCTAACTTATACGCAAAAGAGAGCGAGAAGAGGAGGCAAAGCGCGAGCGAGAATCTAGAAGAACAACCTACGCAAGCATAACTCCAACACCGTGTCCACTTCCCGGGCTCCGCCGAGAATAGGCCATCACGGTAACACACTCAGTTGATTCATTTTAATTAATTAAGGTTCAAGTTCTCTACAACCGGACATTAACAAATTCCCATCTGCCCATAACCGCGGGCACGGCTTTCGAAAGTTCAATCCCTGCAGGGGAGTCCCAACTTAGCCCATGACAAGCTCTCATGGTCAACGAAGGAATAGACCTCCACCCGAGACACACCGATCAGACTCGGTAACCCGGTACAACAAGACAATTCGACAGGTTAAAACAAGACCAGCAACACCGCCTGAATGTGCCGACAAATCCCGATAGGAGCTACACATATCTCGTTCTTAGGGCAAACTCAGATGAGCGCTCCATACAACTAAAACCAAACCTCGAGTCTCCCTGAGGGGGTGCTGCACCAGACTCTAGTTTAGACCAACACTCAGAGGAGCACTGGAGTCGGGGAACCGTGGCGCTCCTCTGGCCCGGGACTCCGGAGCACCGCGGCGCTCCTCTGGCCCGGGAGCGCGGCGTCGGGGGCCGGGCGCGGGCCTCCGCGGGCCGGCGGCGGCGGCGGTCGGCTGCGCCACGTGGCGGGCGCGGAGTGGACGAGAGGCGGCGGCGGACGTGTCCGGCTAGGCCCCGGACATGTCCGTCGGCGCGGATCTGCTTTTTTTAGACTAGGGTTTGGACGGGGAAGAAGATCCGAATTTGGAGGGGTGCTATTTATAGGCATAAATGGAGCTAGGAGAGTCCAAATGAGGTGCGGTTTTTGGCCACGCGATCGTGATCGAACGCTCTAGGACATGGAGCAGAGTTTGGTGGGTTTTGGGCCAAATTGGAGGGGTGTTGGGATGCAACACACACAAGGCCTTTTCGGTCCCTCGGTTAACCGTTGGAGTATCAAACGAAGTCCAAATGATACGAAACTTGACAGGCGGTCTACCGGTAGTCAACCAAGGCCACTTGGCAAGTCTCGGTCCAATCTGGAAATGTTTAATCCCCACACACGAAAGAAAGCTAGAAATGGCCATCGGAGGAGAACGAAGCGCCGGAATGCAAAACGGACAACGGGGAAAATGCTCGAATGCATGAGATGAACACGTATGCAAATGCAATGCACACGATGACATGATATGAGATGCATGAAAACGAAAACAACACACGGAGACAAAGATCCGAACCCGAGAAATAAATATAACTTAACGCCGGAAACGGCAAGAGTTGTAGTACAAATTGGGAAAGTTACATCCGGGGTGTTACACAGCGCCTGTGAAGAATCTCCGCTCATGACACTCTCACGTAATAATGAGTGGGGCTGTACATGCCCCGGAGTCTCAAGAGTGCCGCCCTCGGGCCTCGGGGGCTCCCTCCCACGACTAGTGGCAGCACTTAGCTCCATGGTGGTGAGAAGACAAGAAGAATAGACTAGGTAACGGACGCGGCTTTTCATTTGCTTTCAACAGTTAGCTTGCCCCTCTTTAATCGAAATTTGCTTTCCGTGTTGCTTGTCGATCTTGTTCCTTCGATTTTTCCCTTGGTACTGCCTTCGGTTCTTCGTTTGGCCTGTACCCACTCTCGCGTCCCTCGCGAGGGGGCTAGACAGGTGCCCTCAGGCCCTCGTGAGCGTTTTGTCTATTTTTCGCGAGGCACCCTCGTTTGAGCTGCAAGATGGTGCACCCCCTCGATCCGTGCCCCTCAGGTACCGCGACACAAGGCGCTGGGTCGTGGCCATACGCGGGTGACGCGCGCTAGCCAACAAGCTACAATGACGTGGACCAGG
This sequence comes from Triticum aestivum, assembly GCF_018294505.1. NCBI lineage: Eukaryota > Viridiplantae > Streptophyta > Magnoliopsida > Poales > Poaceae > Triticum > Triticum aestivum. The sequence continues at coordinate 291,899,975 of NC_057797.1, read as the reverse complement.
TACCGATCTCCTGGCAAATTTTCGTAGTTCTTTCTCATCAGGTATGAAGAAACATGCATCTCGTGAAAGCAGGGTCTACTTCAGGTGTATCGAGCTATGTCCTTCTATGCGCGCATGCATAAATCATGACATCGCAACACAGCACATGAATGATAAACACAACATAAAAACCCGGAAATCATAGTTTGCTGCACGGCCCCACGGGGCCCCATACTTGTCTTTCTCTAATGCATGAAGGAAAGGAAGGACGAAACAAAAGCAGGACGTGCTCCTGTGACAAGTCGCAAGAATGGGCTCGCGGTGCTCTCCTGAGCTCAGTCGGATCCCTCCTCGCGCTTTAACAGAGCACGGTGACGAGCCGACCTACTGCTGGAGCTGCCACCGGAGGAAGAGTCGCCGTAGCTGGATGAGACATGGCCAGGCCCGCCTCCCTGCTCATCACAACCATCGCAATGTCCGAGCACCTCATCGCCGTCGTTGTCCTTGCGGCATCACCCGGCACGGCGAGCATCTTCACCGAACACCCTCACGAAGAGGGTCTCGTCACCGTCGTACTTGAAGTGGAGGGCACACCACATGCCCAGCCCGCGCGCGCGGGTGAACGTCTGCCAGCCGTGGGCCAGGACTGCACACCACATGCCCACACATGAAGCCCTGCTGCAGCAACCGTCCGCTTAGAGCCAAAGACCGTCTGGACCTACAGACGGCAGTTCGCCGACGACGAACCACGAGAGCTAAAGCCAGGTGCTAGCCGGGTTCTCCGACCACACGATGAACTCCGGCATCACCTCCGCCGAGTGGAAGCGCGGCCGGGGAGGGCACGCAACCACGACGCTCTCACCTCATCAATGGGGCTGCCATGAACTGGGCGGCCGCCATCGCGCGAAGAGGTGCCACCATGGCTGCGAGGGGCCGCAACATGGGTCGTAGCGTGCTTGCGGGGGCGACCGCGCCCCCTCTTGGGTGGCGGTGAGCCAGGCCCCTCCTCGCGAGCTTTCCCCTTCTTTGCGGCTCGAGAGCCTCTTCACAGGCGACATGAGCATCGCTGCATGGACTGGAGCAAGGAAGAGGAAGGAGCGGGAGATGCGAGGAAGAGACGGGTGATGGGGTTTCCTCCCCCACTTCCCATTTATAGCCAAGGGGACGCCAACTGCCGGCCTCCATGATCTAAGGTAATAATGATCTTTTTCCTGCATGCAGCAAGGACCCGTCAAGTCGAGCAGTTGCCGAGGCTGCGCGGGGAAGCGGAGACGCCGACGCACAATCAGTCGCCACGCGTCGACCAAGGCCGCAGGCTGTTGGGGCCTGTGGCGCTTCGCACTTTCCCTTTGGCTTCACCTTGAAGTGAAGCCCGAGCATGCCTTGGGCTCGGGGGCTACTCTCGGCATTTTGGGAACGGAGGTCCCTAGACGTGCCTACCTGCGGCCTACAGCGTGGCTCCTCTAGTGGCCCCGTACAACCCATCTTCACCAGCAAACATTCAAGACCCTCGTGAGTGGCAAAGCCTTGCGAGGCGGATGACGCAAGACCTCCTCAAGGGCGGCCTCACCAGGCTGGCTCACGAGGGGTGGAGAGATCAAGGCAAGGCAACCCTCGCAAGGTTCTAATGACGTAAGCCATGACGATCAAGACCTGGCGGGCGCCAGGAGGATGCCGCAAGCGCAGTGTCCTGGCTTCCTCTTTGGTGCTAAGGAGGCAAGCACAGGCCAGGAGTTCCAAGGCATCAGGCAAAGGTTTCCATATCGAGGGTATTACACCACAACGGTGGCCCGAACCTGTATAAATCTTGTGTCTCGTGTTCTTTGGGTCCGTTGAAGCTAGGTCGTGAGATCGTTGAGTGTGCGAGCTAGAGAGGGGGGAGATCTTCGTGCACACCCCAGTGTTCAAACCTTATGGGTTTTGATGGAATCCCGAAATCCGACACTTGTGGTTTGGGAGCAACCAAAGTGGGCACAAAGGACAAGTAGGTCTTCAAATCTTGTAATGTTGCGTCTAATTCCGGGGACCACTTCACGGGTCCTACCTTCTTCAAAATTTTGAAGAAAGGCAAGGCGTGCTTAGCAAACTTGGAGATAAATCTGCTAACTTCGTCAACGCACCCTGTCGGACGCCTCACATCTACAACTATCCTTGGTGCCTAGATCTGCTCGGTAGCCTTGATCTTATCCGGGTTAGCCTCGATCCCATGATTGGACATGAAGAACCCAAGTAGCTTTCCGGAGGTAATGCGAAGCACACACTTCTCTGGGTTTAGCTTCAAGTTGATCTTGTGCAGATTAGTAAATGTCTCCTCCAAATCCTGGATGAGGGTTGATATGTCATTGGTCTGGACCACAATATCATCCATATGAGCCTCAATGTTTTTGTGCAACTGTGGTTCAAAACAAATCTGCACTGCTTTTGCAAAAGTGGACCCGACACTTTTTAACACGAAAGGCATGTGCACGAAGCAATATGTACGACATCGGGTGATGAATGAGGTCTTCTCTTCATCTTACTTGGACATGAAGATCTGATGATATCCAGAGTATGCATCCAAAAAAGAGAGCAAATCACAACATGATGTGGAGTCCACAATCTGGTCGATGCGCGGCAAGGGAAATGGGTCCTTCGGGCAAGCCTTGTTGACATATGTGAAATCTATTCAAAGCCTCCAATTTTTGTTAGCCTTGTGAACGACCACTCGGTTTGCTAACCATGTTGGATGCAGTACTCCTCCAACCAGACCAGCTACCTCAATCTTCTTAATCTCTTCGGCAATGAACTGTTGTTTGTCCAAGGCCTGCTTTCGAACCTTCTACTTGAAGGGTCGGGCATGTGGGCAGACATCAAGGTAGTGCTCAATTACTATCGGATTTCGGGTTCCACAGACACTTGAGAGGTTTGAACTCTAGGGTGCGTCCGGAGAACTCAAACTCACCAGTCTACCTACTCATTAATCCCTAGGCCTAGCTCGATGAACAAGAAGGAAACAAGACACAACACTTTACCTAGGTTTGGGCCACCTTTCGGTGTAAAATCCTACTCCTTTGTGGTGGATTAGCCTCGAGGGGTTGAGGATGAACAAGTACACCGGAGAACAACCTCAAGAGGAGGAGTGTTCTCAGGGTCGATTGAGCTGGTGAGGGAGATGGTGATCTGAATGATCTGTCCCCGTATATGGTGGTGGCTAGGCCCTATTTATAGTGGCCTTAGTCCTCCTCCCAAATGTAAGGCGGGAAGGGATCCCACAACAGCCAAATTCGAAGGGAGACAACTAGTACATGCTATCCTGACAAAAGTAGTCTACGCCTGCAAAAGCCGTTGGTATTGACACCATGGTGGCTCAGCGATGACCTCCATCCTATCGTCCTGGCGGTGTTGGTCTTGTTGCACCAGAACAGAAACCTTTGGCTGACTCCTTGGGAATTTGTGTCTGTGCTTGCCTCCTTAGCACCATAGAGGAAACTGGTACACTGAACCTGCTGGCGCCCGCCTGGCCTTGGTCATCATGGATCACGTCATCCAAACCTCGTGAGGTGAGGCTTGCATAGAAATCTCTGTTCCTCGGGAGCCAACCTGAGGTGACCGCTTCTCGTGGACGTCTTGGTGTTGTCCGCCTCGTGAGGCTTGGCACCTCGCAAGGCTTGGCGCCTCGCGAGGTGCTTGAGTTGTTGACGCTGAAGCTGGGTTGTACCACGCCGTTGATGAAGCTATGCCATAGGCCGCCGGCAGGCAAGTCCGGGTACCCCCTATCCCAGAGCACCGACAATAGCCCCCTGGCACAAGGCGCCCTCGAACTTGGCCTCATGGCGAATCCAAAGGGCAAGTGAGAAGAGCCGTGGGCCCTAACCGCCTGCGGCCTTGGTCGAGCATGGCAATTGATGGGACATAGGCGTCTCCCCTTCCCCACACTGCCCTGGCAACCGCTCGATTTGACGAGACCCTGCTGCATGCAGAAAAAACCATCATTGCATGCGATCCTGGAGAACGGCGGTTGGCCTCCCTCCGGCTATAAATGAGGGGAGGGACAGAGCCCCCCTTGCTCATCTCCGTCTTCTCGCCGCCCGCTCCTTCTTCTTCTCCGTATTGATGTAGCATCCATGGTTCCAATCAGGAGATTCTCTGCGGAGGAGAAGGGGAGAGCCCCTCGGGAGGAGCCTGAACCACTTCGCCGAAGAAGAGGTTTAGCTGACCTTGCGACGCTGACGAAGGATAGGTAGTGGCGCGCCTTCGTACGAGCGGCCTCCACCTGGCTTCTCGATCCGAGGCCATGCGCAGGGCCCTAGGCAAGGCGGTAATGCCTAGTGCCACGCGGTCCGGGACCCCGGTGGGCAAGCTGAGGCTGAACGCCAGCTGGTCCACGAACTCATGTTGAGGGTACCTCGCGCGAGTTCGAGATATGGGCGGAAATGCCGCCGCACACTTGGATCTGGTTACCATGATTCTTCGCCGACGAGATGCCGCCGAGGGTGTCGACCAAGCTGTGGCTATAGCACGCTGGGTACTGCAGCTTGGCCATGGGGATGGAAGTTGAGATTGTCACCCCGGGCGGCATCTTCATGACCCGAGGATGGGGCGACGTCGCCTGCGCATGCCGCCCAGAAGGGGCCCTCGCCATCCACTTCGAGTATGAAGGCGCCTCCACATTGTTCTTCAAGGTCTTTGACAAGGATGGACCGTGCCTGGAGTGCTACCCCGAGGGTAGCAGCCCGCACGGCGCGGTCGCGGTTGTTGAGCTCACCCCCGGACTCGCCAGCAGCTCCTCTAGTAGCAGCGATGGCTTCCTAGAATCGAGCGACTCACCAGATCCCAGCGAGTCCCAGGAGTACAGCGACGACAGCTACGTGCCATCGAGCTCTCGTCGCGCCCAGAGCGCGGCTGCGGCGTCCGCTCGGTGTCGTCGGTGATACCCAGCGGCCGCGGTCCTTCGAGATCTTCTTTTGTTTCCCTCCGCGGAATTATAACAGGCCCCATGGGGGCGTGTAAAAAACAATTGTTCTTTTACTTTAATGCTATCCCCCTCAGTACAATGTCGAAATTTTGTATCTCACTCTGGCTTGGTTGCCCCCCCTTCCGTACCCGTGGTAGCTTAGCGCTCTATGACGATAGGACCTAGTCCCCAGGCAGGCTTCAGTCGTCGCTAGTATGCCAGGTTGCGATGCCATGGTCAAGCTAGGAGGGGAGAGGTGTAACGCCCTCGATGCGGTTATAGCTCCCATGTGTCGAGGCACGACTTAGAGACATAACCGCATTGAAAGCAATGTCGCAAGTCAGGCAATCATTACAACATCCCATGTAATATATAATAAAAGGGGGAAATACATAGTTGGCTTACACTCACCACGTGACATCAAAGTACATAAATAACATCCATCATACAAACACTCATGTCCCGACTACGACACCAAAATAGAAGAAAACCCAACATGCGACAAGGCCCTGAATCGAACCCCAACTAGGCACCACTATTGATCATCGGGAAAGGAAACATAATAACACTGAGAGTCCTCGTCGAACTCCCACTTGAGCTCGTACTCGTCAGCTGGAGCGAAATCACCTGGACCTACATCTGGAATTATAGTATCTATGAGGCACGGGGACTCAGCAATCTCCAACCCTCGCGATCAAGACTATTTAAGCTTATAGGAAGGATAAGGCAAATATATGTGGAGCTGCAGCAAGCGACTAGCATATATGGTGGCTATCTTATACGCAAAAGAGAGCGAGAAGAGGAGGCAAAGCGCGAGCGAGAATCTAGAAGAACAACCTGCGCAAGCATAACTCCAACACCGTGTCTACTTCCGGAAAGGGGCCATCACGGTAACACACACGGTTGATTTATTTTAATTAAGGTTAATTCAAATTATCTACAACCGGACATTATCAAATTCCCATCTGCCCATAACCGCGGGCACGGCTTTCGAAAGTTCAATCCCTGCAGGGGAGTCCCAACTTAGCCCATGACACTTCGACAAGTTAAAACAAGACCAGCAACACCGCCCGAATGTGCCGACAAATCCCGATAGGAGCTGCACATATCTCGTTCTCAGGGCACACTCAGATAGGTCAAGCTATGAGTAAAACCAACCCTCAAATTTCCTCGAGGTGGCCCCGCAGGCTGCCCGGTTCGGACCAACACTCAGAGGGAGCACTGGCCCAGGGGGGGGCGGGTTAAAACAAGATGACCCTTGGGCTCCGGTAACCCAAGGGAAAAAAAAGAGGATAGGTGGCGAATGGTAAAACCAATGTTGGGCATTGCTGGAAAAGCTTTAATCAAGGCGAACTATCAAGGGGTTCCCATTATAACCCAACCGCGTAAGGAACGCAAAATCTAGGAACATAACACCGATATGACGGAAACTAGGGAGGCAAGAGTGGAACAAAACACTAGGCGAGAGGCCGAGCCTTCCACCCTTCACCAAGTATATAGATGCGTTAAGATAACAAGGCAATATTATGATATCCCAACAAGTAAATAAAAGATGTTCCAACAAGGAACGGCCTCAAATCTTCACCTGCAACTAGCAACGCTATAAGAGGGGCTGAGCAAAGCAGTAACATAGCCAATCAACGATTTGCTAGGACATGGTGGGTTAGAGGTTCAACTTGGCAATTGGGAGGCTGACAAGCAAAAGGTAGGCATCATAGCATTGGCATAGCAAAAGAGCGAGCAAACTAGCATAGCAAAGATAGTAGTGATTTCGAGGGTATGATCATCTTGCCTGCACAGTTGTCAGAGTTGACTGGATCCTCACAAGCAAACTCAACGGGCTCCTCGGTAGCGAACTCGTCTCCCGGCTCTACCCAAACAAGACAAACAAGCAACAAGGATACAATCAACCACGTGCAAGAACAAGCAATATGATGAAATGATGATATGCTATGCGGGATGCGATGCGGGATGCAAAATGCAAGATATGACAGGAAATGCATGAACCTGGCCTCAACTTGGAAAACCAAGTGTGCCACTGGAAAGATGGGATGAAATCGCTTGAAAACGATATAAAGAACGCCGGAATCGGAGTTACGGTTTGGAAATGGCAAGCAATTCAAAATTGACACCGGTCTGCGATTTACAGCAAGTAGGCATCTAAATGCAATGAGATGAACATGCTACAGCCACCAAACATGACAACGAAATACATGGCAGGGATGCACACAAGATGCTTAACAAAAGACTAGCACTGAGCCACGGCCAATTCATCCATTAGGAGGTTCAAACAAGCATGGCAAAAACGCAAATGCAAAACAGATTCCAGACTTAGTGAAATTAACACTTGTCTGAAATTTCAGATCATGAAGCCCTGTTCGGAGCAGCAAAACAACATGATACATGACCTGATTATGACAAATACAAACATGGCATGGAGCTACTCAACAAGCTTAACAAAAGTCCCTAAGTGACCTGGGGCCAAAAGGGATCACAAAATATACTAACAAGCACACGAACATAGCTCAAACACAATCAGTTTTTCAGACTTAGTGAAAACTGAGACATGCTGAAATATAACTCACGAAGGCATGTAAACAAGCTCGATGCACTCACCACGGTGCAATTCATGGCAAGGCAAGCATACATCCATTAAGAAGGTACAAAATGCTACCTAGACATGGCAAGAACAATGGCATAGCATGCACGGATCAACTACAACAACATCGGCAAAATCGCAAACGAGTTGACGATCTGCCCAGATTCACCACGAAGCAAAAGTAGAGCTCGATTGACTCAAGCTAGGGTGCTCCATAATTGCAAACAAAGACATGGATGGATAGAGCATAACATGATTAACAAAACTCCTTTACTAATCATCCTCAAAAGAGGCACGGATCACTAGGAAACAAGCTGAACATATGGCATCATGAACTAAATAATCCCAGACTTTGCAAGCTTGCACAAGTCACCACACACATCCTAAAAATGCATGGGTTGCACCTCTGGAAAGAAGAAAAAATGCTTAACAAAACACATGAAGGACTCACAGGCATAGCATGCACACAATAATCATGGCAAAAATGACAAAAGTCTAAGATGAACTAGCAGATCTGACAATTAACTCACGAAGCCTCCTTCTAACAGCATTTTGGGCATCAAGATGATCTCAAATGAAAATGATGCAATGGAATGAAATGATGTACTCGTCGAGACAAACATTTTGATATACTATATGCCCAAAACGGAGCTACGAATGCAGAGATATCACCGGTCAAAGTAGGCATAAAAATTAGGGTTCGGAGGAAAAAAGTCAACCGTCAAATTTCCAGATCTAGATCCAGATCGGGCACGGGAACCGAGGATGGCCGGAAAACACTGTTCACCGCCGGAGTTCTTGCCGGAGAGGAAGAAGAGGAGGCCGGAGCTTGGGGAGGAGAGGCCGGGCCGGGGCGGCGGCGTGGTAGGCGGCGGCGGGGCGGCGCCGGGCCGGGGCGGCGAGGAGGCGGCCGGCCGGGCGGCGGGGAGGCGCGGTCGCCCGCGGTGGCGCGATGGTGGCCTGTGGCGGCGCCGGCCACCGGGCGCGAAGACGAAGGGCGGCGGGGGCGCGGGTGTTGGGCGGCGGCGGCTCGGGCCTCGGGGGCTCTCCTCGGGCCGAGCGGGCTTCGGCGGCGGTGGAAGGTGGCGGCGCCACTTGGCGCGACCCGGTTGGACGAAGGAGGCGGCGAGGATCTGTTTTTTTTAGACTAGGGTTTCGGGGAGAGATCCGAGATCCGAAAACGGGGGGGGGGGGGCTATTTATAGGCATAAGTGGAGCTAGGAGAGTCCAAATGAGGTGCGGTTTGCGGCCACGCAATCGTGATCGAACGCTCTAGGAGATGGAGCAGAGTTTGGTGGGTTTTGGGCCAAATTGGAGGGGTGTTGGGCTGCAACACACACGAGGCTTTTTTGGTCCATCGGTTAACCGTTGGAGTAACGAACGAAGCCCAAATGATATGAAACTTGATAGGCGGTCTACCGGTAGTAAACCAAGGCCGCATGACAAGTCTCGGTCCAATCCAGAAATGTTTAATCCCCACACACGAAAGAAAGCTAGAAATGACCACCGGAGGAGAACGAAGCGCCGGAATGCAAAACGGGCAACGGGGAAAATGCTCGAATGCATGAGATGAATACGTATGCAAATGCAATGCACATGATGAGATGATATGGGATGCACGAAAAACGAAAACAACACACGGAGACAAAGACCCGAACCCGAGAAATAAATATAACTTAACGCCGGAAATGGCAAGAGTTGGAGTACAAATTGGGAAAGTTACATCCGGGGCGTTACAAGAGGCCTGGGGTCCGGTGAGAGCTCCTGAGGCGCGATGCTCAAGAGGTCCCCTTTCCCATGCAAGCAGCTCTGTGAAGGTCGAAAAGGGAAGCGAGGTTGCCATGGGACTAGAGATTAGGTCGTGAGGTTCGCGCTGACATGTATGGGTTACTTATCTTTGTGAGCCTGTGGCGATTCCTTTGCATAGCGCCTGATCATGCCTTAGCGGTGACTCTTCTAGGTAGGGCTCACACCGGCCTCCCCCTTTTCCTCGCTCATCTCGATGCTCTACGTCCTCGGTTCCTGGCTCTCGAGCGGGGATTAGCCGCCGCTACTATGCCAGGTCGCGATGCCATGGTCATGGGCAGGGGGTGAGGGCTGGAGAACCAGTAAGGACTCCTGAGACGCGGTGCTCAGGAACCCCCTTTTACGTGCAAGCAAATTGCGTGAAAAAGGAATGGCCAGCTGGGGTCCTTCCCATAGCTAAGCTCCGGAGGTTCGTGCAAATTAGTCCATGGCAGAGAACACGTCACAAACCACGCTCGCTGTCCAGCCGGTGATCATTCCACAAGAAGATGAAGGCAATGAGGACCTGGTGTGGTGGCATGCGCGGGGCAGGCCACGAGCCAGAGCTCGATCTCTCAGGTTTGTCAGCACTGTAGGGACGAACCTGAGCATAGGCGCCCTGCCAGCGTGTGTAGCCCCCATTGCGGGATGAGCAAGGGGCGGCACAACAGCGCGGGGAGACTACGAAGGACAATATAGTGCTAAGAAGGCGGGTGATAACCATAAAGCAACTCGTGGAAGAAGGTAAAGACAGTATTTACAGATGCAGGAAGGACACATGCCACGGTGACGGACCCACACGGCTTGGGGATAATACAGCCGATGGGGCGCTCCAACTTAACAAACCAAAAAGATGTCACATGGCACCATTGTTGAAGAAGTGTTGGGGTAGCTGAAGCTGCGTGCTGCAGAAGCCACTCCTCATGAGCCGCCTAGGCCCTGAACATCGGCAGGCTCTGGATACCCAAGGAGCTCGCGAGGATCTGCCACCATCTCCATTAGGATCGCCTGGTGCCTAGCGTCATGAACTTGCCTTCGAGGAGAATCCAAAGGGCAAGTGCAAAGAGCCGCGAGCCCTAACCGCCTGCGGCCTTGGTCGAGCGTGGCAATTGATGGGACGTGGGCGTCTCCGCTTCCCCACACTGCCTTGGCAACCGCTCGATTGGACAAGACCCTACTGCATGCAGAAAAAACCATCATTGCATGCGATCATGGAGGAAGGCGGTTGGCCTCCCTCCGGCTATAAATGAGGGGAGGGACAGGGCCCCCCTTGCTCATCTCCGTCTTCTCGCCGCCCGCTCCTTCTTCTACTCCGTCTTGATGTAGCATCCATGGTTCCAATCAGGAGATTCTCCATGGAGGAGAAGCGGAGAGCCCATCGGGAGGAGCCTGAACCACTTCGCCGAAGAAGAGGTTTAGCTGCCCTTGCATCGCTGGCGAAGGATAGGCGGTGACGCAGCCTTGGTACGAGCGGCCTTTGCCTAGCTTCTCGATCCCGGGCCATGCGCAGGGCCCTAGGCAAGGTAGTAATGCCTAGTGCCACGCGGTCCGGGACCCCGGTGGGCAAGCTGAGGCTGCACATCCAGCTGGCCCACAAACTCATGTTGAGGGTACCTCGCGTGAGTTCCAGATATGGGCGGAAATGCCGCCGCACACATGGATCTGGTTACCATGATTCTTCGCAAAGGATATGCCGTCGAGGGTGTCGATCGAGTTGTGGCTATAGCACGTTGGATACTACATCCTGGCACGGGGGGAGCATCCCGCACAGCGCGGCCGCGGTTGTTGAGCTCGCCCCCGGACTCACCAGCAGCTCCTCTAGTAGCAGCGATGGCTTCCTGGAATTGAGCGACTCGCCCGAGCCCAGCGAGTCCCTGGAGTCCAGCGACGACAGCTACGTGCCACCGAGCTCTCGCCGCGCCCGGAGCACGGCTGCGGCGTCCGCTCGGTGTCGTAGGTGATACCCAGCGGCCGCGGTCCTTCGAGATCTTCTTTTGTTTCCCTACGTGGAATTATAACGGGCCCCATGGGGGCGTGTAAAAAACAGTTCTTCTTTTACTTTAATGCTATCCTCCTCAGTACAATGTCGAAATTGTGTATCTCACTCTGGCATGGTTGGCCCCACTTCCGTACCTACGGTAGCTTAGCCCTCTATGCCGACAGGACCCAGTCCCCAGGCAGGCTTCAACCGTCGCTAGTATGCCAGGTCGCGATGCCATGGTCAAGCTAGGAGGTGAGCGGCCCGGGGTCCGATGAGAGCTCCTGAGGCGCGATGCTGAAGAGGTCCCCTTTGCCATGCAAGTAGCTCCTTGAAGGTCGGAAAGGGAAGCGGGTTGCCATGGGTCTAGAGATTAGGTCGTGAGGTTCGCGCTGACATGTATGGGTTACTTATCTTTGTGAGCCTGTGGCGATTCCTTTGCACAGCGCGTGCTCATGCCTTAGCGGTGTCGCTTCTAGGTAGGGCTCACACCGGCCTCCCCCTTTTCCTCGCTCATCTCGATGCTCTACGCCCTCGGGTCCCGGCCCTCGAGCGGGGCTTAGCCGCCGCTGGTATGCCAGGTCGTGATGCCGTGGTCAAGGTAAGGGGGTGAGGGCTGGAGAACCAGTAAGGCTCCTGAGACGCGGTGCTTAGGAACCCCTTTTAACGTGCAAGTGAATTGTGTGAAAAAGGGACGGCCAGCAGGGGGCCTTCCCATAGTTAAGCTCCGGAGGTTCCTTTAAATTAGTCCATGGAAGAGAACACGTCACAAACCACGCTCGCTGTCTAGCCGCTGGTCATTCGACAAGAAGATGAAGGCACTAAGGAACTGGTCAGGTGGCGTGCGCGGGGCAAGCCGCGAGCCAGAGCTCGATATCTCAGGTTTCTCAGCACTGCATGGACGAACCCAAGCATGGGCGCCCTGCCAGCGTGTGTAGCCCCCGTTGCGGGATGAGCAAGGGGCGGCAGAGCAGCGCGGGGAGGCTGTGAAGGACTATATAGTGCTAAGAAGGCAGGTGATAACCATAAAGCAACTCGTGGAAGAAGGTAAAGACAGTTCTTACAGGTGCAGGAAGGGCACATGCCGCGGGGACGGACCCACACGGCTTGGGGATAATGCAGCCCGAGAAGCGCCCCAACTGAACAAACCAAAAAGATGTCACCTGGAACCATTGCTGAAGAAGTGTTGGGGTAGCTGAAGCTGCATGCTGCAGAAGCCGCTCCTCATGAGCCGCCTCGGCCCTGAACCTCGGGAGGCTTTGAAGACCCGAGGGGCTCGCGAGGATCTGTTGCCATCTCCATTAGGATCGCCTGGTGCCTGGCCTCATGAACTGCCAGGACGCTCGGCATGTGGCGCAGATGCGCGGAAGCCCTGTTCAGCAAGCCGAAGGGCATCCGAATGTAGCTGTGAGGGGGCCCCTCGCACTGGACAATGTGGGATGGCCAGAAGAGCTCCCTAGACGCGGCCCTGGTGAGCCCGAGCATGTTGTCGCAGGCGCGCAACTCACTGTCCTCGCCGGGACATGGAGCTACGCCGGGCGGTGGGCGACGGTCGCCCCGCATAGCTCTTGCCTCCTGAAGCTCCTTGTCAGTGTCAATACCTGCATAACTCGGGTAGTGTGGCCCAAACTGTGCATCTAAGGATCGAAGGTAACAGGAGACAGGGACATAGTTTACCCATGTTTGGGTGCTCTTGATGGAGGTAATACCCTACATCCTGCTTGATTGACTTTGATGAGTATAGGGGTTACAAGAGTTGATGTACCGCGGGATCGTAATGGCTAAACCCTAGATGTCTAGCATATATGATTATGATTGCCTCAATGGAATAAACCCTCTGTTTATATAGACATCGGAGAGGGCTACGGTTGTACAAAGTCGGTTTACAGATAAAGGAATCTTCATATTCGCACGCCAAGCTTACCATCCATGCAAAGGAGAGTCCCATCCGGACATGAGGTAATGTCTTCCTTCTTGTATCTTCACGGCCCATTAGTCCGACCCACGTCACATAGCCCGGACACCCGAGGACCCCCTAATACCGGACTCCCTCAGTATCCGCTGAACCAGGCTTCAATGACGATGTGTCTGGCACGTAGAGTGTCTTCGGCATTGCAAGGCGGTTTCCTCCTCCGAATACATGAAAGTAGTTTATCAATGAGAACTATGTCCAGATATGTTTAACAAGTTGACTCTCCAACCATAAAAGCTTAATACTTAAAATAAGGTATATCCATCGACAACTTTTTCCGGCGAAACGACATGCTTAGCTCTGTTATTATTTCGAACCGTTTTTGGGGCCTCCCGCTTCCCGTTTTAACACATAACTCCTATTGTCACGTCTTGTCAAAATAGAGATCGTGTCCCTTATTGCAGGATTCTCGTCAATACGAGTTTCGGTAATCTAACCATACCGTTCACACAACCCCTTGGGAACAGGACAGTTTTAAGGCTAAAAAGGGGGACGCTTGATATTCGCAGTCCATATAAGTGGATAGAATTCAACTCTTCCGTCCCATGCCTCATTCTCTCTCTCTCTCTCTCTCTCTCTCTCTCTCTCTCTCTCTCTCTCTCTCTCTCTCTGCTTCCCCATCCTCCAGCTTTAGCGCACAAGTTCCAAGCTTTTCTCCCCTCCGCAACTCCTCCATCCGTGGTCGGCTCTCAGGGCAAGTGGATGGCTTCCTCCATCATGGAGGAGAACATCAAGGAGCTGCAGGAGGCACGATATCTAACCGCGGAAATCAAGCACAGGCTTCCTGATCTGGCGCAGGTCATCCCTAGTCTGGAGCCCAGCGAGAGGGTGGTATTCATCCCCCACTTCCTCTGCGAACTTGGATTCGCCCTCCACCCCTTCATGAGGGGTCTCATGTTCTACCCACGGGCTATATTTTCACGATCTGGCCCCAAATTCATTCCTGCACATCTTGGCATTAATCATCGTGTGCGAGGGCTTCCTCTATGTCCCTCCACACTTCGGGTTATGGCTCATGATTTTCAACATGAAGCCGAAGGTGGTCGATGGGAAACATGTGGACTGCGGTGGCACTATGGCGAGGAAGCTCCCCAAAGTCAACTTGCCAAAGGGAGTCTTTGTGGACACCATCAGGATATGGCAACAGGAATGGTTCTATATCACAGAACCCCGTGGCTCCAAGTGGGCAGCCGCTTCAGCCTTCAGATCCGGACCCCCGCTAAGGCTCACATCCTGGACCGACAAGGATCCAGACTGGGGGTCGGTCAACGAGGTGCTGCGGCTGCAGAAGCACGTCAAAGGCATGATAGCGAAGGACATTACCCTTGCTGATGTGATCCAAGTGATGTTAATCTGCCAAGCACTTCCCTGCCAGTGGCGATCCCTCAGGATGTGGGAGTTCAATCCGAAAGGGTCGCGGACCCTACAACGGTTCTACGACACAACGCATAAGGGGATCTGGATGTAGCTTTTCAAGAAGCAGAAGTCGTGGCCAAAGTCATCGGACGACACCGGCCTCGACTGCAATCATCCAACATCTTAGGTAAGTAAAAAACCTCCGAACACCAATTGATGTGTCCGTATTAAGGAGAAGTATTGAGTATTTTATCTCCAAACAGGTCTAGACTAAAAAGGCGGAGCAGATCCGGTGTCCGGCACCGCTCCCCAAAAATGCAGCCGATCCTCTATTAATGAGGATGCTAGTCCCGGCGCCATACCAGGCGTCGGTAAAGAAGGACAAGAAGAAGAAGAAGAAGAAGAAGAAGAAGAAGAAGAAGAAGAAGAAGAAGAAGAAGAAGAAGAAGAAGAAGAAGAAGAAGAAGAAGAAGAAGAAGAAGAAGAAGAAGAAGAAGAAGAAGAAAGAGGAGGACACTTCGGACGCAATGTCCGGAGAAGCTGATGCCCAGTCCCCTCACGACGGCGATGACATTGATGAGGAGGAGGAGGAATAAGAAGATCCTCCACACAAAGGCAAGAAAAGGGCAACCTATGAAGACTTGGAGGCCGAAGCCTCCAAGAGGGACAAAATTATCCTCCCAGATGACTCGGAGTAAGACACCGAGGCCATCCCGACACAGCATTGCGGGACCAAGCCCCAAGCCAACTCGTAACTAGTCCGAGATTTTTCCACATACATCCAATCACTATGGACTTTGATGGTAACTCTAAGTTCTATTTTTTCGTTAGTCCGGCACGCAGTCTTCCCCAGCAATCCTCGTCCTCTGGGGGTCTGCCACCGGAGTTGATGGAGGGCGAATCGCCTCCCCTAGCTTCCACACTGCCTAGAGCGGATGATACCGAGGTGTCATCGCATAGGCCCTCCCTGGGGCTCAAAGAAATGCGGGGGGGGGGGGGGGCGACTTGACTGCACTAGAGGGCAACACCTCGGCTGCGGAAGGATTGGGGGGTACGGTCCCCACGGAGACCGGTGACGGGGGCCCCGGTCAATCCGACCCACTGCTGCATACTACTTTAGAGACCAATACAGCTCCTGAGTCTAGTAAGCGACCCCCTACAAGGAAAGGGGGAGTGGCGTCCTTTGTTAATCCGGAGGCGTCGAATACCATGGCGGACACACTACAAAGTGCATACGTCCTAGACGAACATTGCACCCTGATGGGTACGGTGGCTGAGAAGATTCAGTCTGCCGAGAGCGGGCTGAACGAAGCCTTCTCTAGCCTGCTAGCAGGCTTCGAGGTATGTTGTAACACCCTGGATACAACTTTCCATATTTGTAACTCCGACTCTTGCCTTTTCCATAGATGCGATGTGATATTCCCTTCGTGGTTGGGTTTTTTTCTTTGTTTTTCTTTTTGTTCATGTCATGCATTTCATATCATGTCATCATGTGCATCGCATTTGCATTTGTGTTCGTCTCATGCATCCGAGCTATTTCCCCGTTTTCTGTTTTGCAATCCGACACTCCCTCATGCACCCGGCGCACCCCTCTTGTCTCTTTTCATGAGCGGAAGTTAAACATTCTCGGAATAGGTCAAGATTTGTCAAGTGGCCTTGGTGTATCACCGGTAGACCGCCTGTCAAATTTCGTTCAATTTGCAGGCTGTTTGATGCTCGAACGGTTAACCGAGCAACCGTGAAAGCCTCTTTTGTGTTTCATCCCAACACCCCTCCAAAACAGCCAAATAACCCATCTAAACCATCTCCATGTTCTCTGCCTTCGGATCACGATCGTGTCGGCGAAAACCGAACCTCATTTGGACATTCCTACCCCCCTCTACCTATATAAACACCTCCCTCTCCATTTTTTCGTGGATCAAACCCTACCTTCCCCATCCTCGCACCGCCGGACATGTCCACCTGCGCCGGACATGTCCGCCGGACATGTCGCCCGACCAATAGCAAGCCGCCACCTCAGCACCGCCACCACCCGGGCCTAACCAGGAGGCGACACGTCACCTCCCCAGCGCCCCACTCCGCCGCGGCCTGCCAGGCCCACGGGGAGCCCGCCACGGGCCCGATCCACGCACCCGCGCCTTGACCTCCAGATCTGGAGAGGAGCTCCCGATCCAGAGGGCTAGTGACTTCTTCAAATGAGTCCAATCTGGCATGTAACACTTAATATCACTTTGCGGCCTCACGCATGGTATTCCCACGGGTGCCACCTTACTTGGCCCGGGACTGTTTGCGCCTTTTGGCTCACGTATATGATAATGTCGCTAGCATCCATATGACGGAGAACCTGGGCCGACATGGCTAGTCGTGAACCCAAAGCGGCACCAACCTATGGGAACAGGCATACATGAATCACATCGAGCATGTCGGTCAGCCGCGTGTGAATCCGGGCTGTAGCACTGGGCTAACAGGACTCCGGGAACCCGGGCTGTAGCAGGCTAGGAAGGACTCCGGATGTCACCGCGTGACATTTCCCCGAAGGGACAGACACAGGAACGAAGTGAAACACATGCCGGCCAGTCAAGTGTCCTGAGCAGTAGTGCTGGGCTAGCAGGACTCCGGTGAACTGGGCTATAGCAGACTACTATGGCTCATGGAAGCACTAGACTACATTTCTCCATAAGAGAGGCAGCCAACGATAAACAACTAGATTGTCGGATCCCACACATACCAAGAATTTCAATCATACACACAATATGCTCGATATGTGTAAATACAACATGGCATCACAACATAACTCTACAACTCAAGTATTTATACATTAGGCTCCGAGGAGTGGGATACTACAAAGATGGGTCTTATGACCCAACAATCATAGCATACAATTCAAGCACATGCGGATGCTTAACATGTTTGAGTACAGACATCTACAAATGAAAAAGGCTAAGAAGCCTGACTATCTACCATATCCTGCCGAGGGCACAAGATCGTAGCTGAGGTATCTAGCTAAACGTCGAAGTCCATGTGGAACTACTAGCGAGACTGAAGTCTCTCTGCAAAACATAAATTAAGCAAACGTGAGTACAAATGTACCCAGCAAGACTTACATCAGAACTAACTACATATGCATCGGTATCAACAAAGGGGGTGGTGGAGTTTAACTGCAGCAAGCCTGCTTTGATTCAGTGGCTAACCTGAACTACGACTGCAAGCAACTCTTTTGAGGTGGCGCACACGAGTCCACATATTCACCATATCAATACACCACTATGGATCCGCTCCCGTCTCCCTACGAGAACTCCATCCATAGCACTCACGCTTATCTTGCGCATTTTACAGTATCCACTTTCACTTGTCTATGAACTGTTATAGGCAACCTAGAAGTCCTTTACCGCGGACGTGGCTATTCGAATAGTTTTATACCCTACAGGGGTGTACTTCGTCACACATGTTTCCACCACTTAGCGTCTGCACACGACATGCGCTCGGTAGACTTCAAGCGAAAGCCGACGTGGGTGTAGACCACGACCTGACTAACCGCACAAGTCTCTAGTCCAGGTTTATCGCCTATTCGGGTTCCATCCGCGAGGAGATCCTGCCGGAGTTTCGCTCACAGCCCCAAACGATGTGTGCAGGGTTCCCGAGACACCAAACGGGCGCCCGGTACAACGTGCCACGGTGTATCTACCGCATCATAGCCCACCCCTAGGGTCAGCGCTACGCACGGCCGCCAACACATATCCTATAAACACCAGAAACTAGTTGCAACTCCTGGACAGAGGACGAGAGGGGTCAGTAAGTCAAGCGGGGTCATATTTCAGGGCCCAATGTGTGGTACTAGTTGTTTCATGGATCACAAACACAGAACTCAGTTCCTGAGAACGGCTTCAACGAGACAACCCACCATGTACTCCTACATGGCATCTCACCGCTACCTTTACCAAATCGTGTTCACACATTTAGCTCACACACAGTAGGACATGTTCACAAATTTCCAATTCATCCCCTATGAATCAGACCTGACACAACTCTAAGCAATAGCAGGCATGACAATAAAACATGAATGAGTAGGCACATCAGGGCTCAAACAACACCTACTCATGCTAGTGGGTTTCATCTATTTACTGTGGCAATGACAGGTCATGTAGAGGAAAGGGGTTCAACTACCGCAGCATCTAACAGATGAAACGTTGTTGTCTTAATGCAGTAAAAGAGAGCAGGAGCGAGAGAGTGGGATTGTATCGGAATGAACAAGGGGGTTTTGCTTGCCTGGCACTTCTGAAGATAGCATTGAGTCTTCATCAGTGTCAACGATCACAACATCGAAACAACTTCTATCAAGAGGGGACAAATACCGGCAACAGAGAAAGAAACACAATCAATGCAATGCACAATATGATGCATGATCATGACATGTCAATATGCTATGGTTTGAGCTAATGCAACTAGCAACATGTTAAATGGAGTTGGTTTGAACCCTAGGTTCAAATTCAAACTCCATATGTGAGGGTTTAAATTCCATTTATGTGAATTGGCCTAAACAGCAGCCATAAGTTGTTCTAACATGCATGAAAGTACCATAAACAGATTCCTTGAATATTTCTGATAATTTTTCATATATAAATTATTTCATTTGGAGTTACGGTTTAATTTCTATGATTTTTTGAAGTTTAAGTCATTTTCTGGAATTTCCTGAATTGTTTTAAAACATAAATTAATTACTGCGTCAGTGTGACATCGTCATGATGTCAGCAGGTCAATGGCGCATGGTCCAGGTCAAACCTAACCAGTGGGACCCACTGGTCAGTGACCCAGAATAGGCTAGTGACATAAACAGGTGGGGTCCGGTCAACAGGTGACGTGGCCAGGTCAAACTGACCTGTGGGGCCCTTGTGGTTAGCTAAAACTAAGCAGAAACTAAACCAGGTTAATTAGAGAGTGGGGCCCATCCGTCAGTGAGCTAGGGGTTAGTTTAGTGGGGTCATTAGTGGCTAATGACAGTGCCACATTGGCTTCGCCGGAGTTCCGCCGGCGGCGACCAAAACGCGGCGGAGGGCTTCGGGATTTCGCTACGGGGGCCAGTTTGGCGCGCGGGAAGCATCTACGGGGAGCTAGCAGGGTGGCACATCCAACGGTGGAGGCGGTCGGAGCTGGGGTGGCCTGCATAGGCACCGGCGACGAGCGAGGCGGCAGCCGGAGCTCGGGTTGATGCGGGCGCGGGGCTGCAGGGTACGGCGAGGCCAGCTAAGGGGATCTACGGCCTCCTGGTACATCTAGGAGATTGCTGGGCTCGTCGGCTTGAGTGGAGCGGCACGGCAGCGCCATGCCCGGCGTCCATGGCGGACAGTGGTGCTCGGTACGGTGGCTAGCACGGCTAAGGCAAGCGACAAGCCACGGGGACAGGGGAAAACGACGAAGGAGCTCAGTAGGAGGTCGAAGAGCAACTCAGTGTGCTTGGGGACGTCCTCGATGGCGCGAATCGACCGACGGTGATCCACGGGTCCGAGGAGGAAGAAGAGCTCGGGGTCATCATCACGGAGCTCCTGGCAGCGCCTGGATTGGTGCAGAGGACGCGGGGGTCGAGGCGGAACTCATGGCATAGCTGGATGGGCGTGGGGAGGTCGATGGCAGCGGCGAACGGCAGCGGTGCGTCCATGGAGGCTTCAACCATGGTGGGGAATGGGCGAGGGGGAGAGCGAGGGAGGGAGAGATCGATCCATACGGGTCTTGGGGGGCGGCGTGGCACCACGGAAGGATCAGGGCGCCCCGGGAAGTAGGAGGTGGCCGGGCGCGCGCGTGCGTGCCGCGGGCACACGCCCTCCTGCCCACTGGCAGGTGGTGGAAGACAACAGGGAGGTGGAGGTGGGCTGGGCTGGCTTTGCCCGGCTGGGCTGCTACAGTGGTGGGCCGGTTGGCCCACCAGGTAGGTTCTCCCTCTTTCTCTTTTAATTTGTTTTCTATTTTTTTAGTCTTTAGGGCTTTATTAAAAATACTTAGACAATTCAAAAAATCACCAAACTGCTCATGCTCACTGTATGGAATAAACCCGACATGGAACATTTCAGTTTAGGATTATTTGGACATTATCTCTTTATATAACATAAATAATTCCAACCCAAATATATTATTGATTTAAATCAAAGGCCTAGATAAATTATTTCTGTGACTCCAAAAATATTGGTTTGAATTTCCCCTCATGCCAATATTTTCACAGAATAACAGGAACATTTTCTTGGACTCATTTGATGAGATTTAAATGTTGGTTATTTCTAGGGGTTTTTCTGAGGCTTTGAAAATTCCTCAATTCAGATTTCAATTGAATTTAAACATGATGCAACAACCAAGCTAGGTATGTGACATTCGCTCCCCGCCGCCTCACTGGACCTCGCCGGAGTCGCTCGCCGGCGACCTCCAGGGTCATGCCCTCCTGCCAGTCTCCTCCTTCCTTCCCCGTGCTTCTCTCTCTCACTCTCACGAACTTTCTCTCAATTTGTATGTGCACAGAAAGGAGCCATGGGGGCTGTGATCCACATCCAACCGCCGCCTCACCAGAGCGCCTCCAACCCCGCCATGCCCGGATCTGGCAAGCCTGTGCCGCCATGGACCCTCGACCTTCCCGAAGCCCACCTGAGTCCCACGCCCCCTCGCCGCCGGTGTTGACTTCCGCCAGGGATGCTTTGTATGAGGAATGGAGAAACCCCCGACCAGGATCTTGTTTCTGCGGTGGGTAGTTTTTCCACTAAGTCATTTTAGTTCAGCATCTTATTGCATTTTGTGGGACATGTAACATTGTGCATGCTTGTCCGAATGATGTGATCCATACATGAAATTTGTTGTACTCTCTATGCTCTACATGATGGTCTTGGTTGCATTCATATAAGAGTTGACCTTGACATGTTTATCCCTGATGCAAGAGTGCTATAAAATGTTAACTGCTGGTACTTGTCAGTTCATCGTGATTTGTCATTTTTTGTTGCATTTGATGTGTGCATTCTACGAGCATGAGGTCTACATGTGTTGTGAACTAAATCATTCCATCTTTACAAGGGTGAAAGTCTTGTATTTTTGTGATCTATGTGGTGACTAGGACAAGCATGCAAACAAGGCTCTGTGATGTTGCTGTTTTTAGGGATGCCATGTAAACTTGATGCTACCATGAGATCCATGCTTATTTTGACATACTTCAGTAAGGATATTTTTAACGTGTGGTTATGCTCTATCCATTCATGGCCCTGGTTGCAATTATGGAGTCCCCTAGAATGTCTTTATCTTGCTCTACTTTTCCTATAAAATGTTCCTGTCAGATTGTTAACATGTTAATCCATATTGCCATGGTTGTTGCTAGTGATCCATGCATTCTATTAACTTGCTCTTGCCATGGTTAGCTTAATTAACATGTCTTATTGTTATTGGTATGCTTATGTTGTCATTTAATGCTTTGTGGTGAGTGTAATGAGCTTGCAAATTTACTATCATAAATCTGTTTATGTCATGAGCTCGCAAAGTTACTATCATTAACATGTCTGAAACTGTTAATAAAACTGGCTATGTTTACATATGTGCCATCAAATCTTCTGTGCCTTTTTGGCTCATGTTCAGTAAAGGACTTTTGATATATATTCTTTTATTAGAATCATGCCATGCCTTTGTTTGCTATGATATGTTCATGTAGCATGATGTTTGCTTGCTCTAAAGAGTGCTTCCTGATGTTGTTTTTCACATGTGAGTATTTTCCTGTGAAGCTGGTATCTTTTGCATTTTTGCCATGCTTATTTGAACCTAGTCTAGTGTGATTTAGCCATAGCTCAGTGTTCATGTTTTGTCAAGAATCTCTTTTAGATCACTCCCATTTGCCTTGTTGATATGTTGGAGTGCAGTAGCTTAGTTTCCTGCTGCATTCTAAGTGCCATCATGTTGTTAACACAATTTTGCACCATTCTTGTTTTGCTTGCCATTTGCAAACCGTGCATCCGTTTTGAGTGGTCTTTATATCGATTTCAACCGAAATCATCTCATCTTTCCAGCGGCATACTTGGTTTGCCAAGTTGATGCCTTGATCATTCTTTCCCTTCCCGAGCACGCATATGCATTGCATATCATATCCCGCATATCATGCCATGTTTTGCATCATGTTGCTTGTGCATTGCACCGTGATTGATTGTTGTTAAATTTCTTGTTTTCTTGCATTGGGTAGAGCCGGGAGACGTGGACGTGAACGAGGAACCTATTGAGTACGCTAACGAGGATCAAGCTTTCGACAACTCAGAGAACTTTGCAGGCAAGATGACCATACCCTCGAAATCACTTCTATCTTTGCTTGCTAGTTTGTTCGCTCTATTGCTATGTCGCGCTACCTACCACTTCCTATATCATGCCTCCCATATTGCCATGTCAAGCCTCTAACCCACCTTCCTAGCAAACCGTTGTTTGGCTATGTTACCGCTTTTTGCTCAGCCCCTCTTATAGTGTTGCTAGTTGTAGGTGAAGTTGAAGTTTGTTTCATGTTTGGAACACGGATATGTTCGGATATCACAATATCTATTATATTATTAATGCATCTATATAATTGGTAAAGGGCAGAAGGCTCGGCCTTATGCCTGGTGTTTTGTTCCACTCTTGCCGCCTTACTTTCCGTCATACTGGTGTTATGTTCCTTGATTTTGCATTCCTTACGCGGTTGGGTGTTATGGGAACCCCTTGACAGTTCGCTTCAAATAAAACTCCTCCAGCAAGGCCCAACCTTGGTTTTAACATTTGCCTCACCACCACCTATACTTTTGCCTTGGGAGTCGCGCTCCCGAGGGTCATCTTTATTTAACCCCCCCCCGGGCCAGTGCTTCTCTAAGTGTTGGTCCGAACCGGGCAACCTGCGGGGCCACCTCGGGGCAACTTGAGGGTTGGTTTTACTCGTAGCTTGACCTGTGCGATGTTGCCCCGAGAACGAGATATGTGCAGCTACTATCGGGATTGTCGGCACATCGGGCGGCTTTGCTGGTCTTGTTTTACCATTGTCGAAATGTCTTGTAACTGGGATTCTGAGACTGATCGGGTCTTCTCGAGAGAAGGAATATCCTTCGTTTACCGTGAGAGCTTGTGATGGGCTAAGTTGGGACACCCCTACAGGGTATAAACTTCCGAGAGCCGTGCCCGCGGTTATGTGGCAGATGGGAATTTGTTAATATCCGGTTGTAGAGAACTTGACACTTAACTTAAATTAAAATGAATCAACCGCGTGTGTAGCCGTGATGATCTCTTTCTGGCTATGTCCGGGAAGTGAAAACATTCTTGTGTTATGCTTGAACGTAAGTAGTTTCAGGGTCACTTCTAGTTTCTCGACCGTTGCGTTGCTTCTCTTCCCGCTCTCATTTGCATATCATAGCCACCATATATGCTTAGTGCTTGCTGCAGCTCCACCTCACTACCCTTTCCTACCCATAAGCTTAAATAGTCTTGATCTCGCGGGTGTGAGATTGTTGAGTCCTCATGACTCACAGAAACTTCCAAATAGTTGCAGGTGCCGATGATACCAGTGCAGGTGATGCTACCGAGCTCGAATGGGAGCTCGATGAAGATCTTGTGTGTGGTGTTGTGTCTTTTTCGGTTGATTAGTAGTGGTGCCCAGTTGGGATGATCGGGGATGTAGTAATTGGGGTTGTCTTCTTTTATTTTGGTTCCATAGTCGGACCTTGATTGTATTCCAGATGATGTATGTTTAACATGTTATTTGTGTGAAGTGGCGATTGTAAGCCAACTCTTTATCTCTTTCTTAGTCGGTACATTGGATTGTGTGAAGATTACCCCTCTTGCGACAAAACTACCATGCGGCTATGCCTCTAAGTCGTGCCCCGACATGTAGGAGATATAGCTGCATTGTGGGTGTTACATATGCAATGTAATATTTTTGATCATTTTTATGAGAAATATGCATGTATATAGACAGTAGCCCATGAGACTCTGTTCGGTCTTTGAAAGAAAAGCAAACAGAGGATCAATAGTCAGTTATTATGTGGTAACATGCTATTTCATTTGGATTTAAAACGGGTATCCTTGTTGGCGGTGACTGCCCAATGAGCGGAAATTTCCGAACTCAAACGAAAACTAGAGCGGGCTAATGAGGATCTAGTCCTTCTTAACAAGCGGCTCGACTAGGAGCAAGGTATGAGACACTCTTATGTTATGCCTGTTTATGTCCGTATTCTGCGGGATTTCCAGAGCTGCAATGTGTGTGTTTGTGCAGATGGTGCTGCCGTGGTCGAAACCCTCAACGGTGAGCTTACCCAAGCCAACGACCAGGCTAGGGTAAGCAAGGCGGCTGCTAAAAAAGAGACTGCGGATTTAACGGTCGAATAGGCCGCTCGGTGCAATTTTGAGGAACGGGTGACCGAGGTGGAGCAGAGGCTCGAGGACACCGCCCGCAAGTGCGAGTCCTTAGAAGAGGAGAATAAGGCGAAGGGGACCGAACTCGCCAAGGTCCTTCATGATTCCATGGAGGCGCGGTCCGAATCCTATGCGGTGCGCGAGGAAATTCGTCAAGCCGGACAGATAGCAGATGGTAAGCCTTTTCTGTTACAGGCTAAATTTGGGATCAAGGGTATGCCTTGCTTAATCGACTATGGAGTTATCACGGATCTGCCAAAGGGTGATGCGGACGCTGCCCTTTTCTTCTGGGTCCAGGAGGGGTACACAACGGAGAAGATTTTCTGGTCATAGTTTGCAGGGCAGGAGCGTCCTGCGCTGCTAAATGACAAGATGGCACAACGGGCGGAGCTGCATAAGATGTCCAGCGCATCCATGAAGGACATCATAGTTCGGTTGTGGACAACCGAGGCCATTCCGGACAACTACTTCGGCCTTGTGCGGCGTCTCGTCGATGCGCTGCCCCGAATTGACGCCGTTAGGAGGTGGTCCTGCATAGAAGGAGCGCGAATCGACTTCGCCCGTGTTAAGATGCACTGGGTGAAAATGAAGGCCGAAAAGGTGGCAGTTGAGGATCTGCCCGAAAGCAAGGGCCATCGCCCACTGAAGCGCCATTTTGAGGACATGCTAAATGGTGCTTGCCTTGTAGACTCCTGAAGGAGGTATCAGTGTGGCGAACCAGGCAATCAGACTATGTGGTTTTATTACTCTCACTTAGCTGTAGGAGTTTGACAATGGGTCTACAGAGTAGACCCTAGTAAGTACGCGGCCGTCCCAATGCGGATGCATTACGTATGTGACCGGGAAACAGTCCTTCATGTAATATGGAAAAAATCGCTAAAGATTGTAATAAGTCACCAAGTGGCTGACCAGCTCTGAACTCGTCATGATAGTCAGTTTTCGGCTTTCCCTACTGAGGTGCTTAACCAGATGAACCACAAACACAATCATAGTAGTTCTCCCTTTACTACCCTAGCCGATTAGACGGAACGTAGGGTAGCAAACACATGAGCCGAGCAACCCAACTGTTGACCAAAGACATGATTTGTAGCTGATGCATATAGTGCTGATCTCGGGATGCCAAATTGTGCTATGAAGCTGTTCGGACTTTTACACATATGTTGCCATGTAGATCCCTTGGCAATTTGTACTGAGGCGACTAAAGAGGCGGAATGAAGTCTGTAAGCAAAGACGATACCAAAGAAGAAAAGAAAAAAATTGGTTTACTGGAATCTGGTTGATAAGTCAAAACGTAATCTTACAGAGGGTGCCGTAATCACCAAGGTCATTTTACATGCCAGGGGTCTAAGGCGAGGGAAAAAGCTCTATACATGTTCTTCAGTGAAGTTATGGTCTACAAAGTCCTTTGCACCTTCCTGCCGCACGTCTACGCCGCTTTCGCCTGAGTAAGAAAAATTCCTTAAGAGGAATGGTTTTCAACTATTTGTACGGAACCGGGCTCGGATAGAGTCCTAATGAGTCCGTAGGATGAGCAGGTTTTGAAGCACCTACGGTAACAAATAAAAATAAAAATAATTAAAGAAAATGGAAAGGCCATATAGGGTCGAGCCGTACTATAGGCATGTCCGAATTGTGCCTTTGCTGATGCCCAAGGTACTTTGAGTGCGTAATTATGCATGTGCGGTACAGCTTTCACAGATATACATGGCAATCAACGGCGGCAAAGCTTGCTAATACACCTCTGGAGTTGCCGAGCTATTAGCATGCGGAATTGGCCGGCCGTGTGTAATAGAGTCTGGCATCATGAAATCTCAATGAAGGCACCAATGTCGGTGTTAAAACCGGTAGGTCTCGGGTAGGGAGTCCCGAACTATGCGTCTAAAGATCGAAGGTAACAGGAGACAAAGACACAGTGTTTACGCATGTTCGAGCCCTTTTGATGTAGGTAATACCCTACCTCCTGCTTGATTGACTTTGATGAGTATAGGGGTTACAAGAGTTGATCTACCATGAGATCCTAATGGCTAAACCCTTGATCTCTAGCCTGTATGATTATGATTGCTTGTATGGACTAAACGCTCCGGTTTATATAGACACTGGAGGGGGCTAGGGTTGTAGAAAGTCGGTTTATAGAGAAAGGAATCTTCATATTCGCACACCAAGCTTGCCATCCACGTAAAGGAGAGTCCCATCCGGACACGAGGAAAAGTCTTCCGTCTTGTATCTTCACGGCCCATCAGTTCGGCCAAGGTCACATAGCCCGGACGACCGAGGACCCCCTAATCCAGGACTCCCTCACTCCTCAATTACTTTGGTCATCAACTCCTGAGCGCCTAGCGCCTCACGCCCTGCGCTTTCCTCATGGAAGCGCGTGTTGAAAAACGCCTCCACATGGTGCCTAGCGCCTCTCTCGTGATGTTGGCCAGGTCGGAGGCCCTCCAGAAGAGAGCCCCCGAGCCAAGCTTGAGGCTCCCTGTCAGTGGGCGCAGAGCTTGAGGCGGCACCTCCGGACGCACCAGCATACTGAGGTCCTTGGCAAAGGAGCTTCTTCTTCTTCTTGGGGACAGCCTCAGTGAGGGAGTCCTGGATTAGGGGGTCTCCAGACAGCCGAACTATATCCTTTGGCCAGACGTCGTCCCTTGTCCTGATGAGACTCTACTTTGCGTGGAAGGCAAGCTAGGCAATACGGATATGTATATCTCCTCCTTTGTAATCGAACTTGTGTAACCCTAGCCCCCTCCGGTGTCTATATAAGCCGGAGGGTTTTAGTCCATAGGACAACATACAATCATACCATAGGCTAGCTTCTAGGGTTTAGCTCTTTGATCTCGTAGTAGATCAACTCTTGTACTACTCATATCATTAAGAACAATCAAGCAGGACGTAGGGTATTACCTCCATCAGGAGGGCCCAAACCTGGGTAAACATCGTGTCCCCTGCCTCCTGATACCATCCACCTTAGACGCACAGTTCTAGACCCCCTAACCGAGATCCGCTGGTTTTGACACTGACATTGGTGCTTTCATTGAGAGTTCCACTGTGTCGATACCGGAAGGCTTTATGGCTCCTTCGATCATTGCTAGCAATGCGGTCCAGGGCGAGGTTTTCCTCCATGGGCAGATCTTTGTATTCGACGGCTTTGCACTGCGGGCCAATTCACTTGGCCATCTGGAGTAGATCGAGAGCTACGCCCCTGGCCATCAGGTCAGGTTCGGAAACTTAAACTAGACCGCCGACATCCACAGAGACTTGATCTTCGACGGATTCGAGCCCATGTCGGAGACACCGCATAGTCATGACGAGCATGGCGTAACTCTGCCGTTGGACAGTGTTCAGGAGATCGTATCCGCAACTACTCCGGCTATTAATCCGGAACAAATCGCGACGTCCGAGAGTGGAGGGATAGACCCCGTCATGGAGGCCGCCCTCTTAGTGGCGATAGAGTGAGATACTGACTTCACCCCTTACGAGAGCCGTATCGCTAAACCACTGGGTTCATCTCCGGCCACGAACTCCGAGCTGCTCATATCTGTGCCGTCGAATCTGACTGGGCATCGATCATGGAGTTCACCTCTGCAGATATCTTTCAGCACTCGCCCTTCGGAGATGTGCTAAATTCATTAAGGTCTCTCTCCCTGTCAGGAGAACCTTGGCCGAACTATGTCCGGCTAGAATGGGATGCGGACGACGAAGAAATTCGCAGCCCACCCACCACCCACTTAGTAGCCACTGTCGATGACTTAACCGACATGCTAGACTTTGATTCCAAAGACATCGACGGTATGGACGACGACGCAGGAGATGAACAGGAACCACCACCCATAGGGCGCTGGACCGCCACTTCATCACATGATGTATACATGGTGGATACACCCAGAGAGGGCAATGGCTAAGAGACAGCATAGGATGCCCCCTCCAAGAAACCCAAGCACCGACGTCAGTGGCTCCGCTCTAAGTCCCGCCGTAGCAAAAACAGTGATAACAGCGCAAGAGGAAATAATAGTCTAGTCGACTCTAGAAGAAACGACGACTGCACCACCCCGGTGGCAGAGCACGATCAAGATGCAAACTGCAAACATAGTACGGATCCGACGTCCTAACATGATGACGCCAAAGATAAGCCTCATCAAACCCCATCTGGGGAAGAAAACAGTTCGGACGAAGATGTACACATCATCCCGGAAACACACTTGGAGCAAGAGAAACTTTGTAGAAGGCTTATTGCCACAGCGAGGAGCCTGAAGAAACAGAAGCAAAGGCTCAAGGTAGCACAAGATACGCTCAAAAGCAGGTGGAACAAAGTAACAAATTATGGTGGAAGCTACCATAAAAACAGCTACCCAAAGTGCAAGCTATTACCGAAATTCGATGACGAGGCCTTAGAACCTATACAGCCGAAGAATGATACGGCCAACTGGCCGTATCCACCACCTTGTGAACGTGATAGAGCTGCTAACAAAGTCATGCATAAGTCAACGCATGATCTACGTGAGAGCTTGCGTCAAAAATCCAGCGCGACCAGATCCATCTATGGATCTATGAAGCGCACTACGGTTCAAAACCAACACCGAATACTGCAACCGTCCGAACACCATGGCACATCCCAATACAGGGGTGCCGCACACCCCTTATGTTTCACTGATGAGGTGCTGGATCACGATTTCCCAGAGGGATTCAAACCGGTGAACATAGAGGTGTACGACGAGACCACAGACCCTGGAGCCTGGATAGAGGACTTTATCCTCCGTATTCATATGGCTCGTGGAGACGATCTCCATGCCATTAAATACTTGCCCCACAAGCTTAAAGGGCCAGCTTGGCACTGGCTGAAAAGCCTCCTTGAGAACTCAATTGGTAGTTGGGAGCCGCTCGAGGACGCTTTTTGAGCCAATTTTCAAGGGACTTATGTCCGACCTCCGGATGCAGAGGATTTAAGTCATATAATCCAACAGCCCGGAAAGTCCGCCCGAAAGCTTTGGAACAGGTTCCTCACCAAGAAGAACCAAATCATCGACTGTCCGTACACTGAAGCCTTAGCAGCTTTTTAACACAGCCGTCCGAGACAAATGGCTCGCCAGAAACCTCGGCCAAGAAAAAGCGAGAACGACGGTAGCCCTAACAAGCCTCATGACCCACTTTTGTGTGGGCGAGGACAGCTGGTTGGCCCATAGCAGCACCAGCGACCCAAGCACATCCGAGGTTAGGGATTGCAATGGTAAACCACGACGCAACAAAAACAAGCATCGAAATAAAGAAGGTAGCCCAGATAACACGGTGGTAAACGCGGGATTCAGGGGCTCCGGACCAGGTCAGCGGAAAAAGCCTTTCAAAGGCAGCAGAGAAGGACAATCTGGCCTAAACAAAATTCTTGACAAAATCTGTCAGATTCACGGCACCCCAGACAAGCTTGCAAGTCATACCCATAGAGAATGTTGGGTCTTCAAGCAAGCCGGTAATCTAAATGGCGAACACAAAGGGGAAGAGACGCCAAGCGAAGACAAGGATGAACCTCGCCAGCAAAGCGCCGGAGGACAGAAAAAGTTCCCACCAGAGGTTAAAACGGTAAACGTGATCCATGTGACAAAGAGGAGAAGCAAGCATGCACTCCGAGACACACGCGCCATAGAGCCCGTCACCCCTAGGTTCAACCCCTGGTTGGCCTGCCCGATCACTTTTGATCGTAGGGATCACGATACAAATATCCGGCACGAAGGACTGGTGGCCCTTGGTGTTAGACCCAATAATAAACGGGCACCATTTCACACGAGTCCACATGGACGGCGGCAGTGATCTAAATCTCATATATCATGACGCAGTCCGCAAAATGGGGATAGACCCGACACAAATAAGCCACAGTAATACTACCTTTAAGGGAGTAATAACAAGCCAAGAGGCCCACTGTACGGGCTTTCTACTACTAGAGGTGGTATTCGGTTCTCCCGATAACTTCCGAAGCGAACGGTGAACTTTTCACATTGCTCCATTCCGAAGTGATTATCAAGCACTACTCAGAAGGGCGGCTTTCGCTCGTTTTAACGCAATACCGCATTATGCCTTCCTCGAGATTAAGATGCCCGGTCCACGCGGCATCATCATAGTTAGAAGAAATACCGAACATTTTTTACGTACGGAAGAGGACGCGGCGGCTCTAACAGCCGCGAACTAGACGGCCTCACCAACCAGAAAAAATGGCAGGTCGTCATGACCATGGACACTGTTAGATGAGTCCGGCATTCCATCACATATACATGAGATGGGTTTGATGATCAAACCCTCATAAATGATGCCAGGGGCTCCCCGCGTGTAATCAGGGCCAGCCCGACTCAACTTGACTTCTCCTGAATTTTGATAGTTCATTGATAATAACCAATTCTTCTTTTTTTGGAACGACAACTTTCACCTAATTTCTTTCCTTTTACATATGAGAATTGTGCTACACCCGTCCAGGACATGGCACAACAGAGACACAGGCGTAGATGTGTAGCAGGGACTCGCCCAAAGGTTTCTTTCTAGATTAAGACCCTGCGTAAACCTTTTTTACTGTCTCTTGTTGCTCACATCCTCCGGATACTCCACACAACCGAGAAGGATGCTGGCGTTATTGGCATGTGGCCACGCCAGGATTTTGCACATACCTGGACACATGGGGTTTCTTATTAAGGGCATTGTTTAGCCCAATATATGTCATAAAGACCGAACACCTTAGGAAGTGTTCGGCGTCGCGAGTTTGGCCCTATATGCATCAGCTCTGAATCATGTCTTTGGTCAAATGTTGGGTTTTCCCGGCTCCCATGTTTTGGTACCTTACGTTCCGTTATATCGGCTAAGGTAGCAATGTGAGAACTACTGCGATTGTGCCCTGGTTCATCCGGATGAGCACCTTAGTAGAGAGAGTCGAAAACTGACTGTCATGATATAGCGAGAGATTGGTCAACCACTCGATGACTCATCAGAATCTTCGGGATTCCTCCGCATTAACGAAGGGTCGTTTCCCGGTCATGTACGTACGTGCCCCATATTCGGACGAGCGCAGAAGTACCAAGGGCTATATAGTAGCCCCACTATCAAACTCCTATGGCTAAGTGAAAGTGCTAAACCAATATAGTCCGATTGCCTCGTTCGCTGCGCTATCACCTCCTTAACGGACCAAGACATTGGATCAAGTGTGGATATGCATTTTTTGCGAACACCCCCGCATTATATGCGTGGGGGCAGAAGATGCCTACTGCAAACTTTCAGGTTATATACATATATACATAAACGGCCGCACAGGAGGCATCATAGAACTTTCGGGCAAAAGTATAAATACAGCCTTGATAATTCAATAAAACATTGTTTGTACAATGGGAATACATGTCACTAGAACATAATATTCTTCGAGCACTGAGCTTCTATCGAACGAGCGCCTTCAAGAACTTCTTCAAAGTAGTGCTCGGTAACCACTCGGCCTACGGCCGAACCCTGTGTCGCAACAGTGGTGGCCTCCATCTCCTCCCAATATGTCTTGACACGGGCAAAGGCCATCCGCACACCGTCTATGCACGCCGATCTCTTTACAGCATTGATGTGTGGCACAGCACCAAGGAATTGGTGCACTAAACTAAAGTAGCTATTCAGCCCTGGGCCTCCCAGCCATAGGTGATCCACAACGGACCTCATGGCAAGTCCGGACAACCTATGGAGCTTGGCCCACTCGGACATTCGCTCACTCAACAGCAGCAGACGGACTAGAGAATGAAACTATGACCAGAATAGTTTTTCCACTTCGTGATCTTTCTTATCCTTGAAGTACTCTGCCGCATCAGCAGCACTTGTAGCCAAATCCACATAGGCGTCCGCACAACTCCATAGCCGGTCCAGAGGTGCATACTTCGGATCTCCGAACTTAGTCCGCAGCAAGAAGGGTATCCCAGACATGATATCTGCAGCTTGATTCAGCTCCTCCTTCATCGCTCTAATTTTGGAGCGGGCTTCCTTGGCAGCCACCAGGGCCTTCTCCAGGTCCGTCGCCTTCGCCCGGTTTTCTTCTTCACAAAACTGGTAACGGTCCGCATTGCTACTCCTTGCTTGCTCCTTGGCTCGGGCAAGCTCCGCCCGAAGGGTCTCCACGATGGCAGCTCCATCTGCAGTCACAACATATTAAAGATACTGGCATGATGCTCCTCTTACTATGTGTTGATCACCGGAAAAATCAATTACCATGCGCCTCGTCAAGCCGCTGGTTGACAAGCACGATGTCGACATCTGCCGCATCCAGTTGCCGCTTTAGCTCGGCAAACCCATCAGTCCGGCTAGCGACTGGAGCTTCGGCCACATGCACATCAAGG
This sequence comes from Triticum aestivum, assembly GCF_018294505.1. Taxonomy (NCBI): domain Eukaryota; kingdom Viridiplantae; phylum Streptophyta; class Magnoliopsida; order Poales; family Poaceae; genus Triticum; species Triticum aestivum. The sequence continues at coordinate 291,866,672 of NC_057797.1, read as the reverse complement.
CGGTCTGGTTATTGCCTGGGACTATGATCCTCTGGTTTCCGTCATTTTCGACGACAACCAGAGTCTCAGGGGCTACTATCTGCATAGGGCACACCTAATGTATGCGGTACTATCGAAGACATACACTATTTCACGTACCTCAGAGCCTTTTAGCACACTCACAAAGGCTCCATGCAAAACCGCTTTCAGCGGACGACATCCTTTTAATTACCATACCCATTAGCGTACGATGCGCTTCCAAGACAGCCGCTTGCCCCAGAATATCCTTCAGAGCGTTCGACTACACACTGTACGGTTCCAGACCCTCGCTGTTGCTCTCCTTAGGAGCCGGATACCGGGGATTCTAGGTAGCCAAAGGGTTATCCTCTGGCCTTATTGGATCCAGAGATGCCCTTCGCGATTACACTTCAAGGTCGCCCGCTTCATGAGGAAGGGTGTCGGGGGGAGGCGTTTCGCTCTCCATCATCTCCGGAAGAAGATCCCCCGAAGACGAACTCTGTCGAGACGGGCTACGATCTGGACTAGAATTTATAAGCATTGGTTATTGTCTTCGGAAGTAAGGTAGGATGTTTCCACTATTAAGTACTTTTCGACTACATACAGCTCGGTAGAGGGCTGATCCCCGCGCGGACATTGTGCGGCAAGAATACCCTCCGAGACACGACCCTCTGATGAAGATTTCTTCTCCCGTTTGGAAACCTTAGTTTCCGGATCTTCAGAGGTAGTCCTCTTCCTTCCCCGGGGAGCGGGAATGTTAGATTCTTCCCTTTGGTTGTCCTCCCTCGCAGAGGCGCTCATTCCCCCGGCTGGAATAAATAGCGAGTGAGGCCTGCTTTCTCCTGCTCTATTCCCCCATCATCTTCCATTGAGGGCACTGGATACGGCGCCGGCTCGAGCATCTTGTCCAGTACCGGATTGTCCAAGCCCTTAGGAAGGGGGGCCGAACACCTGATCATCATCACCTTTGCTATCCAGTCTTGGTCAAAGAGCTGCTCTTTAGAATGATGCCATGGTAAATAAAAGGACAGCAGGTTCGGCATGGGATTACTTACTTGGGCAGCGGGGCGGTTGTAGCTCAGTCCCATGTCCTCGGTGGTGTCCGGACACTCTATTTGGGGTCCAAAGACCGATTTGTACATCTCTTTGTGCGTCATGCCGAGGAAATGCTGAATAGCTCACGGTCCTTCCGGGTTGAATTCCCACATGCGGAGGGGCCAGCTTTGCAAGGTTGGACTTGACGAACTAGCATAACTTGCATTACCATAACCAGACTGAAATCTCTCTCAAAGAGATCTCGGATACGGCTTTGCAATATTGGCACGTCCTTGGCTGGACCCTAGCTCAGCCCCCTGCTGATCCATGACATCAGTTGTGGTGGGGGGCCCAAGCGAAAGGTGGGGAAGCTACCCACTTGGCACTTCGGGGAGCTGTGATGTAAAACCACTCCCGTTGCCACAATCTGGACACTTCTGGGAAGGAACCCTCAGTCCATGGAGCGTCAGCGATTTTGCTTATTAAAGCGCCTCCGCACGCTACGTGCCGCCCCTCGATCATCTTCCGCTTCACATCGAAGGTCTTGAGCCACAGGCCGAAGTGAGGGATAATGCGGAGGAAGGCCTCACATACGACAATAAATGACGAGATGTGAAGAAGGGAATCCGGGGCCAGATCATGAAAATCCAGCCCATAATAGAACATAAGACCCCTAACAAAGGGATCCAGAGCGAGGCCTAGTCCTCGGAGGAAGTGGGAGATGAACACGACGCTCTCGTTGGGTTCGGGAGTAGGGACAACCTGCCCTCGGGCGGGCAGCCTATGTGAAATTTCGGCGGTCAGATATCTGGCCTCTCTCAACTTCTTGATGTCCTCCTCTGTGACGGAGGAAGGCATCCACCGACCTTGAAGGTTGGATCCGGACATAGTTGAAGGTTCGACGCACCTGACCTGAGCTTTGGGTGTTAGAACTCGAGGCGGGGAAAGGATTCGATTGACCACGGGAGGGAACAAAGAAAAAGCCTCGTCCCCTTTATAAGGAGGGTGAATATCAAGCGTCCTCCTCGTGGCGTTTGGGGCTTGCCTAAGATCTAGGAGTCATACCAACAGGCATGGTTGTGTTACCCATGTATGTGTTGATGAGAATCCTGTGATAAGGGGGACACGATCTCTGCTTTGACAAGACGTGGCAAGAAAACTGCCTCGCGTTATGTGCAGAGCTGGTTGAGAAAAACGGTTCGAATAAAGACCGGGCCATAGCGTGATGTCATGTTATTAGAACGTGTCAGCAGATTAGATTTGTGGAAATTTTATTCTCTCTACAGTGGTATGTGGAACTTATTTTGCAGGGCCGGACACTATCCTTGTATTCAAAACTCTTCCATGGTGTATGCGGAGGAGGAACCCGCCTTGCAATGCCCAACACAATATAGCGCGCCGGACTCATCGTCATTGAAGCCTGGTTCAGGGGCTACTGAGGGAGTCCTGGATTAGGGGGTCTCCGGACAGCTGGACTATATCCTTTCGCCGGACTGTTGGACTATGAAGATACGAGATTGAAGACTTCGTCTCGTGTCTGGATGGGACTCTACTTGGCGTGGAAGGCAACCTAGGCAATATGGATAAGTATATCTATTCCATTGTAACCGACCTTGTGTAACCCTAGCCCCCTCCGGTGTCTATATAAACAGGAGGGTTTTAGTCCATAGGACAACATACAATCATACCATAGGCTAGCTTCTAGGGTTTAGCCTCTTTGATCTCGTGGTAGATCAATTCTTGTACTACTCATATCATCAAGAACAATCAAGCAGGACGTAGGGTATTACCTCCATCATGAGGGCCCGAACCTGGGTAAACATCGTGTCCCCTGCCTCATTTTACCACCCTCCTTAGACGCACAGTTCGGGACCCCCTACCCGAGATCCGCCGGTTTTGACAGCGACACTCAGGAGGGTAGACAATGCCTCATTGGCGGGGTCCTCCACGGCTGTGGCCTGGTAGGCACGCTCGAGGGAGCACACCGCGTCCTTCTCCTCGCAGGCAGCCATGATGACTACGCGGCTCCCTGGCATCTTGAGAACGTTGTAGCCATGGTGGGTCACTACCATGAACTTGGCCAGGGCCGGATACTCGAGGATGGTGTTGTACGTGAGGAGAATGTGAGTGACGTCGAAGTCGATGAGCTCCGTGCGGTAGTTGTCATGGGTGCCAAAGGTGATAGGGAGGCGGATCTGCCCTATCGGGGTGGTGGAGCCATCGGTCGCTCCTGAGAAAGGTTTGGTAGGCTGCAGCTGGTCATAGGGCACCTAGAGTCGGTCGAACGTCTCGATGGAGAGGACATTGAGCCCTGCACCACCATCGACGAGTGTCTTGGTGACAAGCATGTTCCTGATGGTAGGCGAGTAGAGCATTGGGAGAGCGCCGACAGTTTCCACACACTTGATCTGGTTGGAAGAGCTGAAGGTGATGGTGCACTTGGACCACCTGAGTGGGCATATTGCCTCGATCTTGGGGAGGGTTGTCGGTGTCAAAACCGGCAGATCTCGGATAGGGGGTCCAGAACTGAGCGGCTAAGGATCGAAGGTAACAGGAGATAGGGGAGACATGATGTTTACCCAGGTTCAGGCCCTCTTAATGGAGGTAAACCCTAGGCCCCTTCGGTGTATATATAAACCGGAGGGGTTAGTCCATGGAGGCGATGGCAAATCACATAGGCTAGACATCTAGGGTTTAGCCATTACGGTATCAAGGTAGATCAACTCTTGTAACCCCTATACTCATCGAATACAATCAAGCAGGACGTAAGGTTTTTTCTCCATTAAGAGGGCCCGAACCTGGGTAAAAATCGTGTCTCCCATGTCACCTATTACCTTCGATCCTCAGAAGCACAGTTCGGGACCCCCTACCCGAGATCGACCGGCTTTGACACCGACAGTGGTGCTTTAATTGAGAGCTCCATTGTGCCATCGATGGTGGGATCAATGGCTCGCCTCGTCATTAATGATAGCATCATCTTGGTAGAGACCCTAGCTTTTGGATAGCTCCTCCAGCTCGGCGGTTTCACAGTGGGCGCCCATACAGCCTTTAAGCCAACGGTGGGCCTCGAAATCGCTAAACATCGTCTTCATGTCGGCCTCGAACGCCCCAAAAAGATGGATCGAGCAGATATTTCCTCTTTAAACATACTGCTTGATCGCATCACCATCCTGGGAGTAGCAATAGAATACGATCGGATTGGGCTTAAACCCGATCAAAGGGAAATTAGGTCCCCACCGATCACCCATATGGTAGCGGTCGTGGATGAACAGGCCAATGATACATCTCCCCCAAAGTGGAGAACGAGCTATGTTCGGATTTCCGAGTCACACGAGTCGGATACCCATCTTTGGGAAGAGACCTCTTGTCCTACGAACATAGAACCAAGCGTTGGGCCCAAAGACCGCTAGGAAGCTCTGGACCCTGGACCGGTGACTTCATAGATTCTTGAAATTCCGGATACAATAATGGGTCAGGATTCGGATTTAGGCCCGCCCACCCACCATATACAATATTCCACAAACGATTTAGGTCCTCTAGATGTATGCGACCTAATGTACGTGCGACAACAACTTGAGGAAACAGTCCGTCACTTTTGGGCCAGGTTCCTCCTTGTTAAAGACAAGATCAAGGACTGTCGTGATGACGACGTGATTTTTATATTTCGCCGCAATTGAACGGAAGATGGAATCCTTAACGCCTTCAACCGCCGCTGCATACTGCACTTTTCAGATCTGGCGCACACCGTCCAGAAGTTTAGAGCAATGGAAAGCACCTGGAAGGTACAAACAACCCGGTGGGATCTTCCAGCCTTCAAGCAGCCCACCGGACGGACAAAAAGGTGGACAAAAGTGGCATTGCGCAAAGCGGCACCACTTTCCGAGTCATCTTCCGCAGTCGAGAAGCAATAAGCTCGGGGAGGATCAAACTTGATGTCGTATTCGGCATGCCGAAAAACTATAGGTCCAAAGAGTTGCTCTTTCACCTGGCACCTTTCCACAGCGGATATCACGCCCTGTTAGGGCGAGAAGCATTCATCCACTTTCAAGCTATACCCCATTACGCGTACATGCAGCTCAAAATGCCAAGGCCCAACGGAGTTATCACTATCACAAGTGATCTGGATATAGCACTCCGCACCGAAAACAAAATCGCATCACTAGCCGTCAAGGCTCTATCTGAGGCCCTGGCGGCCGTGGAACTGACTACTCTGTGCTCTACAGTGGACAAGGACAATGTAATCCTCGACAAGAGGCCAAAATCCACTTCCTTTAAACCAATAGATGAAATAGTCAAATTTCAAGTGCACCCAGCGGAGCCTAATAAAATTGCAACCATTGGAGCGCAGCTGGATCCAATGATTGATGCCGCCTAAAGAGTGTATTTGCGCGAAAATTGGGACATCCTTGCTTGGCATCCTTCGGATATGCCAGGAATCCCATGCAGACTGGCCAAACACAGCCTCAATACAATTAAGGGCTTTAAACTAGTCAAGCAAACATTGTGGCACTTTTTTGAACCCAAGCGACAAGCCATGGGCGAAGAGCTAGCCAAACTACATGAAGCTGGATTCATTAGAGAAATCAAACACCCGGACTGGCTAGCAAACCTGGTCATGGTGCCAAAGAATGATTAGTCATGGCGCCTTTGTGTCGATTTCAATGACCTAAACAAGGCATGCCCCAAGGACCCCTTCCCACTGCCCTGCATTAACCAAATCATTGATGCAACCGCAGGCCACGACTCACTGTGCTTCCTCGACGCATACTCCAGATACCATCAAATTAAGATGAATGAATCCGATCAGGCCACGACGGCATTCATAACTCAGTATGGGCCTTTTTGCTTTAACACTATGCCTTTTGGGCTCAAAAATGCCAGCGCCACCTACCAACGCATGATCCAAACATGTCTGGAAAAACAAATTTTCAAGACGGAGGAGGCATATGTAGATGATGTAGTCATCAAAACCAAACATGTTGAATCATTGGTGGACGACTTGCACCTCACATTCAACAACCTCTGAACATATGGTCCCGACCAGAAAACCGCTCAGGTTTATTGTTTCCAGTAGAGGAATCTATGCAAATCCGGGCAATATCTGAGCCTTGTGGCAATTGGCGACACCAACAGACCTAAAGCAGGTCCAAAAACTAGCTGGGTGCATGGCAGCCCTGAGCCGCTTTATCTCCAGACTGGGAGAAAAGGCACTTCCACTATATCGCCTGCTTCGACGTACCGATCACTTCGAGTGGACGAATGCGGCAACGACAGAGTTAGAAGGAATAAAAACTTCATTAGCAAACAACCCAATCCTAGCCGCACCAAACGTCGGCGAACCCATGCTTCTGTACATATCAGCAACTCACCAAGTAGTGAGCGTTCTGCTCGTTGTCAAACGAGAGGAACAGGGACACAAATTCCCACTCAAAAAACCAGTATATTACGTATAGGAGGTCCTTACACCATGCAAATCCCGATACCCGCATTATCAAAAGAGAGCATATGCAGTCTTCATGGCATCTCGAAAACTGCGGCACTACTTTCAAGAGTTCATGATCATGGTGGCCTCTGAAGTACCACTCAATGATATCATAAAAAACCGAGACGCCACTGACCGCATTGCCGAATGGGCTATAGAGCTCTTTCCATTCGAAATAACATACAAGCCACACCGAGCTATTAAATCTCAAGTGTTAGCTGATTTCGTCGCCGAATGGACAGAAGCCGAACTCCCTAAAGAGTATATCACATACTCCAACTGGGTGATGTACTTCGACGTCTCTAAAATGTTAGCCGGACTGGGGGCTGTCATCATCCTAATATCCCCTACAGGGGACACAGTCCGTTATGTATTACAAATCATGTCTACAGATTCCCATAATTCAGCTGAATTTGAAGCGCTCCTGGATGGACTCTGGATGGCCATTTCTATGGTCATACAATGCCTCGAAGTAAGTTGGGATTCAAACTTCGCGATATCCCAAATAAATGGAGAATTCGACGCAAAGGATCCAAAGATGGCAGCCTACCACAATGCCATACTTAGAATATCTGCTCGATTTGAGGGGCTCGAGTTTCATCATGTGGCTCGAGATAGTAATCAGGAAGCGGACATCCTTCCTCTTCTGGGCGGTAAACGCGATCCCATCCTGCCTAACATGTTTTTGGAGAGGCTTTTCAAACCATCCGTGATATGGCAGGACGAGAGTAGAAATAACAGTTCAGCGCTGATCATTCCCCTGAACACCGAACATGATTTGGATACCAGCGGGGGATCGAGCACCGAGCCAACACCTTCCGCTCATCTAATCATGGCGGTTATTGCTCCATGGACCGAACCCCTCTTGGCCTACCTTAATAGGTAGGAGCTCCCTACTAATCAGAACGAGGCCCGTCGCATAGTTCGATACTCTAAGGCCTATAAAGTCCACGAGGGGGAGCTCTACAAGAAAAGCACCACCGAAGTCCTTCAAAGATGTATCTCCAAAGAGGAGGCGTGACAGATATTGGCCGAAATACATGCTGGCCTTGGTCGCCAACACGTCACAGATCGGGCTTCTTCTGTCCCACAGCCCGAGCGGACGCACAAACCATTGTACAACGCTGTGTCGGATGCCAGCTTCTTGCCAATCAAAGCCATTTTCCGCCCACTGCCCTCAAAACAATCCCAATTACCTGGCCTTTCGCGGTCATGGGGCTAGACATGGTCGGACCCCTTAAAGGGCGAAGCCATAAGAAAATGTATCTGCTGGTTATGGTGGATAAATTCACCAAGTGGATAGAGGCCAAACCGATAAAAATGGCCAAAGCCGGACCGGTGATCGATTTTATATCCGATGTTGCACACCGTTACGGCGTCCCACACCGCATCATTACTGACAATGGTTCTAACTTTATAGCCGATGAGGTGAAAACTTGGTGTGCAAATCTGGGCATTAAGCTCGACTACGCCTCCGTTTATCACCCTCAAACAAATGGTCAGGTCGAACGGGCTAATGGCATGATAATGAGCGGCAACAAAAACCCAGACTAGTGTGCTCCCTACAGTAACCAGATAAGCACTGGGTTGAGGAACTCGATTCCGTACTCTGGGGGCTGTGGACCATGCCCAATCACACGACCGGCTACACACCCTTCTTTATGGTGTACGGCGCAGAGGCTGTCTTACATTGCGACATTATTCATAACTCACCTAGAGTGCGCATGTATGAAGAGAGAGAAGCCGAGCTCGATCGGCAGGAGGATCTAGATGGCCTGGAGGAGGAGCGCGATGTTGCGAAGGCACATTTCGCATTTTATCGACAACAGGCTCGGAGATATCAAAGCAGAGAAGTGCTGGCAAAGACTTATAATGTCGGTGAGCTCGTTCTACGCCTACCAGAGAAGAAGGACAAGCTCAAACCCAAATTGGAGGGTCCCTTCATTATAGATGAAGTTATCACTTGAGAAGCCTATCGCCTTTGCAATGCATCGGATAACTGCTTAGAGCCGAACCCATGGAACACTGCTCGGCTCCGAAGATTCTATGCCTGAGTCCAGACATATACCTTTGTTCGTTCCTTTTTCTCCTTTTGAATTTTTCCTTTTTCTTGTTTTTATACGATTTCGAACATGTGGTTGGGAAAGCCGCACACTTGCGGGGTATACATCCTTAAATGTACACACCCACCACAACTGGGGGCTTCTTTCAATAGAAGCTTATTATTATTTTGAGCATAGAGCTCACCATATATGTGTGTTGTCTGCTCATATACGTCCTTTCTTCGCCATTATATGAACATCTATAACTTATGTTTTTGCCAAGCTGGGTTGCCTGGCTCCTGTGCTTATGCCCTACGTTCCCGCTTGTTCGGCTAGGGCATAAAGGGAGCACCTTTGCGATTGTTACGACCGGGTCATCCGGACATGTACCTTAGACGGGTGAAGCCGAAAGCTAGCGTTCTTAAGAGAATAATTGGTCGGCGTACAAATGATGAACTGCCTTCATTGCAGTATAAAACTCCCAAAATATAAAGCCTCCTGTGATTTTTCTTTTTTAGCATCATAGCTTAGGCATGCATAAATAACGCATGATGACCCAGGGAGAGGAACCCTTAACGGAACTATTTTCTCTGGAAGATGGTTCTTACATTAAAGAGTAATATAACATAGCTCCCTGAATACAGTTTGTCTGTTCAAGCACTAGGACCGAGTTGCCTGGTTTCCAAACATACTTTGTGTTTACCACAGTTATATTATTCAGAAACACTCCAACCCGTCAGTTTCAGAGGTTGAAGCGGAAGGTCTACCATGAAAATCTTTTCATGTTCGGCCGGAGATAAGTTTGGTGATGAAGTGCATTGTTACATGGAATCAAACGCCTACTCTTTATATGTACCATCTATAAGGCTGTCTAGTTTACAGTCCTATTGGGAAAATTTGGCGGATGTCTTTACTTGGTCGTACACCAAGCTAACCGGAATTTCTTGTCCATCTGGTCCCCAAGGTCCGACCCGGGCCATATGATTCGGATCAAGTCGGGTATACCACGTTTTCACCATGGCCTAGGCTTCTCGTGCACCTTCTCGACTTGTTGATGCCTTCAATAGTTCAAAGCGGCGTCACGCTCCCTTGAATAAATTCACGAGATCCTCCATAATTTATGGAGAAGAATCGGATGGCCACAAAGCCTTAGCCATGTCCCTCTTGGCTTTCCGAGCTCCCTCATGCACTTGGGATAGCTCTTGCAGCAAGTTGCCTTCAAATCAGGACACTTCTCCTTCGGGCTGCCTAGTTAACAAACCTACATGAACAATTTCATAAAACTTTCCATCAAGGGACCATATGAAAGTTAGTATAAAGGACATACTGAATATGCCGCCTTTCAGTTTTTTGATCTCCTTCAAGGCATCTGACAGTTGGGCTCGTACGTCCTTTAGCTCTTTGGCTTGCTTGATGTTTGCATCCTATAATTTGTTCTTTTCATCAATGGTCCATGTTAATATATGTTGACCAGTGGCTTCTTGCCCTTTGTCATGTTGCTTGTTCGCCTGAGCAGCCTTTAGCCTCTCCTCCAACTGTTCTGTCGATCTTGCCACTGAAAACAAAACAATGCATATTTAAAAATCATTATTGTCGCAGAATCGTATTTTCCGGACATGGTTATGCTTACCATCTGGTGCCTTCTTCCAATTCTTCAATTTTTTCCAGATCAGACGTGAAAACAATTAGCTTGGTCCAACATTCTTCAACCTCCTAGGACAATGTGTTATTTTTCTCTGTGAGTACTCGATGATATAATGACCCTTAAATCAGTTGGTCCAACTACGTCAAGTCTCGGGGGCTACTGGCATACGACCATGCAAAATTGTGTCAAACATTACCTGTATTTTCTCTAAGAACGGTTGTATAACTCTGGCAAGGCCATTTCAAGCGGCTCGGATAAAAGCATCTGTCGAACTCAGTGTAGTAAATTCTTGTTCGGACAAGGCCGGAGCACGCATAGCTTCCTTCAAGTGACGTTGATTCATCACGCTCTCCACTTTGAAATTTGGGACCAACACGTCATCTGAATCCTCTGGAGGAGGCGGAACTGGTGCGACATTTGCTTGCATCCTAACCGGCAAGTTCGGCACCGGATGAGTGGGCATTTCGCTCATTGGGCGTTTTCCCACCGTTTGGCGCGTACTCCTCCTAAAAATAAAAAGGGGGAGACTCTTAATAATCCAGACTCGTGCCTAGGCATGCATTAAGTACACATACCTCTCAGAACACTGTGAAGTCTCCATGGTACTCCCGTTCCCTTCCTGTTTTGAACGACGGACTTGTGTGGGGACCGCCTCGAGGAGACACGGTCTCTAGAGCGCCGATCCTGTTAAAGATCTAGATCAGTACAATGGATAAGGGTACAAATGGGGTCCTCTTCTTAAAGAAGCCGCGGGATACTCACAATGCATAATGGGTAAAGGCGAGGGTAGTCGGTGATGATGGCTACCTCTGACCGTCAAGCTCGCCTGATAGAATACCCCATCGTCAAATTCTATATATATCTGGATCCTCGCTAAAGCCAGGATCTTTGTCGCAATTATGATCCTCCGGTTGAGGAGCAGGACAGTGGACGTCCTCGGTCATCCTCCTCCATGACTAGTTGGTAGCAACATGAAAAGTACATCCGATTAGTGTCTATCATGCAGTAAAATAAGCACAGCCGAATCGAGATCTTACCCATTCAATAGGGGTGTACATGGAATAGGCCTCCCGATAGTTTAACCGGAGAAAATCTTCTTTTTCGCCCTAGTACAGATTGTGTGATGGCCCGGCTTATTAGGGATGATAGACTACTCATATCAATAAGGAATTCCTTCTTTTCTGGGAGCCCATTCGGACAGAACTCCTAAGTTAAGCGTGCTCAGCTTGGAGTAGTTTCAGGATGGGTGACTGACCGGAAAGTTACTCCCGGGTGCGCACGAGTGAGGACAAAGTGCACATAAAAGACTAGTATTGATCTGTGGGGCCAGTCTAGATCCCGCCAGGAGTAACGACCACCGACGGGTGTGTCCGGGGCGTTAAAACTTGGTATCAGAGCCGACCCTCGCGGTTACACGGATGTTTGCGGACAGGTGCATGGTCGTGTTGTGCATGACGTTTGTGACCCGTTGTGGCACACAGCATGGCACCTGTGCCGGACTGGAAGCACAGATGTATGTGCCAAGAGGGAACGTTTGATAACCCACAAGTATAGGGGATCAATTGTAGCCTCTTTCGATAAGTAAGAGTGTCGAACCCAATGAGGAGCTAAATGTAGAACAAATATTCCCTTAAGTTCTATCGACCATCGATACAACTCTATGCACACTTGACGTTCGCTTTACCTAGAACAAGTATGAAACTAGAAGTACTTTGTAGGTGTTGTTGGATAGGTTTGCAGTATAATAAAGAGCAAGTAAATAAAAAGTAGGGGCTGTTTAGATAAAGACACAACTAAGTTAGGTTTAGTAGAGAGTTTATTGTTACGAGAAAGTTATTTGTCCCTAGGCAATTGATAACTAGACCGGTAATCATTATTACAATTTTATTTGAGGGGGAGGCATAAGCTAACATACTTTCTGTACTTAGCAAGCATCCCCAACTACTAAAGATTCATTAAGGTAAAACCCAACCATAGCATTAAAGCATCAAGTCCTCTTTATCCCATACGCAAACAACCTACTTACTCGGGTATGTGCTTCTATTCACTCACGCCACCCACCATAAGCAAATCATAAACATATTGCAACACACTACAGCGGGGATCCCTCACGCTTGCGCGACACGAAGAGAACCATAGGACAACACCAATAATAAAACATGCAACTCAAACCAATCTTGATCATCAAATAGCCATTAGGACAAAACAGATCTACTCAAACATCATAGGATAGCCATACATCATAGGGAAATAATATATAGCGTTGAGCACCATGTTTAAGTATAGATTACAGCGGCTAAGAGAGAGGTTACACCGCTGCATAGAGGGGGGAAGACTTGGTGGTGAAGGCGGTGAAGTTGTTGGTGAAGATGACGGTGATGATGATGGCCCCCGGTGGCACTCCGGCGCCACCGGGAGCAAGGGGGAGAGGGCCCCCCTTCTACTTCTTCTTCCTTGACCTCCTCCCTAGATGGGAGAAGGGTTTCCCCTCTAGTCCTTGGCCTCCATGGCGTGGGAGGGGCGAGAGCCCCTCCGAGATTGGATCTGTCCCTCCGTCTCTCTCTGTTTCTGCGTTCTCTCCTGGCTCTGTTTCACCGTTTCGTGTATATATGGAGATCCGTAACTCCGATTGGCATGAAACCTTCGCCGTGATTTTTTTCCGAAAATTATCTTTCTTGCGGCAAAATAAGAGCGTCAACCGCCTTACGGGTGGCTCACGAGGGTACGAGGCACGCCTAGGGGGGCAGGCGCGCCCCCCTGCCTCGTGACCACCTCGGGCACCGTCTTGCGTGGATTTTTCTTCCGGACTTTTCCAAATATTCCAAGACATATCTCCGTCCATTTTTATCCCGTTTGGACTCCGTTTGATATGGATATTCTGGGAAAACAAAAACATGCAATAGACAGAAACTGGCACTAGGCACTGGATTAATATGTTAGTCCCAAAAATAGTATAAAAAGTTGCCAAAAGTATATGAAAGTTGTAGAATATTGGCATGGAACCATCAAAAATTATAGATACGACGGAGACGTATCAGCATCCCCAAGATTAATTCCTGCTCGTCCTCGAGTAGGTAAATGATAAAAAAGATAATTTTTGATGTGGAATGCTACCTTGCATAATCTTGATCACATATCTAATCATGGAATGAATATTAAGACACGAGTGATTCAAATCAATATTCTATCATATTACACAAAAAAATAATACTTCAAGCCTACTAATAAAGCAATCTTGTCTTTTCAAAATAACATGGCCAAAGAAAGTTATCCCTACAAAATCATATAGTCTGGCTATGCTCCATCTTCACCACACAAAATATTCACATCATGCACAACCCCGATGACAAGCCAAGCAATTGTTTCATACTTTTAACGTTCTCAAATCTTTTCAACTTTCATGCAATACATGAGCGTGAGCCATGGACATAGCACTATAGGTGGAATAGAATATGATGGTGGAGAAGACGAAAAGGAGAAGATAATCTCACATCAACTAGGCGTATCAACGGGCTATGGAGATGCCCATCAATAGATATCAATGTGAGTGAGTAGGGATTACCATGCAACGGATGCACTAGAGATATAAGTGTATGCAAGCTCTAACTAAAACTAAGTGGGTGTGCATCCAACTTGCTTGCTCATGAAGACCTCGGGCATTTGAGGAAGCCCATCATCGGAATATACAAGCCAAGTTCTATAATGAAAATTCCCACTAGTATATGAAAGTGATAACTCAAGAGACTCTCTATATGAAGAACATGGTTCTACTTTGAAGCAGAAGTGTGGAAAAAGGATAGTAGCACTGCCCCTTCTCTCATTTTCTCTCATTTTTTATTTTTTATATATTTTTTAGTGGGATTCTTTGGCCTCTTTTAATTTTTTGTAAAGTCCGGAGTCTCATCCCGACTTATGGAGGAATCATAGTCTCCATCATCCTTTCCTCACTGGGGCAATGCTCTAATAATGATGATCATCACACTTTTATATACTTACAACTCAATATTACAACTCGATACTAGAACAAAGATATGACTCTATATGAATTCCTCAGGCGGTGTACCGGGATGTGCAATGATCTAGTGTAGCAATGACATCAAAAAACGGACAAGCCATGAAAACATCATGCTAGCTATCTTATGATCATGCAAAGCAATATGACAATGAATGCTCAAGTCATGTATATGATGATGATGATGGAAGTTGCATGGCAATATATCTCGGAATGGCTATGGAAATGCCATGATAAGTAGGTATGGTGGGTGTTTTGAGGAAGATATATGGTGGGTTTATGGTACCAGCGAAAGTTGCGCGGTACTAGAGAGGCTAGCCATGGTGGAAGGGTGAGAGTGCGTATAATCCGTGGACTCAACATTAGTCATAAAGAAATCACATACTTATTGCAAAAATCTATTAGTCATCGAAACAAAGTACTACGCGCATGCTCCTAGGGGGATAGATTGGTAGGAAAAGACCATCGCTCGTCCCCGACCGCCACTCATAAGGAAGACAATCAATAAATAAATCATGCTCCAACTTCATCACATAACGGTTCACCATACGTGCATGCTACGGGAATCACAAACTTTAACACAAGTATTTCTACAATCCACAACTACTCACTAGCATGACTCTAATATCACCATCTTTATATCACAAAACTGTTGCAAGGAATCAAACATATCATATTCAGGTATCTACAAGTTTATGTAGGATTTGATGAATAACCATGTGAATGACCAATTCCTGTCATCTCTCTAAATAGATATAAGTGAAGCAAGAGAGTTTAATTCTTTCTACAAAAGATATGCCCGTGCTCTAACAAATCTAAGTGAAGCAAAAGAGCATTCTACAAATGGCGGTTGTCTATGTAAAGAGAAACAGGCAATCCAAACTTGAAATGATATAAGTGAAGCACATGAAGCATTCTATAAAGCCATACTCAAAAGATATAAGTGAAGTGCATAGAGCATTCTATAAATCAACCAAGGACTATCTCATACCAGCATGGTGCATAAAAGAAAAAAAATGAAAACTAAATGCAAAAGACGCTCCAAGATTGCACATATCGCATGAACGAAACGAATCCGAAAACATAGTGATACTTGTTGAAGAAAGAGGGGATGCCTTCCCAGCATCCCCGAGCTTAGATGCTTGAGTCTCCTTGAATATTTACTTGGGGTGCCTCGGGCATCCCCAAGCTTGAGCTCTTGCCTCTCTTCCTTCTTCTCACATCAAGACCTTCTCGATCATCGAACACTTCATCCACACAAAACTTCAAAAGAAAACTCGGTAAGATCCGTTAGTATAATAAAGCAAATCACTACTCTAAGTACTGTATCAAACAATTCATATTTTGTTTTTGCATTTTGTCTACTGTAATATAACTTTTTTCATGGCTAAATCCACTGATATGAATCGATAGTTTCATCAAAAGAAGCAAACTATGCATCAAAAACAGAATCTATCTAAAACAGAAAAGTCTGTAATAATCTGAACATTCACCATACTTCTGTTATTTGAACAATTCTACCAAAATTAGGAAAAATAAAAAATTTGTATAGGAAGACAGTGAAAAAAGAATCAGAACCATTTGACGTTCCAACTAGAAATGTAAAATCGCGCACTACAGCCAAAGTTTCTGTCCTGCACCGTACAAACCATCAAGCAAATGTAAACATCCTAAAGGCAAACCTTCGCACATTATTTTTATAATACAATGGAATTGTACAAGGTGATAATTATTTTTATTGAAAAGTTTCTGTAATTAAGATTCATAAAGTTCCCATGGGCATGAACAAAGTTCAAGGACGTCTCCCACTTTCACAATGCTCATCTCTCTCACTTTCACTTTTATTTTAGAAAAAGTTTTTGGTTCCCCTCTTTATTTTTGTTGTTTTTAAACTATATGAAAGCACTCAACAGAAATAAATGACTCTCTAAAACTTCCGGGTTGTCTCCCTGGCAGCGCTTTCTTTAAAGCCATTAAGCTAGGCATATAGTGCTCAAGTAATGGATCCACCCGGATCCCAAGGTATATCAAAGCCAATTTTAATTAACGATGATTTGTAATTTAGTGGTGAGCACAAGGTAACATATATCAAGCAATGACGAAGTCTAACTCTCTTCCCATGCATCGGCATGTCATAAACGAACAATTCATGCACACATAGTAAAGGCCAATGCATAGTATAACCAGTTTCTTGCAATTTTATCATATTGGAAACATAGAGAGGTGGAGATATAGTTCCTCTCTCATAATAATTGCAAGTAGGAGAAGAAAGCACATGCATATTATATCTATCAAAATCATCATGTGTGGTAGTAAAAGGCAACCCATCAATATAATCCTTAATAAGGGCAAACTTCTCCGATATAGTGTACTTCGGAGAATTCAAAAAGATAATAGGACTATCATGCGTGGGTGCAATAGCAACAATTTCATATTTAACATAAGGAACTATAGCAAGTTCATCTCCATAAGCATAATTCATATTGGCATCTTGGCCACAAGCATCATCAAAAAGGGATATTTCAAAAGAATCCAAGGGATCATAACAATCACCATAGCAATCATCCTTCGGTATGCACGAAGGGGAATTAAACAATGTATGAGTTGAAGAGTTACTCTCATTAGAAGGTGGGCACGGGTGATCAATCCGCTCTTCCTCCTTTTGTTCTTTGCTCTCCTCATCATCTTTTTCATCCAATGAGCTCACAGTTTCATGAACTTCTTCTTCCATATATTCCTGCAAAAATATTAGTCTCTTCTTGGACAACAGAGACTTTCTCAATAAGCGCATTAATATAGGAATTATATTCATAATTATCATAGCAATATTTTAAGATAGCTAAATTTTCAGGCCAATAAACATCATCATCATAAGCTTCATTCTTTTCAAACAAAGATTCAATTTCATAAGCACCCTTAAAAGCAACAAATTCTTCTATTTGTTCCACATCATAGTAATCATATATACCTCTAGCATAAGAATCCAAGGTTTCATTATCATTAAATTCACATGAAAAGGGAAGGTGTGGAGCCTTCATCCTAGAGCAACAAGTAATATCATAACTCAAGCATACTTGCCGAGCAAACCACTTCAATATATAAATTTGATCCCATAATAGTTTCCCTTTTTGTGTCAAGCGATAATCCCTAAAGTATTTATGTTGATCCAGCGTTACTCCCATTACCAGATTGAATATGGTTTTCTCAGGATTATCAAAGTGGTACATAATATTCTTCACATATTGAGCATCGAGGTTTTTAGGATGTTCCCCATCTCCATGAGTAGAAGGTACACCTAATTTTTTTGGTATTTCATGCTCCATATCCATAACTAAAGATAAAGAACAACTAAGAACAGCAAATAAAAATTACTTAGTGATAAAGCAAACAAGCACACACGAGAATATTCACCCCACGCTATTGCTCCACGGCAATGGCGCTAGAGGTCTTGATAACCCACAACTATAGGGGATCAATTGTAGCATCTTTCGATAAGTAAGAGTGTCGAACCCAATGAGGAGCTAAAGGTAGAACAAATTTCCCTCAAGTTCTATCGACCACCGATACAACTCTACGCACACTTGATGTTCGCTTTACCTAGAACAAGTATGAAACTAGAAGTACTTTGTAGGTGTTGTTGGATTGGTTTGCAAGATAATAAAGCTATCAGGACCCCGATTCCAAGTCACATCGATCTAGCCGATAACACCTCATATCACTTTGCGACCTCACGCACGGTATTCCCACAGGTGTCGCCTTACCATGGCCCAGGACCGTTTGCGCCTTTCGGCTCACGTATATGATAGTGTCGCTAGCATCCATATGACAGAGAACCCGGGCCGACATGACTAGTCGTGAACCCAAAGTGGCACTAACTTACGGGGACAGGCATACATGAATCAACATCGAGCATGTCGGTCAGCAGCGTACGAATCCGGGTTGTAGCACTGGGCTAACGGGACTGCGGTGATCCGGGCTGTAGCAGGCTAGGCAGGACTCCAGATCATTGCGTGACATTTCCTTGAAGGGACAGACACAAGAACAAAGTGAATCACATGCCGGCCAGTCAAGTGTTCCGGAGCAGTAGTGCTGGGCTAGCAGGACTTCGGTGAACCGGGCTGTAGCGGACTACTATGGCTCATGGAAGAACAAGACTACATTTCCCCATAAGAGATGCTACCAAGGATAAACAACTAGGTTGTCGGATCCCACACATACCAAGCATTTCAATCATACACACAATATGCTCGATATGTGTAGACACAACATGGCATCACAACAAAACTCTATGACTCAATGTATTTATTCATTAGGCTCTGAGGAGCGAGATATTACAAACATGGGTCTCATGACCCAGCATACAAAGCATACAAGCAACAAACACATGCGGAGGCTTAACTTGTCTGAGTACAGACAACTACAAATGAAGAAGGCTGAGAAGCCTGACTATCTACAAGACCCTCCCAAGGGTACAAGATCGTAGCTGAGGTAACGAGCTAAACGTCGAAGTCCATGCGGAACTACTAGTGAGACTGAAGTCTCTCTGCAAAAACATAAATTAAGCAAATGTTAGTACAAATGTATCCAGCAAGACTTACATCAGAACTAGCTACATATGCATCAGTATCAATAAATGGGTGGTGGAGTTTAACTTCAGCAAGCCAGCTTTGACTCGGTGGCTATCCTGAACTACAACTGCATGTAACTCTTTTGTGGTGGTGCACACGAGTCCACGTATTCACCATATCAATACACCACAATGGATCTGCTCCCGTCTCCCTACAAGAACGCCATCCATATCACTCACGCTTATCTTGCGCATTTTAGAGTATCCACTTTCACTTGTCTATGAACTATGCAAGGGGTCCAAGTTTCCATATCCGAGGAATCCGGCTATTCGAATAGATAATGATAACCCTGCAGGGGTGTACTTCTTCACACATGCTCTCGCCACTTACCACCATGTACACATCGTGTACTCGGCAACCTTGAAGCGGAAGCCTGGCGAGGGAGTCGGCCTTGACCTGACCAACCAACAAGTCTCTAGTCCAGATTTATCGCCTATTCAGGTTCCATCCGCAAGGAGATCCGAAATGATGTGTGCAGGGTTCCCAAGCCCACCGTCCGGGTGCCACTTGGTACACCGTGCCACTTTGCCTAGTCTATCCCAAGCCCACTTGTACCGGGTGCCACTTGGTAGACTACTAACACTACCTACAAACACCAGAAACTAGTTGCAACTCCTGGACAGAGATCAGGTAGATTAATAAGTCGTGAGGGGCACTTAAGCATTCCAATGCGTGGTAGTAACTGTTCATGGATCACAAACACAGAACTCAGTTCCTGAGGACGGCTGCAATGAGACAACCCACCATGTACTCCTACATGGCCTCTCACCACTACCTTTACCAAATCGTGTTCACACACTTAGCTCTCAACAGTAGGACATGTTCACCACATTCCAATTCATCCCCGATGAATCAGACCTGACCCAACTCTAAGCAGTAGCAGGCATGACAAACAAGCATGAATGAGTAGGCACATCAGGGCTCAAATAAATCCTACTCATGCTAGTGGGTTTCATCTATTTATTGTGGCAATGACAGGTCATGCAGAGGAAAGGGGTTCAACTACCGCATAATGTAATAGTTGAATCGGTGTTGTCCTAATGCAGTAAAAGAGAGCAGGAGCGAGAGAGTGGGATTGTATCGGAATGAACAAGGGGGTTTTGCTTGCATGGCACTTCTGAAGATGATATAGCTCTTCATCGGTGTCATTGATCACATCGTTGAAACATACGTCTACTGAGGGGGAATAATCACCGGCAAACACAGAAAGAATACAATCAATACAATTCACATTATGATGCATGATCCTGACATGTCAATATGTTGTGATTTGTACTAATGCATCTAGCAAAAATTTAAATGAAGTCCATATGAACCAAGTGTTCATATGCAAACTCCATTAAGGGGTATTTAAAATGCCATTATCATGTTTTCACTTATACAGGGGGTATAAGTTGGTTGAACATGCATGAAAGTAGCATAAATGGATAGATTGGATTTTTTTCATAATTTTCATATATAAATTATTTCATTTGGAGTTACGGTTGAATTTCTATGATTTTTAGAAGTTTAAATCATTTTCTGGATTTTCCTGGATTATTTAGAATTAAGCAAAATCCAGTAAATGATTTAACGCGTCAGCATAAGGTCAGCATGACGTAAGCGAGTCAACAGGGCACGGTCCAGGTCAAACTGACCAGTGGGGTCCACTTGTCAGTGACCCAGTGCTGGTTAGTGTCGCTGACAGGAGGGGTCGGGTCAACAGCCACGTCAGCAGGTAAGCACTGACGTGTGGGGCCGGTCAACAGGTGACGTGGCCAGGTCAAACTTACCTGTGGGGCCCGTGGGGTTAGTTTAGTCAAAACAGGAGCTTAGCAGGGTTAATTAGTCCGTGGGGCCCAGTAGTTAGTGATAGAGAAGGGTAGTTAGCACCATCATTAGTACTAATGGCGGTGCCACATCGGCTTCGCCAGAGTTAGGCCGCCGGCGAGGTGCCGCGGCGGCGGAGGGCTGCGGATTTCGCACTCCGGCGACCAAACGCCGCCCGGAGAGGCTCTATGGGTTCCAGGCGCTCGCGCACATCCAATGGTGCATGCGGTGCAACCTGAAGTGGCCGGAAATAGCGCCGGCGGTGAGGTATGTGGCGGCCGAAACTCGGGCATCAGCGGGTTAGGCGCTACAGCGCATCTCAGAACAAGCTGGTGTGGTCTGCGGCCTCCTAGGAAGGCACTGAGCATAGTTATGAGAATATCTAGGCATGATCATGTATATAGGCATCACGTCCATGACAAGTAGACAGAAACAATTCTGCATCTACTACTATTACTCCACTCATCGACCGCTATCCAGCATGCATCTAGAGTATTATGTTAAAAACAGAGTAACGCCTTAAGCAAGATGACATGATGTAGAGAGATAAATTCATGCAATATGAAATAAACCCCATCTTGTTATCCTCGATGGCAACGATGCAATATGTGGCTTGCTACCCCTTCTGTCACTGGGAAAGAACACCGCAAGATTGAACCCAAAGCTAAGCACTTCTCCCGTGGCAAGAACTACCAATCTAGTTGGCCAAACCAAACGGATAATTCAAAGAGACTTGCAAAGATAACAAAATCATACATAAAAGAATTTAGAAAAGATTCAAATATTATTCATAGATAGACTTGATCATAAACCCACAATTCATCAGTCTCAACAAACACACCGCAAAAAGAAGATTACATCGAATAGATCTCCACAAGAGAGGGGGAGAACTTTGTATTGAGATTCAAAGAGAGAGAAGAAGCCATCTATCTACTAACTATGGACCCGAAGGTCTGAGGTAAACTACTCACACTTCATCGGAGAGGCTATGATGATGTAGAAGCTCCGGAACAGGCCCCAAGATGGGATCTCGTGGATACAGAAAGTTGCAGCGGTGGAATTAGGTTTTTGGCTCCTGTCCTGATCGTTTGCGGGTACGTATGTATATATAGGAGGAAGGAGTACGTCGGTGGAGCACCAAGGGGCCCACGAGGCAGGGGGCGCGACCTAGGGGGGGCGCCCCCCACCCTCATGACCTCCTCTTTGACTCCTTAGAGTAGGGTCCAAGTCTCCTGGATCACGTTTGGTGAGAAAATCACGTTCCCGAAGATTTTATTGTTTGGACTTCGTTTGATATTCTGTTTCTCCGAAACACTCAAATAGGCAAAAAACAACAATTCTGGGCTGGGCCTCCGGTTAATAGGTTAGTCCCAAAAATAATATAAAAGTGGAAAATAAAGCCCAATATAGTCCAAAACTGTAGATAATATAGCATGGAGGAATTAAAAATTATAGATACGTTGGAGACGTATCAGGCATCCCCAAGCTTAATTCCTGCTCGTCCTCTAGTAGGTAAATAATAAAAAGAGAATTTTTGATGCGGAGTACTACTTGGCATAATTTCAATGCAAATCTTCTTAATTGTGGTATGAATATTCAGATTCGAAAGATTCAAGACAAAAGTTTATATTAACATAAAAATAATAATACTTCAAGCATACTAACAAAGCAATTATGTCTTCTTAAAATAACATGGCCAAAGAAAGTTATCCCTACAAAATCATATAGTCTGACTATGCTCCATCTTCACCACACAAAGTATTTAAATCATGCACAACCCCGATGACAAGCCAAGCAATTGTTTCATACTCTAACTTTTTCAAAACTTTTTCAATCTTCACGCAATACATGAGCGTGAACCATGGATATAGCACTATAGGTGGAATAGAATGGTGGTTGTGGAGAAGACAAAAAGAAGGGGAAGATAGTCTCACATCAAATAGGCGTATAAACGGGCTATGGAGATGCCCATCAATAGATATCAATGTGAGTGAGTAGGGATTGCCATGCAACAGATGCACTAGAGCTATAAATGTATGAAAGCTCAACAAAAGAAACTAGTGGGTGTGCATCCAACTTGCTTGCTCACTAAGACCTAGGGCACTTGAGGAGGCCCATCATTGGAATATATACAAGCCAAGTTCTATAATGTAAAATTCCCACTAGTATATGAAAGTGATAACATGAGAGACTCTCTACTATGAAGATCATGGTGCTACTTTGAAGCACAAGTGTGGTAAAAGGATAGTAGCATTGCACCTTTTTATTTATTTTCTTTTTTTGGGCCTTCTTTTTTTTCTTTGGCCTTTCTCTTTTTTTTGGGACAATGCTCTATTAAATGATGATCATCACACTTTTATTTTTTTACAACTCAATGATTACAACTCGATTCTAAAACAAAGCATGACTCTATTTGGATGCCTCCGGCGGTGTACCGGGATAAGCAATGAATCAAGAGTGACAAGTATGAAAAAATTATGAACGGTGGCTTTGCCACAAATACTATGTCAACTACATGATCATGCTAAGCAATATGACAATGATGAATGTGTCATGATGAACTAGATGGTGGGAAGTTGCATGGCAATATATCTCGGAATGGCTATGGAAATGCCATAATAGGTAGGTATGGTGGATGTTTTGAGGAAGGTATATGGTAGGTGTATGATACCGGAGAAAGGTGCGCGGTATTAGAGAGGCTAGCAAAGGTGGAAGGGTGAGAGTGCGTATGATCCATGGACTCAACATTAGTCATAAAGAACTCATATACTTATTGCAAAAATCTAGAAGTTATCAAAGCAAAGTATTACGTGCATGCTCCTAGGGGGATAGATTGGTAGGAAAAGACCATCACTCGTCCCCGACCGCCACTCATAAGGAAGACAATCAATAAATAAATCATGCTCCGACTTCATCACATAACGGTTCACCATACGTGCATGCTACGAGAATCACAAACTTTAACATAAGTATTCTTTAATTTCACAACTACTCAACTAGCATGACTTTAATATTATCACCTCCATATCTCAAAACAATTATCATGCTTCAATCTTTTCTTAGTATTCAACACACTCAAAAGAAAGTTTCACAAATCTTTAATACCAAGCATATTATTATTAAGCAAATTACCAAGCTATTAAGAGACTCTCAAAATAATTTAAGTGAAACATGAGAGATCAATAGTTTATTTAAAACAAATCCACCACCATGCTCTAAAAGATCTAAGTGAACACATAGAGCAAAATTATAACACTCAAAAGATATAAGTGAAGCACATAGAGCAAAAGTACTTAGCTTGAAAGATATAAGTGAAGCACATAGAGCAAAATTACTTAGCTCAAAAGATATAAGTGAAGCACATAGAGCAAAACTACCTAGCTCAAAAGATATAAGTGAAGCACATAGAGTATTCTATCAATTTTTAATTCATGTATGAATCTCTCAAAAGGTGTGTACAACAAGGATGATTGTGGCATACTAAGACACAAAGACACAAATAATAAAAGACGCTCCAAGAAAAACACATATCATGTTGGTGAATAAAAATATAGCTCCAAGTAAATTACCGATGGAAGTGGACGAAAGAGGGGATGCCTTCCGGGGCATCCCCAAGCATTAACTTTTTGCGTAGACTCCCCGGGGGGTCCCATGGGCATCCCCAAGATTAGGCTCTTGCCACTCCTTGTTCCATAATCCATCAAAATAATTCACCCAAACTTGAAAACTTCACAACACAAAATTGGTATGTTGACTTTTTGCATAGACTCCCCGGCAACGGCGCCAGAAATCCTTCTTGCTACGTCTTGAGCTTGCGTTGGTTTTCCCCGAAGAGGAAGGGATGATGCAGCAGAGTAGCGTAAGTATTTCCCTCAGTTTTTGAGAACCAAGGTATCAATCCAGTAGGAGGCCATGCTCAAGTCCCTCGTACCTACACAAAACGATAGCTACTCGCAACCAACGCGATTAGGGGTTGTCAATCCCTTCACGGTCACTTATGAGAGTGAGATCTAATAGATATAATATTTTTGGTATAAAGATGCAAAGTAAAAAGTAAAGGCAAAGTAAAAAAGCAAAGCAATACTAAATTGATGGCGATTGATATGATGAGAATAGACCAGGGGGCCATAGGTTTCACTAGTGGCTTCTCTCAAGAGCATAAGTATTCTACAGTGGGTGAACAAATTACTGTTGAGCAATTGAGAGAATTGAGCATAGTTATGAGAATATCTAGGCATGATCATGTATATAGGCATCACGTCCATGACAAGTAGACAAAAACGATTTTGCATCTACTACTATTACTCCACTCATCGACCGCTATCCAGCATGCATCTAGAGTATTATGTTAAAAACAGAGTAACGCCTTAAGAAACATGACATGATGTAGAGAGATAAATTCATGCAATATGAAATAAACCCCATCTTGTTATCCTCGATGGCAACGATGCAATATGTGGCTTGCTGCCCCTTCTGTCACTGGGAAAGAACACCGCAAGATCGAACCCAAAGCTAAGCACTTCTCCCGTGGCAAGAACTGCCAATCTAGTTGGCCAAACCAAATGGATAATTCAAAGAGACTTGCAAAGATAACAAAATCATACATAAAAGAATTCAGAAAAGATTCAAATATTATTCATAGATAGACTTGATCATAAACCCACAATTCATCAGTCTCAACAAACACACTGCAAAAAGAAGATTACATCGAATAGATCTCCACAAGAGAGGGGGAGAACTTTGTATTGAGATTCAAAGAGAGAGAAGAAGCTATCTAGCTACTAACTATGGCCCCGAAGGTCTGAGGTAAACTACTCACACTTCATCGGAGAGGCTATGATGATGTAGAAGCTCCGGAACAGGCCCCAAGATGGGATCTCGTGGGTACAGAAAGTTGCAGCGGTGGAATTAGGTTTTTGGCTCCTGTCCTGATCGTTTGCGGGTACGTATGTATATATAGGAGGAAGGAGTACGTCGGTGGAGCACCGAGGGGCCCACGAGGCAGGGGGCGCGACCTAGGGGGAGGGCGCCCCCCACCCTCGTGACCTCCTCTTTGACTCCTTGGAGTAGGGTCCAAGTCTCCTGGATCACGTTCGGTGAGAAAATCACGTTCTCGAAGATTTTATTCTGTTTGGACTCCGTTTGATATTCTGTTTCTCCGAAACACTGAAATAGGCAAAAAACATCAATTCTGGCCTGGGCCTCCAGTTAATAGGTTAGTCCCAAAAATAATATAAAAGTGGAAAATAAAGCCCAATATAGTCCAAAACAGTAGATAATATAGCATGGAGTAATCAAAAATTATAGATAGTGTCGGTGTTCTGGGAACGGGGGTCCCCAGACTTGCCGGTCTGCGTCCTGCGGCGTGGCTCAAAGGGGGGACCAGCACGGCCCATCTTCATCAACACAGACCCAAGACCCTCGCGAGGGGCCAAGCCTCGCAGGGCGGAAGACACGGAGCTTCCTCAGGCACGGCCTCATCAGGCTGGCTGGCGAGGAGGCGGAGAGATCAAGGCGGGGTACCTCACGAGGTGCCCGTGACGCAAGCCATGATGACCAAGGGCGCCAGGCGGGCTCCAGCCCGCGTAGTGTCCTCCTTTCCTCTTTGGTGCAAAGGGAGCAAGCGCAAGCGAGAGCATCAAGCAAAGGCACCCGTTTCGGTGCAACGATGCCAAGACCAGCCCAACGGCAGGGAGGAAGTCATTATGGAGCCCAAGCTAGCGTCACCACCCGAGCCTTTGGCAGGCGAGGACCAACTTTAGTCAGGATAAGTGTACCAGATGTTCCCCTTCAAAATGGCCAATTGTTGGCGCCCTTCCCGCTCAATATTTGGGAAGAGGCCCAGGGCCTTTTCCTATAAATAGGACTAGCCACCCCCAGGGCAGGGGAGAGAGGGGATCAGATCAGATCAGAGAGAGAGCGATCGAGAGAGAATCGAGGATCGGCCAATCCAGAAACAAGCTAGGATCGGATCGAGTAGCATCATGCAGAGAGAGAGAGAAGGGTGACTGAACTCCTCCTAGCAGTTCATCCCCCAGCCAAGAACAGACCCTCACGAGGCTGTTCTTCCTTGTATTGCTCATCATCATCAGCCCAAGAAGCAATCCACCACACCACAAACTAGAGTAGGGTATTACACCACAATGGTGGCCCGAACTAGTATAAACCCTGTGTTTCTTGTGCTGTTCTTTCCATAGCTTAGATCTTAGCGAGGCGGTGGGGTGCAGGTAGGTAGAAGGAAAAATCTCCGCATGCACCCTAGTGTTCGAACCTCTAGGGTCTACCGGAACCCGAAATCCGACATTTGGCGTGCCACGTAGGGGTGCGTCGGGATTCGTCTTCCACCGCCCCGTTCTCCTCCGACCATCGCGTCCATGTCTGACGCTCGTCGGGCTCGCGCCGAGCGCCGAGCCGCTCTCGCTTCCCGCGTCGCCCAGACGGCTCCTGTCGGCGGGCGTCCTCGCTGTTCCCCATCACCTGCGTCAACGCCGCCACCGGCCCGGCAGGAAACGAGCAGCAAGCGTCGTCTCAGCATCCGTCCGTGCGGCAAGACGGCCGCACCGCTAATCCCTCACTAACCCCAGCTGGTTCTTCGTCCCGCGCGCTCCGCGCACCCATGGAGGCTCGAGCTGCGCTCATCGCGGCAAACAAGCTCCTGCGCTACCGTCCCGTCGACGACGTCTACGAAGAATGGCTCGACCGCGTCGCCGAGCTTGTCCGCGCCGCGGGGGGCTCTCCTGTGCTGTCCATTCCGCTGCACCGCACCCTGCCCTGCGCGGGCGATGAAGCTCCGGGGGCGCCCTAGCCACCTCCTCCTCAATAAGGCGCCCAGGCTCCAAGGCGCGTGGCCCCTGGGCCGAACCCGCTCCGTCAGGTGCCAGCGTGGCAAGAGCAGAGCTGCCAAGAAGTCCCTCGCCCGCAAGAAGCTGACCGGGCGCTCCCTGCTCCAGCACGTCGCGGCCATGATCCTGCTCCCGCACGTCGAGACCCAGCGCTGCTCCCAGCTGCAACACATGGGGACCTGCAAGACCAATCTCTCCATCACCCAAGGCCTCCTGTGGCCACAGCAGGCTGCCGTGCCTTCACCACCAAGCTACGCAGCGTCGCGTGGCCCGGCAAGTTCAAGCCAGACCCGCCTCCTTGTTATGACGACAGGGCCTACCCTGCGGAGTTCCTCCAGCTCTATGAGCTGGGCATCGAAGCTGCCAACGGAGACGAGAAGGTCATGGCGAACTGGTTTCCCATGGCGCTCAAGGACAGGGCCCGTACCTGGCTCCTGAACATAGCTCCAGGCACGATTTCCTCCTGGGACGAGATGCGCACCCGCTTCATCACCAACTTCCAAAGTACTCGCGACCGGCCACCCGCCGTGAGCGACATGCGCCGCATCAAGCAACAACCCGGAGAGACCCTGCAGAAGTACATCCAGCGCTTCAACAACGCACACCTCAAGATTCACAAGGTGACCGAGGAGGCCATCATCTCAGCCTTCTCTGACGGCATGCGCGACGTCAAGATGAAGGAGGAGCTGGCGATGCATGAAGACCTGTGCACTTCCTTGGAGCTGTTCAACTTGGCGACCAAGTGCGCCCGGGATGAGGAAGGGCGTCTCTCCCTCCTCGAGCTGTCTACCGTAGACCCAGAAGAGAAGAAGTGCACGACCAAAGATGTGAAGCGCAAGGGGGCTGCCGTGCTCGCAGCAGAACCAAACACCAAGTGGGGCAGAGATCAGCCCGAATCTTCCAAGGGCAGTCGGTACTGTGTGTACCACGACCTCCACACCCACAACACCAACGAATGTCAAGAGCTCCAAGCCGTGCGAGAAGGAAGGATCGGTCGTCGTCCCGACCGTGGTGACCGGGGCTACCGTCGAGGAGGAGGAAGGAACACAGGACGCTGGGAAGACCGCTGCCCGCGCCAAGGGTGGCGCGATCGACCTCACGAGGATCGCTGGCAAGACCCGCCTCGCGAGGGAGACTGGAGGGATCAGCCTCGCGAGGATCGCCCGCAAGGCAACGCAGGCCTCCCTCCGCTGCCGCCGCAGCCAAGGAGAAACGAGGACCGCCATCAGGACAAGGGGGCTGGGGGCTTCCAGGAGCCGCGCGCGATCGCCTGCATCCTAGGGGGGCTCAAGCCCCAGCCTCTCAACGCATCTTCAAGAAGTTCGCCAGCGAAGTGAATGGAGTCCTCCCCAAGCTCGAAGCCACGTGCCCTCTCAGGTGGTCAGCATGCGCCATCACGTTCAGCTCAGCAGATCAGCTCAAGTGTGCGGCCATGGCACGAGTCCTCCCGATGCTTGGTTCCCCAATCATTAGCAACGTGCTGATCACCAGGACCCTCATCGATGGCGGGGCAGGGCTCAATGTCCTGTCCGTGGAAACATTCAACAATCTCCAAGTGCACTACAACCAGCTTCAGCCAACCAAGCCTTTCTCCGGAGTCACCGACGGCTCCACGGTCCCGATTGAGCAGGTCCGCCTCACTGTCACCTTCGGGGCACGCAACAACTACCGCACCGAGCTCATTGACGTCGACGTCGCTCACATTCGCCTGCCGTACAACGCCATCCTTGGGTACCCAGTGCTGGCCAATTTCATGGCCGTAACTCACCACGGCTACAACGTCCTCAAGATGCCAGGAAGTGGCGGAGTCATCACGGTGCCCTGTGTAGAGAAGGACGCGGTGTGTTCCCTGGAACGAGCCTTTCAGGCCGCATCACTAGAAGACCTGGATCGCGGAAGCAGGAGGCTTCCCGAGGCCACCCCCAAGAAGAAGAAGACATCATCCGGCCCGGCTCCTCAGGCGGCAGGCCCCTCAGGGCCCGCGCCTGCCCAGGGGAACCTCCTTCCATCGCATAGGAAAGCACGCCTGGTGCCCTCCTCAGGCAGGGCTCGGGGGCCCCGACCTGGCTGGGGTCACGAGGGAGGCGCTTGGGCACCACATGGAGGCGTGTTTCGAAGCATGTTTCCCTCAAGAAGGAGTAAGGCAAGGATGGCCAGACCCTCAGGAGTTCGTCAGCAAGGCCATTCAGGAGCTACAGGAGTCAAGAGTCATGAGAGGCGGCCGTCGCCTACCAGCTGTGGCTCCCCATCAGGCGAGGATGGTGGGCTGCACGTCTGCATCGACATACCAGGGCTCAATCGAGTCGCCTCTCTGGAGCGCCTCTGGCCCTCGCGAGTGGGGCGCTGCGAAGGTCCACCCCACAGCTACGTTCGCATGCCTTACGGCTTGCCGAGCGCGGCTGCCACGTACCAGCGCCTCATGAGGGGCATCATGGAGGCTCAAGAGGCCAGGCGTTCCGCAGCCCTGGCGGAGATGGAGATGGTCCGAGAGGAGCCACCAGCGCCTCCGGAGCCTCCCGAGGCCCCTGGGCCTGGGGGCTCGTGAGGATTGGCTTCCGCAGCCCACCGAGTCTGCTACACCAATGCTGCTTCGTCCTCAACATCATCAGGTGACATCTTTCAAGTTTCATTTCCAGCTGGGAGCGCCCCCCAGGGCTGCATTATTCCCAGGCCACGTGGGTCCGTCCCTGCGGCATGTATCCCTTTTATTTCATGTTGTTAGCTTACTTTGTTGGGGGCGCCCCTCGGGCTACATCATCCCCAAGTCGCTCGGGCCATACCCAGCGGCACGTATCCCTTTAGCGTTTATTTCCGGCTATGCGTTC
This sequence comes from Triticum aestivum, assembly GCF_018294505.1. NCBI lineage: Eukaryota > Viridiplantae > Streptophyta > Magnoliopsida > Poales > Poaceae > Triticum > Triticum aestivum. The sequence goes on along the minus strand of NC_057797.1, from coordinate 291,836,355 downwards.
GACCCACCATGCATGATTATTTGATGCCGGTCCACGGCACCTCTTCTTCTCCATGCCGACCACTTGCACGTTAAAGGGGGGGTACCTGAGCATCGCGAATCAAGGCTCTTACTGGCTCTCCAGCCCTCACCCTCTGGCCTTGTCCACGGCATCATGACCTGGCATACCAGCGAGAGCTGAGACCAGCTCGAGGGCCGGGACCCGAGGACGTAGAGTGCCGGCATCTAACCAAATTTGCAGGAACACATCACAAGATAAGGCCCAGTGCCAGGCGCAACCCGCCTAGAGGTAGGGCCCCGTGAGTCCGGCGCTGGCTCACAGGTGCCCAGATACACCTCGCCAAGCCCTACCGTGCCAGCCACGTGTCAGGGCGGGGCTATACACGCCCCGGGGGCTCCTCCCGGAGGGGAGCCCCTCCCACTTACCAGTGGAAGCACCATGCTCCACACTGGGTGACGACAATGCCGGGGAGCGGCTATGCTCGTACACATACGGAAGCGCTATGCTCCGCGCTGGTGATAAACAACTGACGGTGGCCCCCGGGCCGCATTAACCTCAGGGAGCCCAGATCTTAGTGTCTAGCCTCATCGTAACGCCTCCCCTCGGGAGTGCCGCATGAGGCGGCTGGGCACGGGGGCTGCGCCTGGGTCACGCCCAGACGCATGCCACCCAGCCAGCCCCCCCCCCGGGCCTGGTTCATCACGTGTCTCTCCCCGAGCAGAGCCAAGGTACGAAGGCCGTTTGAGCGTCAAGGGGGACTCCTGAGCATCGCGACTCAGGAGCCTAACTAGTCACGTAGCCCCTCACTCCTTGGTCCCATCCTGGTTTTCGGTCGGGGCTAACGGCGGCTGAGGTATGCGCAGGGCCGGGCTCTGTAGACGTGGAACGGTAGATCCACCCACATCTCACCTCCCTACTTGCTGTTCGTGCGCCAAGGGGGACTCCTGAGCATCGCGACTCAGGAGCCTAACTTGTCACGTAGCCCCTCAGTCCTTGGTCCTGTCCTGGTTTCCGGTCGGGGCTAACGGCGACTGAGGTATGCGCGGGGCCGGGCTCTGCCGGCGTAGAACATAAGCAAGTAGGAAGGAAAAGCGCAAATTTCAAGGAATTCAAAAGCAAATATTACAGTCCACACTATTATCTCAATGACAAACGCAATTTTAAACACCTCCCCGAGGCATGATACATGTGCAGGAATTGAAGGCAGGACAGGAGCCACAACGGAGTCACTTGTCGGCGGCGGAGCAGCGCGGAGTGGGTTCGCCTCATGGAGCACCAGGGTTGGCAGCACCTCGCTTCGGCTTGGTGCTGAAGGCCCGGAACTTCCCCAGCAGAGCCTCCGCGCGACCCTTCACAGCCTCGGCAGCGGCAGCGACACGCTCGTCGCTTGCTGGCTCCAACAGGCTATCTAGGTCGACGCTGGGATCGCGAAGGTAGATGTGGGTGAGGACCCGCATCAGCGCTGCAGAAGACGGGACACGCGCCTCGGCCTCGGCCGTGGGGCCAAGGCCAAGGGCGACATCTTCAAGAGCGCGAACCAGGAAGGGAAGCAGCTTGGCGGGGCCGTCCTCGGTGCCAGCCAGCGGGCTCTCCAGGCCGCTGTCGTAAAGCATCCTCAGCGAGGAGCGAGCCTTCGCCTCCATCTCCGCAAAGGCCACACGGTCCTCAGCAAGAACCTGGGCCTTGTCGTCCAGCTTGACCTTCCTCGCCCTCAACTCCTGCTCCAGCGCGCCTAGGCGGTCACGGCGCTTCCCGAGCTTGGCCTCCCGGTCCTTGACGGCCGCCTCGCGAGCCTTCACGCCTTCTTCCTGCTCTTGGAGAAGGCGGGCCTCTTTCGCGAGCTGGTCCTGTAGGCCTTGCAGCTCGTCCTCTAGCACCTTGCAGCGACCACGGACGTCGACCACCTCCCCCAGGGCTGCATCACGAGCAGCCTTCGCCTCAAGGACGGCCTGCCTCTCCTCATCGCAAGCCGTCGAGGCCTGGACCAGCGCCGCCCGAATCAAAGCATTGGAGCGAATCCATCCTGAAGCCACCTCCAAGCGCCCGTCCACCAAGCGAGGGTCGGCGCCAAGAAGATCCTGCCGCAGCCGGTCCAGCTCAGCAGCAGCACGATCCAGAACGGCAGGAGGAGTCGGAGAGATAGCGGTCGGTGGAGTAGGAGGAGAAGGCGGCAGCGCGACCACAGCATCCTGAGGCGGAGCCTGCTGCGCCCCAACGGCTGTGGTGGCGGCAGCAGGCAAAGGCACCTCGAGAGTCGCTTGGGCCATGGGGGCTGAGCTCGCCCCAGCCGGCTCAGCCAGGCCTCGCGAGGACGACCGGGCAGGAGAGGCCCGTGCGTCACGGTCACCTTCCTTCGCGGGCAGAGGCGCTGCCCTGGATGGAACCTCAGGAGCTCCCTTCGGCTTCTTTGCTGCGGGCGCCAGCCTATCCAAGAGATGCGGACGTCAAGCCTCAGCAGCAGAACAAGAAATATAGACAAGAATCAAGCACTTATGGGTTGTTGCCAGTGAGCTCAGGCAGCCTCTGGCCAAATTTGAAGCCTGAAAGCCGACTGGAAGGGTCAACCTCGGTAAGCTCGGGAGCGGAAGGCACGTCTGCGGTCCGCCTCGGGGCCGGGGCAGACCCGCGGGAGATCAGCCTGGTCCTGTCCTTCTTCGGAATCGGGGGCAAGCTCCCACCGCCCTCCTCGTCATCATCCTCATCGTCATCGCTCAGAGAGAGGCGGAGAACGCGGGACCTGCGTCGGGGGAGGGGAGCCCTCGACTCTCTGTCAGTCGCCTCGGAGTCAGTCCCTTTTTCCCGCTCCCCTCCTTCCTCCCCTTCGCTGGAGTCGTCAGAGGACACGTCCACCGGTTCCTCGGGAGCCTCCGTGGGCACGGGCCCGTCCCCATTGAAGACGGGCATCGACTCCACTACCTGCTCCCAGTCGTCGCGGAGGAACAAGGGCGTAGGAGCGCTCTCCAACCTCGCCACATCGCCCCCGACCAGAGGTTGGAGGACCGCAGCCAGATCTTCGTCGGCCAAGACCACGGGGCTCAGATGGGGCCTCCACGTCGGAAGTGAGTACCGCCGAAGTGGAGCCAGCTGGTGCTCCAGGAATTCCCTCAGCAGCGACGCGCCGGTCAACTTCGCCGCCGCCATGTTGGCTGGCCTCAGATCCGCGTCCATCTTCTCCAACACCAGCTTCGTGCGGGGGTCCGCGAGCTCCGCTCGACCCCAATCGCTGGAGCTCGTGGGTTGCTCCGTGGGTAAGATCAGCCGAGGTGGATGCGCCCAGCATCTGCCAAGACCCACTTGCTCCTGAAGCCCTCAATCCTTTTCCCGGGGTTCGAAATGGCAATGGCGCCACCGTACGCGATGAAGCTCGTGCACGCGGAAGTAGGACCGCGAGAGGTCTGGAGGTAGAAGTAGTGGCGCAGCAAGGCCACTGAGGGCTGCACCCCTACGTGAGCCCCGCAGTAATAGGAGAAGATTGCCAGGAGAAGGACGGAGTTGGGGTGGAGATGTAGAGCCTGTAGCTTATAATGACGGAGGACAGAGAAGAAGAACTCGGAGAAGGGAGGCACCAGGCCAGCAGCAATGGCGCTTACAAGGAGCGGATAGAAGGTGCTCCCTTGGCCCTCAGGGGTGGCGGAGCCGGCCTTGAACACCTTCGCCCCATCGATGCCCTGCGCCGCCGCCATCCGGCGCAACCGGGCGAGGCTCGCCTCCGACACATTCGGCGAATCAAGGGCAGACGAGTACCAAGCTCCGGACGGGGACTGACGAGGCGCCATGGCTTCCTAGGTCACGTGGTCAAAGTAGATCTGGAAATTTTAGAGGAAGGAAGGAGAGGCGCAAGAAAGGGGATCTGTGCAGCGACCGGAGAAAGCAAAAAAAGCAAAGCCTAGGCAGATGCCGCTCCTTTATCAACACGCGCGGTTGCTGAGGCGCTCACGTCCAATCAACTGCCACGCGACACCCAAGGCTGCAGGCTGTTAGGGCCCGCGGCGCTTCGCTCTTGCCCTTTCGCCTCCCTGCACAGCCAAGTCCGGGCGCGCCTTGGGCCCGGGGGCTACTGTCGGCGTTCTGGGAATGGGGGTCCCAGACTTGCCTGCCTACGGCCTGAGGCGTGGCTCAAAGGGGGGCCCAGCGCGGCCCATCTTCATCAACACAGACGCAAGACCCTCGCGAGGGGCCAAGCCTCGTGGGGCGGACGACACAGAGCTTCCTCGGGCACGGCCTCATCAGGCTGGCTCACGAGGAAGCGGAGAGATCAAGGAGGGGTACCTCACGAGGTGCCCGTGACGCAAGCCATGACGACCAAGGGCGCCAGGTGGGCGCCAGGCGGGCGCCAACCCACGCAGTGTCCTCCTTTCCTCTTTGGTTCAAAGGGAGCAAGCGCAGGCGAGAGCATCAAGCAAAGGCACCTGTTTCGGTGCAACGAGACCAAGACCAGCCCAATGGCAGGGAGTAAGACATTGTGGAGCCCAAGCCAGCATCACCACCCGAGCCTTTGGCAGGCGAGGACCAGCTATAGTCAGGATAAGTGTACCAGATGTTCCCCTTCAAAATGGCCAATTGTTGGCGCCCTTCGCGCTCAATATTTGGGAAGAGGCCCAGGGCCATTGCCTATAAATAGGACTAGCCACCCCCAGGGCAGGGGAGAGAGGGGATCAGATCAGATCAGAGAGAGAGATCGAGAGAGAATCGAGGATCGGCCAATCCAGAAACAAGCTGGGATCGGATCGAGTAGCATCACGCAGAGAGAGAGAGAGAAGGGTGACTGAACTCCTCCTAGCAGTTCATCCCCCAGGCAAGAACAGACCCTCGCGAGGCTGTCCTTCCTTGTATTGCTCATCATCATCAGCCCAAGAGGCAATCCACCACACCACAAACTAGAGTAGGGTATTACACCACAATGGTGGCCCGAACTAGTATAAACCCTGTGTCTCTTGTGCTGTTCTTTCCATAGCTTAGATCTTAGCGAGGCGGTGGGGTGCAGGTAGGTAGAAGGCGAAATCTCCGCGCGCACCCCAGTGTTCAAACCTCTAGGGTCTACCGGAACCCGAAATCCGACAGATACGTTGGAGACGTATCATGCTTCTTGTTGTTCTTCTTCTTCTGAGTGGTTGTCTCGTCGTCATCCTATGAGTCGATGTCGACGCCATCTTCCTTTCCAGGGAGTTTCCTTCCCTCCTCCACCCGAGCGCATTTTTACACCTAGGTGGAAAGCCCCTTCATAGTCTTGGGCAACCGAACATTCATCTTGGAATGTATCCTACGGTTGCGCACATTGGATTGGAAGGTAGCTATCATGGCTGCCAGGTGGATATCTGGGATATTTCTGTGGACTTTGCTGAATCTCTGCAAATACTTTCGTAGAGTCTCTCCTTCTTTCTGTTGAATAAGCTACAAGTCACTTGGTCGTCCTGGTTCTTGATGTCCTCCTGTGGAGGTGCCAATGAACTCATGGCACAGGTCAGCCCATGTCGAAGTGGAGTTCTCCGGTAGGTGCATTAGCCAAAACCTCACATTGGACTTGAGTGCCAAAGGGAAGTATTGGAAAACACATCCTCATCTTTTCCCCCTGCAGCCTGAACAACGATGGTGTAGATGCTCAGCAACTCTGCCGGGTTCAACCTCCTATCAAACTTCTCGGGCATTTCTGGCTTGAATAGCGATTGTATTGATGCTCAGGAACTCTTCACCGTACTTACGAATAGGTAAGGGCAGATTGACAACGATAGGATGCTATAAGGGCTAATCATCTAGGGGATATCCCATGAATGAGCACATGATTATCTCTCGAGTTGAACTACTAAAACACGTCGAGAGGAAAGTAAGAAGGTACAATAAGAAGTTTCAAACAGATAGACAATCGTTCGATGTCTGAAACAAAGTGTGAAATGGGTCCATAGCAACAATAATAAGTATTGCGTTTGATAACAAAATAGATCACTAGGAAGGTGGCCCGTGAATTACATATGAAATCAAGAGCGACGAATAACTTTGGCAACAGGGCTGTACAGGAGAGTCAGGTTTTGATCTCGTGGAACTGTGGGATATGGACCCACCATGTGGGTTAAAACAAGAAGGAGCGGTGACATGTTGCACGGTCCTGATAGCAAGGCATGTTAGAGGGTAGCCAGTCAGTTATGTCAGCAACAATATTGGTGCCAAGGGCGTGGGGTCAAGAGAACACTTTTCCTGCACATTGGATGAGGCGAACCAATAGGCAATGTTCTCGTTCATCAATGGCTGCTTGAATGTCATCAACAATAGTAATAGGGTCTTGCTAATGAACGAGGCGACAATTCATCGAGATTTCCAAAAGATGTGTTTCTACAATTATGTGAACAAGGAGATAACATTTGTCAGACAGAATGGTATAAAGATGTATGCTCGAGGAAAACATACACAATTAAACATTGGTTGAAAGGTGCACCCGAAATATGGGCTTAGGTAGCATGATCAATGTTAGAATGGTGATTCAATAACCAATAGTCTAAGAATGAACTTTCAACCTTTAACTTGAAATCAATAGGGTTGCTAGAAGTTTAGAATCCAAGCAACATCGTTCACTTGTTGGTATCATAGTTAGAATCAACACGGGAACCAAGAAAGATTGGTGATGGTGAGAAGTATCACTATTTAAAGAATTCTTAGGAGGTGGAGCAATTCTCAAAACAACCTTGTCATAAAAGATGGTAATACTTCAAGTTAGAACATAATACAAGCTAGATAGCAAGTCACATCCACAACATAAACAACTTTGCGATGAAAGGAAGATAAGGATGTTATCGATGGTAACACTAATGATCAAGGGGCAAGGATGGTATATCTAATCATGAATTCATTTGATATCATGGAAGAGCTCAGAATGTTGATGATGATCACGACACATTTGTGGAGAGAAATCATGAAGATGTAATCGATCGGTAATGACATTAAGTCAAAGGAATTGTCGGTGCAACAAACCCCATGTGTGTTGCCTAAACTGTACATAGGCTTAAGGGCAAGGTTGCAATGTCCAAGACTAGACCAAGAAGAATAGATCAACTCTTTGACAAATCAAGGTGCCGATCAAAAAGACCAAGAAAGAGATAAAGGAGCAAGGCACCACTATGGAAAAACCTCCGAAAATAAGTCTAGTGAGCCTGGCGAGGTCGAGGTTCCCCAAAAATAAGTCTCAAGACTGTCCCAGCAGGCCTACCGGGCACGATGAGGGTGGACTACCCCGCCAAGGCTCGATCGCTCCACCTCACAGCAACGCAAGTCATCAATCGGTGCAGTGTCGAGCCCCCAAGTGAATAAGTGGCTGTTATTTGGCACCTGGAAGCCACTTCCAAAGGAAATCACCTCCAAATGAGACCCGTCCAGAGATGTGTCACGTAGGCAGGCGAGAAGGTGGCCGAACGACTTGGCAAGGCTTGTCGGGCTACGCTACAATGTGACACTATGCTGTGCATTTAATGCACCTTGTCCTGTCTGCAGAGTTAGGTATGATAACATTGTTTGCTATCTAATTAATATGCAATGACTGATTTTCCACTGTAGTTACCCCATGATCTATAAAAGGAGCGATGTGGCAACCTTAGAAAGGATTCGGACCTTTGTACACTCATACACGCGTAGCTGCTCTCGCCCGAAGGCAACCTTGCCGGGCTAGAGTGTTGCGTCTCCATTACGGTCCTCTCATCAATCCACCAAAGAAGGAGTAGGGTTTTACGCCTCGCAGTGGCCTGAACCTAGGTAAAAACTGCTAGTGTGATCATTGTCGTGCTGCTCTATGCCCTCTGCTCTTTGTGCAATCTGCCCTTCCCGCCTGCGGAACCACAAGGCGCTGGTGGTCCCATAGCTGGTCGTGTTTTCCCACAAAATCTTTGGCACGCTAGGCAGGGGGGAGCGCTTGTGCGAACCCGAGAGTGTATGATGCGCATCATCTTCACCATTGTTTTCTTCATCGGCGGCTTCATGATCCATGCCGCCCAAGAAGAAGCCCGGTGCTGCAGCCCACCCGTGCACCTTGAAGGCCCCGTCGCACGCAGTCACCGATGCCGTGAGGGCTACAGGGACGCACGAGGACATGGACGCTGCGGGGGAACGTGGCCGGCGCAGGTGGCCTCGTCACCACCTCCCCTACAGGCGAAGCGGGATCTGGAGGCACCGGAGAAGGACAGCGCCAGTAGCATCCCAGCGGCCATCCTCGACAAGGTGCGGGTGGAGGGATCATTCCGTATGTGCCTCCTCGCCACACCGAAGGATGCAGCCACAGCGACGGCACTCGCTCTAGGGTGAACCACAACCCTCCACCCGCCCCCGTTGTGGGAGCACTACAGTATATGCACCAACCACCGAACGAGCTGGCCGACCGATGCGTTGAACGGAACCGCTGATCCCAAGCACATCCGCCTCGTCACCACGCCACCCTGCCGACTGGCTCATGACAACGAGGGCATGGAGCTGCCACAACCGGCACTGTTAGAAGTCAGGCGAACTTACAATCTACGTCATCATCCATGTCGAGCACTGTTTCGAAGGACATGGCGCGGGCTCAACTCCTGTTGAGATTTCCGCTGATGGGCGATCAGATGGATGACTGGAGGGCCACTATTTTGAGCCTGATTGGTTTCACTAAGGTGGGAGGATCACAGCGAGCAGTCCCTCACGTCCTCTATAGGCCGCAAGAACGGCCCGAGCTGTTGGTCGTACCAAAGGGGCCACCCCCACACGTGCAATCCCCTCGGCGGCAGCCAGCGCAGGTGCCGCAGCCAGAGCCACACGACCATGAACATGACGACGTATCGATGGCTTCATCCGACCCTCGAGCATGTCGAGACCAGTGCCGACTCCTAGAAGACAGGCGAAGTCACCGTCAAATGACATTGCGAAACCTGTCGCCAGTCTGATAGGCGCAATGACCCTGACGTCGACGAGCCCACTCCAAGTGAAGGTGGGTACCTACCTTTTCAGGTTGGGTGCCTCGCCTTCACTCACGAGTTGCAGCAAGTCCATTGGCCATCTACTCACACGTTCAAGCCAGAAATACCAGAAAAGTACGATGGGAGATTGAACCTGGTAGAGTTCTTGAGCATCTACATCATCGCCGTTCAAGCTTCTGGGGAAATAGATGAGAAGGTATTCACCAACTACTTCCCTTTGGCAGTCAAGCCAAATGTGATGTCTTGGATGATGCTATTGCCAAAGAATTCCATCTCGACCTGGGCTGACATGTGCCATGAGTTTTTTGGTGCCTTCACGGGCTGCCATCAAGAAACAGGGCGGCCAACGACTTGCAGCTCCTCCCGCAGAAGGAAGGAGAAATTTTGCAGAAGTACGTGCACAGGTTCAACTGACTGCACAGGAACATTCCAGACATCCACTCAGTAGCTGTGATAGCTGCATTCCAGTACAACATGCACAACCGTCGGATACGTTCTAAAATGAATGTTCAGTTTCCCAAGACTGTGAATGAGCTGTTTCTGGTGGATAAGTATGCTTTGGTAGAAGAGGGGAGGCGACTCCTCGATGAAGAAGATGGCATCAACATCGACTCAAAGGACGATGATGACGCCACAAATCAGAAGAAGAAGAACAAGAAGCGCAAGGATAAAGCAATGGTGACCATTGAAGGATCGAGCGCACCTAGTACCGGCAGGAAGGCTAAGACCAAGGTTCCCGTCAAGGAAGCTGCCGATGCACTGATTGCTGGGAAGCTGCGGCTGCCGAGAAGTCTGGGAATGGTGATGGGCTGTAATGCAAGATCCATTGTTCTAAGGGCCAGGATCTTCAGAAGTGTCATCATGTTGAGCAACTCGTCAAAAAGCTGAGGGCTGAGTACGAGAAGCGTGATAAGGAGAAATACCAAGATGGCGTTGGCAGGAAGGGCCGAGGCGGCAGAATAGGTCACCTCAGCAAGGCTCATCAGTATCAAGGGAAACCGGCTGGAGGACGTGAGAAGAAGGATTGCGATGACATGAGTGATGAAGGAGATGAAGAGAAAACTAGCGAGCATGAGTTCCAGAAAGACACTGATGCCTTATGCATTGACGGGGGTGCATCTTTGCACTCCTCTCACTACCAAATTAAACAGTGGGCACGTGAAGTCAATACCGTGGAGCCAACATCAGATTCTGAGAAGCCACTCAAGTGGTCCCACACGCCCATCATCTTTGATGAAGAGGATCACCCAGACCGCACCACCGCTGTAGGGTGCTTGCCATTATTGGTCTCACCAACGATTCGCAACCTCAAGGTCACAAAGATGTTGGTTAACGGAGGGGCCGGCTTGAATTTTAATTCTCTGAAGGTCATCAGTAACCTCCAGATAGAAGATGAAGATCTCAAGGTTGCTGGTACGTTCCAAGGGATCAACCCAGACAGGAGTCATCCTAAGAGGAAGATCTAACTTCCGGTGAAGTTCGGAGGGGAGTTCAACTACCAGAGGGAGAAGATCGTGTTTGATGTGGTTGGCCTCCACTTGCCGTACAATGGAATGCTTGGTCGCCCAGTCCTTGCCAAATTCATGGCGGCATCCCACTATGCCTACAACACTGTGAAGACGACAAGGCCAAAGGGCGTCATTTCCATTCCATCATACAAGAAAGAAATGATCATATGCGTTGACAAGATGTATAGGGAAGCAGTCGCTACATAGGCCACGGAAGCCACTGCGCCCACCGAGAAAAGCAAGAAAAATAATAAAACTAGCAAGGATGCCAACAAGGAATCCGGGAAGCGTACCTCTTCGGAGTATGCTGCGCCTGTTGATGACTTGCCGGAGAGTTCCAATAGCAAGAGATCCAAGGATGTTTCACCCGCTCTGAAGGTCCCGACAGGGCTGGCTGGCGCTAATGGTACATTTACTATCAGTGCCACCCTCGACGACAAATAGAAAAGTGCGCTCGTTGCCTTCCTGCGGTCGAATGTCGATGTGTTTGCCTAGCAAGCATCTGACATCCTTGGTGTTCCAAGGGAGGTAATTCAGCACCACCTTGCGGTCTGCCTGTGACGCCCCAAGATCGATGCGCCAGGTGTCTTCCAGTTATTCGCAGTTGTTGCCATGTCCTTCGCTTGCTTGTTGCATCTTGTCATGTCCTCATGTGCATTGCATCATCATGTTTTCAAAACCTGCATCCGTCCGGGTTCCCCCAGTTCCGTCTGTTGTCCGTTATGAGTCCAACCACACATGCACGCGCCCGCGGCATGTCCGAAATATTATTTTATAAGTGGCAAAAAATGTTCTCGGAAGTGGTTGAAAGTTGGGGTGCGGTCTTATTATAGTGTAGGTAGGCCGCCTGCCAAGTTTCATCGCATTCGGATTCCGTTTGACGCCCCAACGGATAACTATAGCGGCATTATAGCCGGTCTTTTCGTCGGACGTTTTCGGTCTCCAGAAATAGTCGTCGGGTCTCTCTCTCTTCTGTTCTCTCAGCCCAAAGCTTTCTGCACAGTCCGCTATCAACCGCCAGGCCCCGAAACCCTCCCTGCACAGTGCATCGAACCCCTCGCGCGCATCCTAAAGCTGTCCCGGACCCGACTCGGGCTGTCGCTACCGTTGTGTCCGGATCATCCCCAAACATCTAGAAAACATCTTCGTTTTGTTTATTGGGCTCCCTACCTATTTATTTTCTTGACCGTTCGATTTTGATCGGAGGCTCCAGATAGCCCCTAACCTATTTCACCTGGTTATATATATTCGGTCTAACCCTAATTTTTAGGCCCATGTCCCATCCATTCCCGCAGCCGCCGCTGCCACTCTCTCACTTCTCCTCGGGATCTCCTCCCGATCCAATTTCCAGATAACCCTATGTTTTCCGTCAACGCCCAATCCTCAGCCTCCACTGCCCGACACCCGAGGCCCAGCCTCCTCTCGCTCCCGTGCGCGAGCACGCGCCCGAGGAGCTCGAGTAGGGGAGTCCCGATCCTACAGCGCCAGGCACCCCCTACATCCTCCCGTGCCTCCCCGATCAGGGCCCTCCGATCCTCTTTGTACTCCTCTGTTTCGCCCTGCCGTATTTTCTTCCTATGTAACCTCTCTCCCTCTATGCCATGGATGACCTCAGGAGCTCCCAAAGATGCCATTGCTCTTGGACCTCAAGTCCTCGCCGGATCTGCCTGGGAATGGAGGGTCTAGTCCATCCCCGTCCTCCGGTCGTCCCCTGACTCGCCGGAGCGCCTCCCCGCCAGGACTGCCTAGACCGGAAGCCCATCTTCACCTCGTTCCACCCCTCGCCTCGCCTCTGGTCAAATCGGCTCCATTGGGCTGGATCCGTTCATCTGCTCCATCCCTGTCGTCCCGCCGGAGTCCTCAGCTCGCCGGAGTTGCGCCAAGTTCGCCTGCATCGTGCCAGACGCCGCCCTCCGCTGCTGCCTTGCCGCCATTCCCCCGAGTCCTCTGCTTCATTCGAACCAGGGAAGGGGACAAGCGCCCCTGCGTTGACCCGCCTCCCTGTTTGTCTGGAGCGCCAGCGACAGATCGCACCCAGGCCCAGCGCGAGACCCAGCTGCGCACCCCCCTGTCGGCCTCCCTCTTCCCACCGAACTGGCCGAGCCCATGGTGAGGCCACCCCGCCGACGCCCCTCTTTTTTTCCTGCTGATGGGCTACCCAGATTCGGCTAGTTTCTATTTTTTCCTTGTGCTACGATTTTCTCTATTATCCAGAAAACTGTTGTTTTACAGAAAAGTCCCTAGACAACATGCATATAATAACTCACAAACCGTGCATCGGTTTAAAACAAACTTAATATGAAACTTGCTTAGAATTTTTTTCTAGATTCTTAATATCCAACTTTCATCTATGTTTTAAAAGTTTAAAATGTTGTTTGATTAAATTTGCTCCTATGCCATGTTAAAATCTTTTATTTCGTAACTAAATAACCGTAGCTCGGATTTAAATAATCTTTATATGTAAACGGGGTGGAAAAATGCCTAGTTTAACATGGTGTACTTGTTTTGCATGTTTAATAACTCTAAAATTGTGTTTAGGGCAGAACAGTACCAAACCTAATATATGCATATGAGGTTTTTCCGGACTTGTTGTTTGTTGTTCCGGCCTCATTTAAACTTGCCTAGATAGGTAGTTTTCATTTGCTTCACCCCTTGCCATGTTAATCAACTTTTAAATTTGTTGAGTACCTAAACAAGAGTGATCTAAATAATTGATGTGGTGTTCCGTCAATATGCAACTCATTGCATATTGAGCTAAACTTAACTTGTAGGATTGTTTTGTGCATTTTGCCATGCCATGTTTCATTAAACCGGCCATCCATCATACTTGGTTGTGCATCATGCCATGTTTATGTGGTGGTTGTTTACTATGTTGTTTGCTTTCTTTCCGGTGTACTTCTCGATAATCCGGTAACGTTGCGTTTGTGAGGATCCATTCTACTTCGTCCGTTTGTCTTCTTCTTGGACTCGTTCTTCTTGCTAGATGACCATACCCCCAAAATGACCATACCCTCAAAATCACTTCTATCTTTGCTTGCTAGATGGTCGCTCTTTTGCTATGCCTATGCTGCGATACCTGCCACTTGCTTATCATGCCTCCCATATTGCTAGGCCAAGCCTCTAACCCACCTTGTCCTAGCAAACTGTTGTTTGGCTATGTTACCGCTTTGCTCAGCCCCTCTTATAGCGTTGTTAGTTGCAGGTGAAGATTGGATCTTGTTCCATGTTTGGAACATGGATATGTTGTTGGGATATCACAATATCTCTTATTTAATTAATGCATCTATATACTTGGTAAAGGGTGGAAGGCTCGGACTTATGCCTGGTGTTTTGTTCCACTCTTGCCGCCCTAGTTTCCGTCATATCGGTATTATGATCTTGGATTTTGCGTTCCTTACACGGTTGGGTTATAATGGGAACCCCTTGACAGTTCGCTTTGAATAAAACTCCCCCGGCAAGGCCCAACCTTGGTTTTACCATTCACCACCTAGCCTTTTTCCCTTGGGAGTCGCGCATCCTGAGGGTCATCTTTATTTTGACCCCCCCCCCCGGACCAGTGCTTGTCTAAGTGTTGGTCCAAACTAGAGCCCCTTGTAGCGCCACCTTGGGGAAACTCGAGGGCTGGTTTTAGTTGTACGGATTGCTTATCTGGTGTTGCCCTGAGAACGAGATATGTGCAGCTCCTATCGGGATGTCGGCGCATTGGGTGGTCTTGCTGGACTTGTTTTACCATTGTCGAGGATGTCTTGTAACCAGGATGCCGAGTCTGATCGGATTGTCTTGGGAGAAGGAATATCCTTCGTTGACCGTGAGAGCTTGTGATGGGCTAAGTTGGGACACCCCTGCAGGGTTTTGAACTTTCGAAAGTCGTGCCCACGGTTATGGGCAGATGGGAATTTGTTAATGTCCGGTTGTAGAAAACCTGAAGTTGATCTTAATTAAAATACATCAACCGTGTGTGTAACCATGATGGTCTCTTCTCGGCGGAGTCCGGGAAGTGAACACGGTGTTGGATTAATGCTTGGCGTAGGTTGTTCTAGGATCACTTCTTGATCATAGTTGTTCCACCGTGCTTTTTCCTTCTCTTCTCGCTCTCATTTGCGTATGTTAGTCACCATTTATGCTAGTCGCTTGCTGCAGCTCCACCTCATACCTTTTACCCTTCCTATAAGCTTAAATAGTCTTGATTGTGAGGGTGTGAGATTGCTGAGTCCTCGTGACTCACAGATACTTCCAAAACCAGTTTGCATGTGCCGATGATATCGTGCAGGTGACGCAACCGAGCTTAAGGAGGAGCTCGATGAAGATCTTGTCCTTTGCGTTGTTTCGTTTCAGTCAATCAGTAGTGGAGCCCAGTTGGGACGATCTGGGATCTGTGTAGCATTTGGGGTAGTCTTCTGCTATTTTGGGTTCCGTAGTCGGACCTTGATTGTATCTGGTTGATGTAATGCTTTATTCATGTAATTGTGTGAAGTGGCGATTGTAAGCCAACTATGTATCTTTTTCCCTTGTGTATTACATGGGTTCTTTGAATATTACCTCACTTGCGACATTGCTTTCAATGCAGTTATGCCGCTAAGTTGTGCTTCGACGCGTGGGAGATATATCCGCATCGAGGGCGTTACAAGTTGGTATCAGAGCCTTCCCCGACCTTAGGAGCCCACTGCTTGATCGAATCGCTGGTGTTGTTGAGTCTAGAAAAATGTTTTGAGTCATTTAGGATTATATATATCGAAGAGTAGGATTCTTTTTACTCGTCAGTCCCTTCGTCGCTCTAGTGAGGCATCCTGACGTAGAGTTTTGACTCTTCTCTCCTCAAATTTCACTAAAAAAAATTTAGGATCACGCGGGTATCTTGGAATCGTTCCGATGGTTTTGTGACGAGAACGTTGTTCTTGGTGCCTCTGACATTTAGGGGTTGTGGCAGTGTCCCGGCGAGTTGAGCTCCGAGGTGTTGTGGTCACAATTTTATCGTTGCAGTTCTGGAATACCTGAGTTTCGCAGACATCGAAAATCTCTTTTATGCAGTTGTTGGTGAGATAACCTCGACGCCACCCAGTACTGGGGCGGGAGTTCAGGAGTATTGCCATAACTTGTATAACGGATGCTTTTCGAAGGTTGAGGTAAATGATTCCCGAAGGTTTCTTGGTTATGTGTTGAAGGATGGATACAGCTGGATGTAGGATTTGTTAGTTTTGGGTGAGATATTATGCATCCCCTATATCCCCAACACCTGATTGCATAACCAAAAAATTTCGGGAGTTTATAAGTGGGAATTCAAGTAGCTCTTAGGATATCTTTCCGACAGATGTATGATATGAAATTGGGGTTCGACGTCTAGTGGTCCGCCTATCCACGGTTGGTTTTACAGTGGTCTCGTTGTGTCTTAAAGAGTCCTTGGCTATGCTGACTCGGGGACGCTTCGTATGTCATGTGCACTGCCTTGTACATGATGGTGATGTACGATCGAGCCCGTGTAGGCCCCACCACGAAAACTTCAGACGAAATCTCTATCATATGTTTGTTCCGGCTTATTCCGCAAGCCAATCCTTGGTTTTTGTTTTGAGTTGTGGTATTCGAGTTGCTTCAATGTCAAAGGTTGATTCCATGCCTTTTCCTAAGTGGTGTTCTCATATTCCTATGGAAGTACCAATCCTTATTGTTCATCGAGATTGTCATGTCAATCCTTTTCACCGGCGTGTTTCTCTTCAAGTGCATCTGATCATTTTCAACACCCGCAAGACCAACTCTAAGTATTCTGAACGTTATTTGTTTCATTCGTCCCAAGTTTCCTTTATTTTTCCCACCCTTCCACCCTTTTTCTTCAAGGACTCAGATTTCTAAATCATGTATCTTTTATTGATGTGAAGTCTCCATTCTTTTCCGTCAATATTCTTACCCGGTGTTTCTCATGAAGATACTAACAAAGCTCCAAGTTCATCATTCTTCATTCTTTTTCTTCTCCGGTCGATTCGATTCAAGCTTTGGTATTGAGCATAGTATTTTATTTTGCCCAATGCTCTTCTTATGCCGGTGCACCTCTTAATCATTCCCCGCTTGCTATTCAATTGTTCCGGAGTGCTCAAGATATCTCGAAAATTAGTGTTTCCACTCTGCTTTCGTTCCAGCTTTTGCGAGGATGTTACCTCATTCAAGCCATTTAATTTAACCGGTGCAATCTCTCTTCTAAATTCTTCAATAGTGTTTTCTTTTCAGTGAGCCCTAACCCACAGGTCTTTTTCCAGGATCTTACCCGACCCTTCTAATTCTCTCGGAGGTATCCTCAAAAAATTCTTTTCGAAGTTTGACGTAAGAATGATTGATCATCAGTCAGATGGTTTCTCGAAGATCTTTCAAATTATTTTCATCGTTGGTTTAGCTTTTCTAATTTTTCATTCCAGAGTGCCTCAACAATTCTTGGTGGTGTTTCTCGTCGTCATTCTTAGATTTTGAAGACCGAAGAAGATTTTCTCCTCAATCTGCCCCATTCTCTTCAAGATTCGTGATTCTAGCTTGTTGTCATCCTCTCATAATTGTTTTCGATTGTGAGAATTCTTTTCACCTATCCAGAGCATTTCATGAGTTGTTTTCATTTCTTTCCTCCGAAGGCCATCACTTCAGAAGAATTAATCATTCCAGCTTTCAGCTCTTGTACTCCAAATCCTACCGGTGCATCGTTCAAGTGATCTCTAATCAGCTCGTGATCTCTTCGTTCTCATATATATAAATTATGTCAAGTATCTTCATTCGTTCTCTATTTTTTTCCGTTGTTTCTTTATCTTTTCTGCGTTCATTTTCAATTCTTACAGTGGTTTGCTCATGATTCTCTTCCGTTGCTATGGTATTAATTTATCCGTTGTCACAATCCTACCGGTGGTTCGTTGAAGACTTTCTCAAGTTGGCGCTATATCTATCTAAATCCTTTCTACGAGAATAAGTCGTATGTGATCCATTGCTTGTCATTAATCTGAATTCGTGAAGGATAAGCATAATGTAATTCTTATTCTTGTTTCTTCGAGTAAATTCAATTCTTGCTTTCTGGAGGTTCATCGAGTAAATCCATCTATTCATTGCAAGTCTTCGCTGTGTGTTTTTCAATTTCTCTTTCATTTCGATTGATCATTCTTTTGTTACCGGAGTTCTTCATGGAGGTCCTACATGATGGTTCATCTAAGATTTAATTCCTTTTCAAAGTGTTCATTGAGATTCTTTTTAGAGGAGCTCAATCATTCTTGATCTTCCAATCCGGAGTGCAATTCTTTCTACCATATCATCGGAGGTGGTATTATGTCACTCTTGACAATTTGAGTTCGTATTCATGATACAACAATTGTCAAGAATGAGATAGTTAAACCCACCAATTTCTTTGAGAAGGAGCTCTTCTGTCACACCCTGATTTTCATGCCACAACACTTAAGCTAATACATCTTGATAAAGTGTGGTTTGACAAATTTTTTTGCATTATTTGGCTTTTATTTGGAGTTGGTTTTCTCTCTGTGTTTTCAAGTGCTCTTTAAAGTCAACACAACTCCACCTTCTATACTTCATCTCCTTGCCCCAAACTTCTGCCCAATGATCATGCCATGTGTATAGAAAAATATAGTATTTTCTTACAAAAATAATTTGGCCAAAAAGTATTTTCAAAAATTAGTTTTCCAAAAACCCCTGGATTGAGGTTTGCACTGCAAGTACCTGATTTGGGGTATGAAAAATATTTCAAAAGGTATATTTGAAACCTATCAGATATAGGACTCCCATAAACCACAAAAAAATAATTTTAAAAGTTATTTTCCTATTTTATTTAAAAGCTTTTTCTTAAGGCCAGAAATGGTCTTTAATAGGGAAAAATTATTTTATTGTTCCAAAAATATTTGACAAAAATCATGGAAACTCAATGGACATATATTGTCCATATATAAGAGTTTCAACACATGGTCATGTTCAAAATATTGGTCAAATCCCTCAAAAACCATTTCTGCCCATTTCAAGGATTTGAAATACTTCTACAAGAAATATTCCCAACAATTCCAAGAAAATTCTAGCATGTCACTTATGACATGTTTGATGATCTTGCCAAGTATCATGTCATGGAGAATAGTATAACCCCATGAAATCTCCCCAAAAACCATTTCTGTCCATTTTGAAGTTTGAGCAACTTTACATTGCCAACAATGTCCAAATGTTCTCAAACCTTGTGAACATGCTCAAATGGTCTAATTATTCATCTAGACCAAATGGCACAAGTTGGAGAGAATGTTATCTTCCTCAAAGTGCCCCAAAACCCTTCCTATTCAGAACCAAATTTGAACAACTCTACATTGGCAACTTTCTCCTTTTGATCTCAACTTTTGTGGACATGTTCATAACCTCAAATGATGACACTACACCAAGTGGTGCATCAAGGAGAATAGATTTGCATGACTAAATCTTGGTAAAGCCATTTTTGTTGATTCTAGGGTTTACCAAAGTTACATTGGCTACTTTTCCCAAATGAGCTCAAACTTGGTGGAACATCCTACTTCTATGTGCCATTCCATCCTGTTAATGCTCATGGCAAGTGGAATTAATTTTCTTGCCCAAACCAACAACAAACACCTTCTGCCATTTTACAAAAACCACTGTTTTGACCCCTTCCACTATTCTTCATGAGCTCAACTTTTTACCAGAGCTTAATCTAGTCACCTTATACCTCCAGTAGCAATGGCAAGCCTTCAGATCAATTATTTGGGGGTGAAACCCTCACTTTCTCTCTCTGGACAGCCCCATTTCCACTCTTCTCCTTCCTCTCTCTTCACCCACTGGCCATCCAAAGCAACCAAGGCCAAGATCCCTTCCCTAGCACCCCCCCAAACACTACTGGACATGCAAGGGCGTGCCCACAAGCATAGAAAATGGCTTGGCATGCCATTTGGGCGCTCTGGAGCGCGCTACAGTGCGCTCCCGCACTGTAGCCGCCCCCTTCCAACCGCCTCCGGCCACCTCGGGCCTCCCCAGCACGCCCGACGAGATGCCTCGGCGTCCGGGACACGACAGCTGGTCTGCCCCCTCCTCCTTACCTCTCTCCTGCCCCTGCTCGCATGCGCACCATGGCCGCCCGAGAGCTTCAATGAGCACGCTCACACGCACGCTGCCCTGACGCTTCCCCGCTCCTTCTCTCCCTCCCTCTAGGCGTAGACCACCCCTACAAACACCTCGGACACGCCCACGTGAGCCCCCGTGGCTTGCAGCGACGGCAATAGCCTCGCCGGTGCAAGGGGCTACGGTGAGCCATGGCTTGCCTACTTAAAGGCCTCCCCGAGCCTCCCAATCACCACCACTCACCCCCACCTACTCCAAAAAGGCCCCCTGTGCCCTCCACTCTCCTCCAGGAGCACCCGAGCTTGAGATCAAGCTCGAGCTCCGCCGCCTTGGGTCATCGTCGATCTCGGGGTACGGGCTCCTTTCGCCCCTCCTCTCTCTCAATCTGGACCCTCCACACCTCCCTGATCATTTCCCCTCTGTTTCCCCTCTCTCTTGCAGTCGGAAATGGCTGGAGCCATCAATGCCCGACGCTCCTCCGCCGCGAACCTCGTCGACGGCGAACCCCTGCACTCCGGAGACCGCCTCCACCTCCACCCGAACGGCGACTCCGCCCTGACCAAGCCGGTGCGCTCGGTTCGCCTCGCCGTTGACCATAGCGACGCCGGTGAGCTCGCCCCCCTCTCTGGCCCGGGGTTGAAGACGACGGCCGTGAGGCCCGTTGGTCAGCCTCACACTCTGACGGGTGGGCCCCACCCGTCAGGTTTAAACACGCACACGCGCGCACCGGTTCGCTCCGTCGGCTGGAGGCGTATTTTCTAAATACGCCTTCGACGTGGCTGCCCTGTGCGGGAGGGATTCCCTCTGGGCCTGCTGCACTGTGGCCCTTCTGGCCCAGTTGCACAGTGCTGCTTCTCCTTTTTATTTTTCAGGAAACTTGCAAAAATTCCACACGATTAAATATTAATCAAATGCAATAATTCCAACTCCCATATTTTTCTAAAAATCCCACCTATTTAATGGTATAACTTTCATAAATATCCATCAAACTTTTCTGCACTGTTCAAATTTAAATTCAAATTTGAGCATTTATATTCCCCTCCGAAAATCCATTTCTCCTATTCTGCTACTCCAAATCCAAAACTAGGAATTTTCCACTTCTTAGTTTTCAACCTAGTATTTATAAAAAATAAGTTGACATTTTTCTGAGCACTTTGGTTTTTCTGTTTTATTATTGCCTTATTTTCTCGTTATTTCTTTTGCGACGAATAGATCCCATATTTGACGAAGTAGTTGGATAAGAAGAAGGAGAAGGACTTGAAGACTTTGAAGACCAAGGCAAGCAGCCCTTTGACCATGTCTATGAAGCCCTTTTTATGCATGTCATATAGCACTTTATTAGTGTTGCATCGGAATCATGATGAGATGGTAACCACTTTGATGGGTTGCCTCTATTACTTCCTCGTTGATACTTGCATTGTGCATGACCCTACCTTCTTATGAGGGTTATGCCGGTGGGAGTAGATAGGATGCTAAGTAGTGCTACGCAAAAAGGGAAGGGAATATGCATAGTGATGGAGACAAAATAGATTCAAAGGACTTTTCGAAAACCCCGTTGGGTCACACTTATGCCTGAGGGAGATGATGAGTTGGGTAACCACTTGATGACAAAGTGGTGTACCGAGGCAAGTGTATGTGTTGTTTTCAAAAAAAACGGATTGGTTTAAGTTGCGACCGTTATTCCAACGTTACATGCGCAACCACTCTACCCTTACATGGGAAAGGGCATTATTGATTACCTAGGCCGATACTAGCTTGGAGCCCGCATTACTAGTAACGGGGGAGAGCTGGTGCTCTCTCTCCGGACGGGGTCGTGCCAGGTAGGGCGGCCATGACTATTTTTACAGGGCACCGGATACACCGTTGCGTCCCCTCTCGGATGTTACGATCTCGAGTGGATCTCGTATAATGTACATCGTGAGGATACGGAACAACGAGTGGACTCCTTGTTAGTGTCGTCTAGGGAAAGATAGTGATCGGGTGCTTACCCCGGGTACTTGAGGTACCGCGGGTCATGGATGACACGGAAGTTCCACGGATCTTGTGGGTAAAGTGTGCAGCCTCTGCAGAGTGTAAAACTATTAGAATAGCCATGTCCACGGTCAAGGACAGTTGGGTAACCGCTCTTGGGCTATGTCCACTTGTTTACAAACCAGTGAGTGTGTTGGATAAGTGGGAAGAACTACTTGGGTCAAGTCAAGGACTTGACATGATTGAGTTGGGTTGGTGCCCACTCTATTTATGTTGATATCTGTAACCCGTCCTCATGGTTAACTGGATTCTCCTGATGCATGCCTTACAAGTTGTTGAACATGTCATTGCACTCAAAAACTAGCTTTCCGCAAAAATTTACCTATATCATGCATTGTTGTACCTTGAACCAAAACATGGGTTGCTTGCGAGTACATTCAAAGTACTCATTGGCTTGCCACTGGTTATTTTATTGGCCAGGCATGAAAGGACAGGATATGATGAAGAATACTTCAGTGACGAACATACGAGCTAGGACGCTTCCCAGTCAGAATGCCTGTAGGGTTAAGGCAGATGGCATGGGTCCAAGTTATCGATGAAGATTTCCGCTGCGATGTTATACTCAAGACTTGACCTTAATGGTCCTACTTGTGTAATACGGTATGTATGGATGTAAGACTCTTGTTATTCAGCTTCTGTGTGTTCAGTGAGCATTGATCTCTGGGATCACTGTACACGTGCATTCGGTGATCACGACTTACGAGTCGGGGTCCCCACATCTTCTCAATCCATCAATCACTTTATTGGAGTTATCTTGGGTTATATTTCACCTAAATTTTTCCCTAAGGATTGTTGCTATTTATGGTGCTTATAAATGACCCAAGTTCTTCATTTATCCTCCCGGTAAAATATGTTTCTTGTCTCCTTATTCGTATCAATCCAATCTTGTTTCCATTTATGGCAGGTTTTCACCTCAAGTTCTTGAGATATTTTCCATAAGCCCTCAACAAGCCTGTTCTTTTCGTTGTTGATTTCCCAACAACTCCGTTCAATCCTTCTTTTTAAGGATGCTCTCCCAAATTCATTTCTGGCAGAACTTGTTGTCTTCTTCTCTGTTCTTTTGGTTCCATTCTTATATTTCTTCCGGAGACATTGTGATGATGCTCTCTTCACTCATCCTATCGTATTGTGAAGTTCATGTTCTTTCTTTTGCTTATCCATCCAATCGGAGTGTCGTGTTTTCATCCGTGCTCTCTCATCTTATCAAATTTTGACTCCCTTCTCAACCGGAGTGCTGTCTGTGATCTTTCTTACCCCTTGTGCCATTCTTTGAATAGTTCCGAAGACAGTGTGTTGTTGCTTTCATCAAGCATACTCTCATCTTGTGAAGTTCTTATTCAATTCCTTTTCTTTTCAATCGGAATGCTGCCCAAATTATATCATTCTTTTTCCTTCTCTATCTTGTTTTAACCACAGTGTCATTTTTATCATTCCTCTTCTACCCGGAGTCTCATCCAAGTGCTTTCGTTTCACAAGTTTATATTCTTTACCTTCCATGTCCAACCGGAGTGTTGTCGTAATTGATCCTTATCGTTCCTGTACATCTCGTTTCAATCGGAGTGCTTGCATGTACCTATTGTCCATCGTAACACTTTTCTTATGTCTTTCAACCTACAAGGGTCCAGTAAGGTTCCTTGTTCCTCTTCTCTAACAGAGGTTTCAACTTTCTTCACCTTCTTTGTATTCTTTTCTTGAATTTGTTCAACCTCGCAAGGTTCTTTGGTTTCACTCAATTGTCAAAGAAGCAATTTGGTTTACCTCTTCTCTTCCTCTTCCTTTTCCCTCCGGTGCCATCCCTAGGATCTCAGGTCGAGATCCTCTCGTAGTGGTGGAGTGTTGTGACGCCCCGAGACCGATGCGCCAGGTTTCTTCCATTTATTCGCTGTCGTTGCCATGTCATTCGCTTTCTTGTTGCATCTTGTCATGTCATCATGTGCATTGCATCATCATGTTTTCAAAACCTGCATCCGTCCGGGTTCCCCCAGCTCCGTCCGTTGTCCGTTCTGAGTCCAACCACACTTGCACGCGCCCGCGACATGTCCGAAATATTATTTTATAAGTGGCCGGAAAATGTTCTCGGAATGGGTTGAAAGTTGGCGTGCGGTCTTATTATAGTGTAGATAGGCTTCCTGCCAAGTTTCATCACATTCGGAGTCCATTTGACGCCCCAACGGAAAACTATAGCGGCATTATAGCCGGTCTTTTCGTCGGACGTTTTCGGTCTCTGGAAACAGTCGTCGGGTCTCTCTCTTCTTTTCTCTCAGCCCAAAGCTTTCTGCACAGTCCGCTATCAAGCGCCAGGCCCCGAAACCCTCCCTGCATAGTGCATCGAACCCCTCGCGCGCGTCCGAAAGCTTTCCCGGACCCGACTCGGGCTGTCGGTACCGTTGTGTCCGGATCATCCCCGAACATCTACAAAACATCTCCGTTTTGTTTATTGGACTCCCTACCTATTTATTTTCTTGACCGTTCAATTTTGATCGGAGGCTCCAGATAGCCCCAAACCTATTTCACCTGGTTATATATTCGGTCTAACCCTAGTTTTTAGGCCCATGTCCTATCCATTCCCGCAGCCGCCGCCGCCACTCTCTCGCTTCTCCTCGGGATCTCCTCCCGATCCAATCTCCCCGACCACTTTCCTTGTTTTCCGTCGATGCCCAATCCTCAGCCTCCCCAGCCCGACACCCGAGGCCCAGCCTCCTCTCGCTCCTGTGCGCGAGCACGCGCCCGAGGAGCTCGAGTAGGGGAGTCCCGATCCTGCAGCGCCAGGCACTCCCTTCATCCTTCCGTGCCTCCCCGATCAGGTCCCTCCGATCCTCTCTGTACTCCTCTCTCTCACTGTGCCATATTTTCTTCCTCTCTAACCTCTCTCCCTCTCTGCCATGGCTGACCCCAGGATCTCCCGAAGATGCCATGGCTCCTGGACCTCAAGTCCTCGCCGGATCTGACTGGGAATGGAGGGTGTAGTCCATCCCCGACCCCCGGTCGTCCCGTGCCTCGCCGGAGCGCCTCCCCGCCATGACTGTCGTGACCGGAAGCCCATCGTCGCCTCGTTCCACCCCTTGCCTCGCCTCTGGTCAAATCGCCTCCATAGGGTTGGATCCGTTCGTGTGCTCCATCCCTGCCGTCCCGCCGGAGTCCTCAGCTCGCCGGAGTTGCGCCAAGTTCGCCTGCATCGCGCAAGACGCCTCCCTCTGCTGCTGCCTTGCCACCGTTCCCCCGCATCCTCTGCTTCGTTCGAACCAGGGAAGGGGACGAGAGCCCCAGCGACAGATCACATCTAGGCCCAGCGCGAGGCCCAGCTGCGCACCCCCTGTCGGCCTCCCTCTTCCCACCGAACCGGGCCAAGCCCATGGTCCACCCCGCTGACGCCCCTCTTTTTTTCCTGCTGATGGCCTGCCCAGATTCGTCCCGTTTCTATTTTTTCCCTGCGCTTCGATTTTCTCTATTATCCAAAAAATTGTTGTTTTACAAAAAAGTCCCTAGACAACATGCATATAATAACTCACAAACCGTGCATCGGTTTAAAACAAACTTAATATGAAACTTGCTTAGAATTTTGTCTAGATTCTTAATATCCAACTTTCATCTATGTTTGAAAAGCTTAAAATGTTGTTTGATTAAATTTGCTCCTATGCCATGTTAAAATGTTTTATTTCATAACTAAATAACCGTAGCTCGGATTTAAATAATCTTTATATGTAAATGGGGTGGATAAATGCCTAGTCTAACATGGTGTACTTGTTTTGCTTGTTTAATAACTCTAAAATTGTGTTTAGGTCAGAACATTACCAAACCTAATACATGCATATGAGGTTTTTCCAGACTTGTTGTTTGTTGTTCCAGCCTCATTTAAACCTGCCTAGATAGGTAGTTTTCATTTGCTTCACCGCTTGCCATGTTAATCAACTTTTAAATTTGTTGTGTACCTAACCGAGAGTGATCTAAATAATTGATGTGGTGTTCCATCAATATGCAACTCGTTGCATATTGAGCTCCACTTAATTTGTAGGATTGTTTTGTGCATTTTGCCATGCCATGTTTCATTAAACCAGACATGCATCATACTTCTCGGTAATCCGGTAACATTGTGTTTGTGAGGATCCGTTCGACTTCGTCCGTTTGTCTTCTTCTTGGACTCGTTCTTCTTCCTTGTGGGATTTCAAGCAAGATGACCATACGCTCGAAATCACTTCTATGTTTGCTTGCTAGATGCTCGCTCTTTTGTTATGCCGATGCTGCGATACCAACCACTTGCTTATCATGCCTCCCATATTGCTAAGCCAAGCCTCTAACCCACCTTGTCCTAGCAAACCGTTGTTTGGCTATGTTACCACTTTGCTCAGCCCCTCTTATAGCGTTGTTAGTTGCAGGTGAAGATTGGAGCTTGTTCCATGTTTGTAACATGGATAAGTTGTTGGGATATCACAATATCTCTTATTTAATTAATGCATCTATATACTTGGTAAAGGGTGGAAGGCTCGGCCTTATGCCTGGTGTTTTGTTCCACTCTTGCCGCCCTAGTTTCCGTCATATCGGTATTATGTTCCCGGATTTTGCGTTCCTTACACGGTTGGGTTATAATGGGAACCCCTTGACAGTTCGCTTTGAATAAAACTCCTCCAGCAAGGCCCAACCTTGGTTTTACCATTCGCCACCTAGCCTTTTTCCCTTAGGAGTTGCCCATCCCGAGGGTCATCTTTATTTTAACCCCCCAGGCCAGTGCTTTTCTAAGTGTTGGTCCAAACTAGAGCCCCTTGCAGCGCCACCTCGGGGAAACTCGAGGGCTAGTTTTAGTTGTAAGGATTGCTTATCCGGTGTTGCCCTGAGAACGAGATATGTGCAGCTCCTATCGGGATGTCGGCGCATTGGGTGGTCTTGTTGGACTTGTTTTACAATTGTCGAGGATGTCTTGTAACCAGGATGCCGAGTCTGATCGGATTGTCTTGGGAGAAGGAATATCCTTCGTTGACCGTGAGAGCTTGTGATGGTCTAAGTTGGGACACCCCTACAGGGTTTTGAACTTACGAAAGCCGTGCCCGCTGTCGGTGTCAAAACCGGCGGATCTCGGGTAGGGGGTCCCGAACTCTGCGTCTAGGTCGGGTAACAGGAGGCAGGGGACATGACGTTTTACCCAGGTTCGGGCCCTCTTGATGGAGGTAAAACCCTAAGTCCTGCTTGATTAATATTGATGATATGGGTAGTACAAGAGTACATCTACCATGAGATTGGAGAGGCTAAACCCTAGAAGCTAGCCTATGGTATGATTGTATGTTATGGTTGTTGTCCTACGGACTAAAACCCTTCGGTTATATAGACAATGGAGAGGGTTAGGGTTATACAAGGTCGGTTACAAAGGAGGAGATATCCATATCCGTATTGCCTAGCTTGCCTTCCACGCCAAGTAGAGTCCCATCCGGACATGAGACTAAGTCTTCAATCTTGTATCTTCATAGTCCAACAGTCCGGCCGAAGGATATAGTCCGGCTGTCCGGAGACCCCCTAATCCAGGACTCCCTCAGTATCCCCCAAACCAGGCTTCAATGACGATAAGTCCGGCACGCAGTATTGTCTTCGGCATTGCAAGGCGGGTTCCTCTCCAAATTCCGTGTACCTGTCGAAATAGTGTCCGGCCTCTTGTGAATGTTGCACTCCTTGGCTTCCACGCCCAATAATGGCCACTTTCCACGTGTTGAGCAAATGTGAAAAGCCAGGGTGTTTTTACATTTACCCCCCTAGCTGTGTGAATGAGCTGCCCATTAAAAAGATGAGGATTCAGATCCAAATCACACCATCCTCCCTTGGCGAGCCTTCATCGGAGCACATTCGACAGAGATCCATTCCATCATGGCCGGTCGACGCAGTTCCTCCTCTCGCTCCCCTAGCCCCAAGCCTGGAGATTGGGAGAGATGTTCCGTCCCGCACAGCAGATTAGTGATGCTTCAGACCAAGGGATTTCTTCCCCCAGCGTACATGGTCCCGGTTCGAGCCGGGCTCGCCACCTATAATGGCGGAGAGCAAGCAGAGAGCCTTCCCAATCCCTCCAAGGGAGAGCGGGTATGCCTTGGCCCTTATTTGGTAAGAGGGCTCAGATTTCCAATTCATCTGTTCCTCCGAGGGCTCCTGGAGATCTACGGCCTCCAGTTGCACAACCTTACGCCTGCCTCCATGCTGCATATCGTGGGATTCGTAGCCCTTTGCGAGTTGTTTTTGGGCTGTGAGGATCATTTCCCTGTATGGAAGAAGCTATTCTGCCTTGTGCCCCATTCTCAGAAGGGGTCAATATATCAAGTGGGCAGAGCCGAAGTGTGGTGTATTGCCAGGACCGGATACCTGTCCGGAACCCCAAAGAAGACGTCCGAAGACTGGCCTTCAGAATGGTTTTATA
Organism: Triticum aestivum; assembly: GCF_018294505.1. Taxonomy (NCBI): domain Eukaryota; kingdom Viridiplantae; phylum Streptophyta; class Magnoliopsida; order Poales; family Poaceae; genus Triticum; species Triticum aestivum. The sequence continues at coordinate 291,808,426 of NC_057797.1, read as the reverse complement.
TAGAAGACGTCCCCCTCCCGGTTCCTATTAGAATCGGCCTTCCTGAGTTCGACAACGCCCCTTTGAAGAAGCGCTGGAGCTGGCGTCCATGGAGCTCCCTGGAGGAAGATGACAGGGATGTTCTTTACCAGATGAGCCGGATAAGTTTTTTAGCTCGATCCGGATTGACCATGATCGAGGTCATGGCCATATGTATTATGCGGGGGGTGAAACCGCTTCAATATATAGTCCACCCCATGTGGGATTTCAACGGGGAGGATGACGCCACCCGCTACGGCCGTAATGGGCCGGGATCGGTTGCTGATCTAATAAAGATCTTATCCACTTTGTAAAAGGGAGAAGAGGAGGAATTCCTTCGTGTCAACCCGCATGGCCGATTTTCTATGTACAATCCTCCGAGCTGGGTAAGCGGAGACTTTTGCTCGCCCATCCGTTTTGTATTCCCGTAGTTAAGTACTCAGCCTAGTGATTTCAACGGAGGAGCTGCGCCAGGCTGTAAGGGAGATAAACAACCCCCCTCCACAACCCGAGGACCCTGGACGGTCCCTTGACCCGGCCTCCCAGGAGGATCCGGATATATCCGTGGAGCTGATCGAAGGGTTATTTTACCAATTGAGTAATGACAACGCTTTGGTGGCCATTACGGCCGATTACCCTGGGCTACTTTCAGCCTCACAGGTGACTGAGACCGAAGTCCCAGTACTTCAAAAAGGGATCCGTCCTTGCGTGATTTTGATTGCTGTATAGCCGTGTTTTGCAGGGGAGGTCCTCGAGGCGGAAGGCCGAGCCTGCGGCGACTAGCCAACAAGGGGCCGCAAGGCCAGGCAGGCTGAAAAGACCCACAGTCTGGATTGGGACACCGGCGCAGCGGTACGGCACGCCGTCTTTATTGCAAGACATTATTCTCAGAGGCATATTAACGCCCTGTTGACACCTGATTTTGGCACAGTGCAGAATGCAATGGAGATGGCCTCAAATGACAAAATATTCTAAATGAGAAATTTCACATTGCCGAGTGGAACAACTTTGATGTTTGGACCATAATCATTCGGCATCATATCAAAGACCAAAACTACACTCAGATTGTCATGTTTAGGTGTTCTGAGTGCTTTTTGGTCAAGTACGCCTCCAGGACAATCTCGGATGAAGGAATGCTCTACATGAATTGTCTTCGTCTCGTCGAATCGGTCGATTTTGATATAAAAATCATCTCAATCCGAGTTCGTATGCAAAAGTTAGAGCTATCTGGATGCAGCCCTGTCAAGAGGTGAAATATGACGCGGAAGACCAGACATGTCTTGGCAAGTGTCTGATGTAATGCGTGAGTGTTTTGGCCCATAAGATGGCCTCGAATCGGAAAACGTTCAACACGAAAGTTTTTCGTCTCGTCAAAACGGTCAACTTTGCTTTTGGACACATTTTCATCCGAGGTCGTTTACTTCCTCAAAAACCTTGCCGGGGGAAAGCTTGCCGCTGTGAACAGTAACCTGCCGGGGAAAGCTTGCCGCCGTGAACAGTAACCTTGCCGGGGAAAGCTTGCCGCCGTGAACAGTAACCTTGCCGGGGAAAGCTTGCCGCCGTGAAAAGTAACCTTGCCGGGGGAGAGCTTGCCGCCGTGAACAGTAACCTGCTGGGGAAAGCTTGCCGCCGTGAACAGTAACCTTGCCGGGAAAGCTTGCTGCCGTGCACAGTAGAAACTGTCGAGGCCAATCCGACCAGATGCTGAAGATGGGATCAAATACTTATCTAGATGGCTTCGGATGAAGAAGCGTTCAACATAGGAGTTGTTCGTAACGTCGAAACGGTCAACTTTGCTTTTGGAGTCATCATCATCCGACGTAGTATACGACCTACAAAGACGCTGCGAGAGTCGGACGGTCCAGTCAGCTACATGAACGAATCTGACTCGAAATTAGAGATGACCCCGTGGAGTATTCAAGATGGCCTTATTTGGAAAAGTGATCAACATACGGATTGTTGGCCTCGTCGAAGCACACATAATTGATATTTGAACCGTCTCCATCGGAAGTCATATGCAGATTCCACAGCCCACGCAAGGAGCAAGACAGAAGATTGGACCAGATTCGGGCTGAATCCGAGTGGGACCAGAACTAGGATTCTAGGATGTGAATTGATGTAATTTTCTTGTAAGGAAAGCCTAGATAAATCATTTTCTTGTACGGGAAGTCCAGCCGCCTCTTATATATGTTGGGGGTGACGGCCGATTGAACAACACACAATCGAACAAATCAATATACTACTTTTTCATCTATGTTTTATCTCTCCACCGTTTTTCTCTCTCGTTCTTCGCTGTTCTTCGTTTGAGAGCTGCGAATCTTGAGGCTCTAGGGGCGAGCGAATCGACCTAGGGCAGCCCATAGCCGCCGCAATCCCTGACAGGGTCCCTCCCGGGAGCGCGGGGTTTCGGGTCTGCAAAAGCGCCCGCCGACTGTCTTGCGTATCGCGCTGTCGGTCGGGCCTCCTTCGACGTGAGCTGCGGTGTATCACCCCCGGCGTCGAGGGTACACATGACGTGTTCGTGTGTCAACACACTTTTTGGTGACTCTGCTGGGGACTGAAGATCAATTGTCATCATCCACCATGTATTATCTTCCCAAGCCATCTGAGGTAGACGCCGATAACATCATTAAGCCTAGTCTTGATGAGATATCGGCCGATCATCGCCAAGTCTATGAGGAGTACAAGAAGGCGAGCGAAGAGAAGGATTTGTAGGAGTTCCTTGCAAAATTCAAGAAGGATCGCCAAGGCAACATCACTCCGATTGAAGAAATCAAGTTCCCTCCTCTTCAAGCTGAGCAGGTTAAACCCTCTGTAAGTACTGCCTTTTCTCCTGAGCAGTGGGCTGAGATTGAAAGTCGTATTGCTAATGGTAACAATCTAGTCTATCAAACTTTCATAGAAAATACTAATGCTCAGAAGAATATATCTCAATCGCCTAGTGGTAATGATGGTGTAGCTGCTAGTGTGCAAAACCCTAATCTGTCTTTGCCCATCTCATCGGCGCCTCCCATGCCGATGACTTATTATCCTACCCAAACAAATCAGATTGTGGCTGCACCCATTAATCCTATTATGAGCATGCTAGGTTCGGTGGTAACGCCGAACCAAACCCTACCTACAGCTACATCCACTCCACCATTATCAAATTATGGGTCGACATACATGCCACAATTTTTACCTACAGCTAGTAACCCTACTCTTCTTATGCCACTGCCACAAGCTTCATCCTCCACTATGGATGATGGTCTAGCTAATCTTAGGGAGGAGATGGCTAAGATGCTTCGAGAGAATTTTGGAGTTGAGTTACCTCGGAATCAGATTTACCAAAAGCTGTACCTCGAGTACTTTGATGCCATCCAGTGCCCTCCAGGATATAAAATTCCTCATTTTGTTAAATTTAATGGAGAAGGCACAAAAACCACATGGGAGCATGTTAGTCAATATTTAGCACAATTGGGTGAGGCGGGCTCATTGAATGAATTGAAAGTGTGTTTATTTCCTTTATCATTAACTGGTACTGCATTTTCTTGGTTTTCTTCTTTACCCCACGGTTCCATTCGGGTTTGGTTGCAGCTAGAGCAGAAGTTTCATTTTGTTAAATTCCTCATTTTCAGGATATAAAATTCCTCATTTTGTTAAATTTAATGGAGAAGGCACAAAAACCACATGGGAGCATGTTAGTCAATATTTAGCACAATTGGGTGAGGCGGGCTCATTGAATGAATTGAAAGTGTGTTTATTTCCTTTATCATTAACTGGTACTGCATTTTCATGGTTTTCTTCTTTACCCCACGGTTCCATTCGGGTTTGGTCACAGCTAGAGCAGAAGTTTCATGATCACTTTTATAGCGGCGACAATGAACTCAAGTTCTCACATCTAACATCGGTTAAACAGAAACATGATGAATCGGTCTCCGATTACGTCAAGAGATTCAGAGAAACAAAAAACCGGTGTTTTAGTTTGGTGATAACCGAGAGGGACTTGGCAGACCTAGTGCTGAGTGGTTTGAGAACTCCCATTAGAGAAAAGCCAGAGGACGAGTTCTTAAATATCAACCAAGTCTTACAAAGGGATTTGGCTCAGGAAAGCCGAAGCAAAGACCTCAAAGAAGTGCATAGATACAAAGCCGATCGTCCAAAGATGAATATGGTGGAATATGACAGTGATCACTCGGATGATGAGGGTGATGTTTTTGCTACTGAATTTGTTTGGCCATCTAAGGCCAAACCCTTTACTTGCAATGATCTGAAACCGATTCATAAGAATCGTGATGAAGAGATGAAGTTTACTTTTAACATTGCTAAGTGTGATAGAATATTTGATGCTTTGCTGCAAGCTAAAATTATTAGAATAACTCATACTTTGCCGCCGTTTGAAGAGCTGAAACGGCGCGCTTATTGCAAGTATCATAATTCTTTTTCTCATGCTACTAACGATTGCAATGTTTTTCGACGACAGATACAATCGGCCATTAATGACGGACGATTGAACTTTTCTGAAATGCAAGTTGATAAACAGCCTTTTCCAATGAATACCATGGATTTGGAGGGGAAGAAGCTACTCATTCGGCCGGAGGTAGCCGAATCTGCTAATAAAGCTAATGTCATTGTCGGTGAGCCCAGGAAAGACAAGGAGGACAACAAGGTTTGGGGAGACAGGTTGTGCTTGATAAGCAACCCGATGGCAAGGAAGTGATCAAAATCACCATCAAGAATCCTACACTCGGGGGGCAACCGCAAGTGCAAGAAAATACTCGTGTTAAATTTGTCAAGCCCAAGAGTCCAGAAGTTGGCAAGTGGAAGAAGAATGAAGCTAAAGTGCAGCGCAAGCGGATCAAGCCAACTTTCGATATGTTGCTGTCCAAGTATGCTAACCAGTCGGCCGGTTCTAGTTTCAATCGACCGACTCATCTGAAACGACCAAGGTCACCATCAGCTGATATGTTCAGTCAGTATACAAAACCGAGTGGACCAAGGGCGCAGTTTTCAGAAGAGCAGAGGCAATCTGTGTGGGATCGACTTGATTACTCATATAATGGCCGGCTCAACATCGGTGACTATTAGTCGGCTGGTAAAAATATGCGACCGAGTGGAAATTATCCGAGTGTAAGGATGCACCCAGGTGGAAGCTATCCGAGTGAAAAAATGTGGCCAAGTAGATTCCATCCAACTAGATTCCATCCGAGTGAATTCCATCCGAGTGACATCCATCCGAGCGGATTCCATCAGAGTAAAAAGCTGCGCCCGAGTGGAAATTTCATGCATCTGGAAAGTCGAAAAGAATGGCGTGTTAAGTCGCCAAGTGTTGCAGCAGTTGAGTCGGGAAAAAGCAAGGAGAAAACGGATGCCGACTCACTTATCTTGGGCACCAAAACATTTGCCATACAGCAGCCAATTGTGCATAGCAAACCGGCTGAGCCGATACTTTCTATCGCGCCAGAGCACTCGACTAATGACCATGAAGCAAGCACCAGCTGAGTAAAAACGAGAGATCCTAAATACACTCAGCCAAAGTGGTGTCCTTCAGGGCTAACAAAGACACAGAAGAGGAAATTACAGAGGTTAAGGAGCCAAGAGATTGCAGAACAAGAGGCTGAGAAGCAAAGGGATAAGTTGTTCAATGACACTCGGCCTATGGTACCTACAAAACAAGTGTGGAGGCCCAAACAAATACGAGATACAGTGGCCTCTACGCCTATCACAACAGCACCTACACTACCAAAAAAGGACGACGCAATCATCGCATCGTCTACGTTACCTATAGCTTCTTCTTCACTCGGACAAATTTCTGAATCGGTGGATGCACTTGAGGAGGAGGCTGATATGTTGGACTATGAGTCTACACCGGTTCATGAAGGTATGGATATCAATATGGTGTATTACTTGCCTGCTGAGTTTTGTGCTGTAGATGAGGAAGGGGAGGTGGCTCAGCTGGATTTTGGCCCTAAAAATGTGATATTCGAGAAGCCAAAAGAACCAGTAACGCATCTGAAACCATTATATCTTAGTGGTCATATAAATGGGTCGCCGCTCACTCGGATGCTTGTTGATGGTGGTGCTGTGGTAAATTTTATGCCCTATTCGGTCTTTAAGAAATTGGGCTTGCCTGATGAAGAATTGATCAAGACCAATATGGTGCTTAACGGGTTTGAAGGCAAAGAGAAAACTGAAGCCAAAGGTGTGATGTATGTGGAGCTTACAGTCGGAAGCAAAACTTTGGCTACTGCATTCTTTGTCGCTGAGGTGCAAGGTAACTACAACGTCATACTAGGCCGTGATTGGGTTCATGCAAACCAGTGCGTGCCATCCACTATGCACCAGTTTTTGATTCAGTGGGTTGATGATGAAGTGGAAGTCATTCATGCGGATAACTCAGCCTGTGTTGCTTGGGCCGATGCATCGGTGGATTGGCAACATCCCAATGCTACTTGCTTGACAGGACGTGACTTATCAGAGTTTGATTTTCTCAACGCAACCAAGAATGGTTTTGTGCCCATCTCTTTAAAGCCGACTGAATGCAATCAGCTCCAAGGTATGATATGTTTAAATGGATTCTAGCTCTGAGTGGTTACAAAAACGTCTTGTGAAATATCGGTCCAGCGAGAACGATATGTATGAGTCTATAGAGGAGTTGGATGACATGGATAAACTTGGACAAGGTTTTACGTCGGCCGATCCATTAGAAGAGGTAGATATTGGAGGTAGTTCAGTCACTCGACCGACATTTATAAACAACAACTTGAAAGCCGATTGTAAAGCTAAGTTAATCGAGCTATTGAAAGAATATGTTTCTTGCTTTGCATGGGAATATCATGAGATGCCAGGGTTAAGCCGAGAGCTAGTGGAGCATCGGTTGCCTATAAAGGCCGGTTTTAGACCTTATAAACAGTCGGCTAGAAAATTTAATCTGAAAACATATGACCGGATCAAGGAAGAGATCGGTCGACTGCTTGAAGCTAATTTCATTCGACCTTGCAGGTACGCCGAGTGGATTTCCAACATTGTCCCAGTGGAGAAGAAAGGATCCGGCAATTTGAGGGTGTGCATTGATTTCAGAGATTTGAATAGGGCTACACCCAAAGATGAGTATCCTATGCCAATAGCCGATATGCTTATTAATGATGCTTCTGGGCATAAGGTTATTAGCTTTCTAGATGGTAATGCCGGATACAATCAAATTTTTATGGCCAAAGAGGACGTGTACAAGACTGCTTTTCGATGCCCTGGTTTCGTTGGTTTATTCGAGTGGACAGTGATGACATTCGGATTAAAAAATGCTGGAGCCACATATCAAAGGGCTATGAATTTGATTTTCCATGATTTACTCGGTATCATACTTGAAGTTTATATTGATGATAATGTTGTCAAATCGGATGCTTTTGAATCTCACTTGGCCGATTTGCGTTTAGCTTATGAAAGAATGAAAAAGTATGGACTGAAGATGAATCCTTTGAAGTGTGCTTTTGGCGTGTCAGCTGGCATGTTTTTGGGTTTCATTATTCATGAAAATGGCATAGAGATTGATCCCAAAAAGATAGAGGCTATACAGAAAGTGGAGGCTCCAACATGCAAGAGAGATATGCAAAAGTTCCTTGGCAAGGTCAATTACTTGAGGAGGTTCATAGCTAATCTGTCAGGGAAGGTTGATGCGTTTACTCCTATCATTCGGTTAAAGAATGATGCTGATTTCACTTGGGGGGCAAAACAGCAAGAAGCATTTGATATGATCAAAAATTATTTGTGCACTCCTCCGGTGATGAAAGCACCCAAGCATAGGGAACCCTTCAGACTTTACATTACAGCAGAAGAAGGAGTTATTGGTGCTGTTCTAACTCAAGAGACCGGAGGAAAAGAGCATGCTATGACATATTTGAGCGGACGCTTATTGGAAGTCGAGACAAGGTATACATTTATTGAGAAATTATGTCTATGCTTATATTATGCTTGCACAAAATTGAGACATTATCTAGTGCCTAGTACTTGCATAATAGCTTGTCAAACCGATGTCATCAAATACATGTTGCATAGGCCAATTCTTAGTGGTAGAATTGGCAAGTGGGCTTATGCTTTAATTGAATATGATTTGGCTTATGAATCTCTAAAATCCATGAAAGGCCAAATTGTTGCTGATTTTATTGTTGAACATCGGATTGATGACAGGCAGGATATTGATATAAACCTTATCTCGGTAATACCATGGAGATTATATTTTGATGGTTCAGTTTGTAGCAGTGGCCAAGGTGTTGGTATTGTTTATATATCTCCTCATGGTTCTGTTTTTGAAGCCTCATGCCGCTTAGAATATTTTTGCACAAACAATCAAGCCGAATATGAAGCATTGTTATTCGGCCTAGAGATGTTACTTGCTATAGGTGTTACACATATTGAGGCTTAGGGTGATTCGTTACTAGTGGTACAGCAAATATCCAAAGTCTTTCAGTGTTTGGACGAATCACTTAATGTTTATCTTGATAAATGTCTAGATATAATTTCTACTTTGGATTGTTTTAGCATTGCACATATATCTAGACATGACAACTGGAAAGCAAATGAGTTGGCACAACAAGCATCTGGATACCATGTTGATCATGGCATGTTTCATATTTCTCAAAATCCGATGGCTTGTCTTAACAGTATAGAAGAGGCCGAACCAGAACCCACTGATTCGGTCATTAACAAAAAATCTAGTGCAGGTGACAATTCCGACTGGAGCAAGCCCATTATTGCTTACTTGCGTAATCCGAGTGAAAGGGTGGACAGGGCTGTTCGGCGTATGACTTTTAAATATACTATTAGGGATGATGATCTTTATCGCCGAACAGTTGATGATGTTCTTTTAAAGTGCTTGGATGAGGACCAAGCAAGAGTTGCTATGGGAGAGGTACATGAAGGCATTTGTGGTACTCACCAGTCGGCTCCCAAGATGAAATGGTTATTACGACATGCTGTGTTTTATTGGCCGACCATGATTAATGATTGCTTCAGATATTATAAAGGGTCCGAAGCTTGTCAAAAATTTGGTGATATTCAATTGGCTCCCGCTGCTATGTTGAATCCTATTATCAAGTCGTGGCCTTTCAGAGGATGGGGTTTAGACTTTATTGGGCAAATCCATCCGTCTTCTTCAAAGGGGCATCGGTTCGTATTGGTGGCAACTGATTATTTCACTAAGTGGTCTGAAGTAGTACCTCTCAAGAACATGACGCATACGGAGGTAATTAAATTCATAACCGAGCACATTATTCATAGATTCGGTATTCCTCAAATGTTAACTACAGATCAAGGTTCATCTTTTATGTCACACCAAGTCAGAGAGTTTGCCGAATCTTATAACATAAAGTTGCTCAATTCCTCCCCATATTATGCCCAAGCTAATGGACAAGCTGAGTCTAGCAATAAAATTTTAATCAAGCTCATCAAGAAGAAGATTGAGGATAATCCAAGGAGATGGCATGACTTGTTGTCTGAGGCATTATGGGCACATAGAATCTCAAGGCATGGTGCTACGAAAGTGACTCCAAATGAGCTAGTATATGGTCAGGAGGCTGTTTTACCAGTGGAAGTAAATTTGAATGCTTTGAGAATAGCCAAACAAAATGATTTATCGGCAATAGACATCTATAACTTGATGATGGACAACATTGATGAGGTTGCTGATAAACGTTTGGCTGCTTTGAATGCCATAGAGAGAGATAATTTGAGGGTGGCAAGGGCTTACAATAAGAAAGTCAAGTTGAAGAATTTTCAAGTTGGTGATCTCGTCTGGAAAGTGATTCTACCGATTGGTTCAAGAGATAGAAAATTCGGGAAGTGGTCTCCAAGTTGGGAAGGTCCTTTTAGGATTACAAGAGTTGTTCCCGGAAATACATATTTGGTGGAATCAATACAGGGGGCATTGTACCTCGAGCACTCAATGGCAAATATTTGAAGAAGTACCACCCGAGTGTGTGGCAGGAAGCCTAAGTAGGCAACGGCCGATATACGATTATCGCCCTTAGCACAAACATGGCCGATAAATAATTATCGTCCTGAGAAAAATAAATGGCCGATGGAGTGTTGGCATCGTCCTTAGAACGAACACCATGCATATTATTTTTCGACATGCAAGCTTTGCCGAAAAACAGGGGGGGCTGTGTTGACACCTGATTTTGGCACAGTGCAGAATGCAATGAGATGGCCTCAAATGACAAAATATTCTAAATGAGAAATTTCACATTGCCGAGTGGAACAACTTTGATGTTTGGACCAAAATCATTCGGCATCATATCAAAGACCAAAACTACACTCAGATTGTCATGTTTAGGTGTTCTGAGTGCTTTTTGGTCAAGTACGCCTCCAGGACAATCTCGGATGAAGGAATGCTCTACATGAATTGTCTTCGTCTCGTCGAATCGGTCGATTTTGATATAAAAATCATCTCAATCCGAGTTCGTATGCAAAAGTTAGAGCTATCTGGATGCAGCCCTGTCAAGAGGCGAAATATGACGCGGAAGACCAGACATGTCTTGGCAAGTGTCTGATGTAATGCGTGCGTGTTTTGGCCCATAAGATGGCCTCGAATCGGAAAACGTTCAACACGAAAGTTTTTCGTCTCGTCAAAACGGTCAACTTTGCTTTTGGACACATTTTCATCCGAGGTCGTTTACTGCCTCAAAAAGCTTGCCGGGGGAAAGCTTGCCGCTGTGAACAGTAACCTGCCGGGGAAAGCTTGCCGCCATGAACAGTAACCTTGCCGGGGAAAGCTTGCCGCCGTGAACAGTAACCTTGCCGGGGAAAGCTTGCCGCCGTGAACAGTAACCTTGCCGGGGGAGAGCTTGCCGCCGTGAACAGTAACCTGCTGGGGAAAGCTTGCCGCCGTGAACAGTAACCTTGCCGGGAAAGCTTGCTGCCGTGCACAGTAGAAACTGTCGAGGCCAATCCGACCAGATGCTGAAGATGGGATCAAATACTTATCTAGATGGCTTCGGATGAAGAAGCATTCAACATAGGAGTTGTTCGTAACGTCGAAACGGTCAACTTTGCTTTTGGAGTCATCATCATCCGACCTAGTATACGACCTGCAAAGACGCTGCGAGAGTCGGACGGTCCAGTCAGCTACATGAACGAATCTGACTCGAAATTAGAGATGACCCCATGGAGTATTCAAGATGGCCTTATTTGGAAAAGTGATCAACATACGGATTGTTGGCCTCGTCGAAGCACACATAATTGATATTTGAACCGTCTCCATCGGAAGTCATATGCAGATTCCACAGCCCACGCAAGGAGCAAGACAGAAGATTGGACCAGATTCGGGCTGAATCCGAGTGGGACCAGAACTAGGATTCTAGGATGTGAATTGATGTAATTTTCTTGTAAGGAAAGCCTAGATAAATCATTTGCTTGTACGGGAAGTCCAGCCGCCTCTTATATATGTTGGGGGTGACGGCCGATTGAACAACACACAATCGAACAAATCAATATACTACTTTTTCATCTATGTTTTATCTCTCCACCGTTTTTCTCTCTCGTTCTTCGCTGTTCTTCGTTTGAGAGCTGCGAATCTTGAGGCTCTAGGGGCGAGCGAATCGACCTAGGGCAGCCCATAGCCACCGCAATCCCTGACAGGGTCCCTCCCGGGAGCGCGGGGTTTCGGGTCTGCAAAAGCGCCCGCCGACTGTCTTGCGTATCGCGCTGTCGGTCGGGCCTCCTTCGACGTGAGCTGCGGTGTATCACCCCCGGCGTCGAGGGTACACGTGACGTGTTCGTGTGTCAACACACTTTTTGGTGACTCCGCTGGGGACTGATGATCAATTGTCATCATCCACCATGTCTGATCTTCCAAGCCATCTGAGGTAGACGCCGATAACATCATTAAGCCTAGTCTTGATGAGATATCGGCCGATCATCGCCAAGTCTATGAGGAGTACAAGAAGGCGCGCGAAGAGAAGGATTTGCAGGAGTTCCTTGCAAAATTCAAGAAGGATCGCCAAGGCAACATCACTCCGATTGAAGAAATCAAGTTCCCTCCTCTTCAAGCTGAGCAGGTTAAACCCTCTGTAAGTACTGCCTTTTCTCCTGAGCAGTGGGCTGAGATTGAAAGTCGTATTGCTAATGGTAACAATCTAGTCTATCAAACTTTCATAGAAAATACTAATGCTCAGAAGAATATATCTCAATCGCCTACTGGTAATGATGGTGTAGCTGCTAGTGTGCAAAACCCTAATCTGTCTTTGCCCATCTCATCGGCGCCTCCCATGCCGATGACTTATTATCCTACCCAAACAAATCAGATTGTGGCTGCACCCATTAATCCTATTATGAGCATGCTAGGTTCGGTGGTAACGCCGAACCAAACCCTACCTATAGCTACATCCACTCCACCATTATCAAATTATGGGTCGACATACATGCCACAATTTTTACCTACAGCTAGTAACCCTACTCTTCCTATGCCACTGCCACAAGCTTCATCCTCCACTATGGATGATGGTCTAGCTAATCTTAGGGAGGAGATGGCTAAGATGCTTCGAGAGAATTTTGGAGTTGAGTTACCTCGGAATCAGATTTACCAAAAGCCGTACCCCGAGTACTTTGATGCCATCCAGTGCCCTCCAGGATATAAAATTCCTCATTTTGTTAAATTTAATGGAGAAGGCACAAAAACCACATGGGAGCATGTTAGTCAATATTTAGCACAATTGGGTGAGGCAGGCTCATTGAATGAATTGAAAGTGTGTTTATTTCCTTTATCATTAACTGGTACTGCATTTTCATGGTTTTCTTCTTTACCCCACGGTTCCATTCGGGTTTGGTCGCAGCTAGAGCAGAAGTTTCATGATCACTTTTATAGCGGCGACAATGAACTCAAGTTCTCACATCTAACATCGGTTAAACAGAAACATGATGAATCGGTCTCCGATTACGTCAAGAGATTCAGAGAAACAAAAAACCGGTGTTTTAGTTTGGTGATAACCGAGAGGGACTTGGCAGACCTAGTGCTGAGTGGTTTGAGAACTCCCATTAGAGAAAAGCTAGAGGACGAGTTCTTAAATATCAACCAAGTCTTACAAAGGGCTTTGGCTCATGAAAGCCGAAGCACAGACCTCAAAGAAGTGCATAGATACAAAGCCGATCGTCCAAAGATGAATATGGTGGAATATGACGGTGATCACTCGGATGATGAGGGTGATATTTTTGCTACTGAATTTGTTTGGCCATCTAAGGCCAAACCCTTTACTTGCAATGATCTGAAACCGATTCATAAGAATCGTGATGAAGAGATGAAGTTTACTTTTAACATTACTAAGTGTGATAGAATATTTGATGCTTTGCTGCAAGCTAAAATTATTAGAATAACTCATACTTTGCCGCCGTTTCAAGAGCTGAAACGGCGCGCTTATTGCAAGTATCATAATTCTTTTTCTCATGCTACTAATGATTGCAATGTTTTTCGACGACAGATACAATCGGCCATTAATGACGGACGATTGAACTTTTCTGAAATGCAAGTTGATAAACAGCCTTTTCCAATGAATACCATGGATTTGGAGGGGAAGAAGCTACTCATTCGGCCGGAGGTAGCCGAATCTGCTAATAAAGCTAATGTCATTGTCGGTGAGCCCAGGAAAGACAAGGAGGACAACAAGGTCTTGGGGAGACAGGTTGTGCTTGATAAGCAACCCGATGGCAAGGAAGTGATCAAAATCACCATCAAGAATCCTACACTCGGGGGGCAACCGCAAGTGCAAGAAAATACTCGTGTTAAATTTGTCAAGCCCAAGAGTCCAGAAGTTGGCAAGTGGAAGAAGAATGAAGCTAAAGTGCAGCGCAAGCGGATCGAGCCAACTTTTGATATGTTGCTGTCCAAGTATGCTAACCAGTCGGCCGGTTCTAGTTTCAATCGACCGACTCATCTGAAACGACCAAGGTCACCATTAGCTGATATGTTCAGTCAGTATACAAAACCGAGTGGACCAAGGGCGCAGTTTTCAGAAGAGCAGAGGCAATCTGTGTGGGATCGACTTGATTACTCATATAATGGCCGGCTCAACATCGGTGACTATCAGTCGGCTGGTAAAAATATGCGACCGAGTGGAAATTATCCGAGTGTAAGGATGCACCCAGGTGGAAGCTATCCGAGTGAAAAAATGTGGCCAAGTAGATTCCATCCAACTGGATTCCATCCGAGTGAATTCCATCCGAGTGACATCCATCCGAGCGGATTCCATCATAGTAAAAAGCTGCGCCCGAGTGGAAATTTCATGCATCTGGAAAGTCGAAAAGAATGGCGTGTTAAGTCGCCAAGTGTTGCAGCAGTTGAGTCGGGAAAAAGCAAGGAGAAAACGGATGCCGACTCACTTATCTTGGGCACCAAAACATTTGCCATACAGCAGTCAATTGTGCATAGCAAACCGGCTGAGCCGATACTTTCTATCGCGCCAGAGCACTCGACTAATGACCATGAAGCAAGCACCAGCTGAGTAAAAACGAGAGATCCTAAATACACTCATCCAAAGTGGTGTCCTTCAGGGCTAACAAAGACACAGAAGAGGAAATTACAGAGGTTAAGGAGCCAAGAGATTGCAGAACAAGAGGCTGAGAAGCAAAGGGATAAGTTGTTCAATGACACTCGGCCTATGGTACCTACAAAACAAGTGTGGAGGCCCAAACAAATACGAGATACAGTGGCCTCTACGCCTATCACAATAGCACCTACACTACCAAAAAAGGACGACGCAATCATCGCATCGTCTACGTTACCTATTGCTTCTTCTTCACTCGGACAAATTTCTGAATCGGTGGATGCACTTGAGGAGGAGGCTGATATGTTGGACTATGAGTCTACACCGGTTCATGAAGGTATGGATATCAATATGGTGTATTACTTGCCTGCTGAGTTTTGTGCTGTAGATGAGGAAGGGGAGGTGGCTCAGCTGGATTTTGGCCCTAAAAACGCGATATTCGAGAAGCCAAAAGAACCAGTAACGCATCTGAAACCATTATATCTCAGAGGTCATATAAATGGGTCGCCGCTCACTCGGATGCTTGTTGATGGTGGTGCTGTGGTAAATCTTATGCCCTATTCGGTCTTTAAGAAATTGGGCTTGCCTGATGAAGAATTGATCAAGACCAATATGGTGCTTAACGGGTTTGAAGGCAAAGAGAAAACTGAAGCCAAAGGTGTGATGTATGTGGAGCTTACAGTCGGAAGCAAAACTTTGGCTACTGCATTCTTTGTCGCTGAGGTGCAAGGTAACTACAACGTCATACTAGGCCGTGATTGGGTTCATGCAAACCAGTGCGTGCCATCCACTATGCACCAGTTTTTGATTCAGTGGGTTGATGATGAAGTGGAACTCATTCATGCGGATAACTCAGCCTGTGTTGCTTTGGCCGATGCATCGGTGGATTGGCAACATCCCAATGCTACTTGCTTGACAGGACGTGACTTATCAGAGTTTGATTTTCTCAACGCAACCAAGAATGGTTTTGTGTCCATCTCTTTAAAGCTGACTGAATGCAATCGGCTCCAAGGTATGATATGTTTAAATGGATTCTAGCTCTGAGTGGTTACAAAAACGTCTTGTGAAATATCGGTCCAGCGAGAACGATATGTATGAGTCTATAGAGGAGTTGGATGACATGGATAAACTTGGACAAGGTTTTACGTCGGCCGATCCATTAGAAGAGGTAGATATTGGAGGTAGTTCAGTCACTCGACCGACATTTATAAACAAAAACTTGAAAGCCGATTGTAAAGCTAAGTTAATCGAGCTATTGAAAGAATATGTTTGTTGCTTTGCATGGGAATATCATGAGATGCCAGGGTTAAGCCGAGAGCTAGTGGAGCATCGGTTGCCTATAAAGGCCGGTTTTAGACCTTATAAACAGTCGGCTAGAAAATTTAATCCGAAAACATATGACCGGATCAAGGAAGAGATCGGTCGACTGCTTGAAGCTAATTTCATTCGACCTTGCAGGTACGCCGAGTGGATTTCCAACATTGTCCCAGTGGAGAAGAAAGGATCCGGCAATTTGAGGGTGTGCATTGATTTCAGAGATTTGAATAGGGCTACACCCAAAGATGAGTATCCTATGCCAATAGCCGATATGCTTATTAATGATGCTTCTGGGCATAAGGTTATTAGCTTTCTAGATGGTAATGCCGGATACAATCAAATTTTTATGGCCAAAGAGGATGTGTACAAGACTGCTTTTCGATGCCCTGGTTTCGTTGGTTTATTCGAGTGGACAGTGATGACATTCGGATTAAAAAATGCTGGAGCCACATATCAAAGGGCTATGAATTTGATTTTCCATGATTTACTCGGTATCATACTTGAAGTTTATATTGATGATACTGTTGTCAAATCGGATGCTTTTGAATCTCACTTGGCCGATTTGCGTTTAGCTTTTGAAAGAATGAAAAAGTATGGACTGAAGATGAATCCTTTGAAGTGTGCTTTTGGCGTGTCAGCTGGCATGTTTTTGGGTTTCATTATTCATGAAAATGGCATAGAGATTGATCCCAAAAAGATAGAGGCTATACAGAAAGTGGAGGCTACAACATGCAAGAGAGATATGCAAAAGTTCCTTGGCAAGGTCAATTACTTGAGGAGGTTCATAGCTAATCTGTCAGGGAAGGTTGATGCGTTTACTCCTATCATTCGGTTAAAGAATGATGCTGATTTCACTTGGGGGGCAAAACAGCAAGAAGCATTTGATATGATCAAAAATTATTTGTGCACTCCTCCGGTGATGAAAGCACCCAAGCATAGGGAACCCTTCAGACTTTACATTACAGCAGAAGAAGGAGTTATTGGTGCTGTTCTAACTCAAGAGACCGGAGGAAAAGAGCATGCTATTACATATTTGAGCAGACGCTTATTGGAAGTCGAGACAAGGTATACATTTATTGAGAAATTATGTCTATGCTTATATTATGCTTGCACAAAATTGAGACATTATCTAGTGCCTAGTACTTGCATAATAGCTTGTCAAACCGATGTCATCAAATACATGTTGCATAGGCCAATTCTTAGTGGTAGAATTGGCAAGTGGGCTTATGCTTTAATTGAATATGATTTGGCTTATGAATCTCTAAAATCCATGAAAGGCCAAATTGTTGCTGATTTTATTGTTGAACATCAGATTGATGACAGGCATGATATTGATATAAACCTTATCTCGGTAATACCATGGAGATTATATTTTGATGGTTCAGTTTGTAGCAGTGGCCAAGGTCTTGGTATTGTTTATATATCTCCTCATGGTGCTGTTTTTGAAGCCTCATGCCGCTTAGAATATTTTTGCACAAACAATCAAGCCGAATATGAAGCATTGTTATTCGGCCTAGAGATGTTACTTGCTATAGGTGTTACACATATTGAGGCTTATGGTGATTCGTTACTAGTGGTACAGCAAATATCCAAAGTCTTTTAGTGTTTGGACGAATCACTTAATGTTTATCTTGATAAATGTCTAGATATAATTTCTACTTTGGATTGTTTTAGCATTGCACATATATCTAGACATGACAACTAGAAAGCAAATGAGTTGGCACAACAAGCATCTGGATACCATGTTGATCATGGCATGTTTCATATTTCTCAAAATCCGATGGCTTGTCTTAACAGTATAGAAGAGGCCGAACCAGAACCCACTGATTCGGTCATTAACAAAAAATCTAGTGCAGGTGACAATTCCGACTGGAGCAAGCCCATTGTTGCTTACTTGCGTAATCCGAGTGAAAGGGTGGACAGGGCTGTTCGGCGTATGGCTTTTAAATATACTATTAGGGATGATGATCTTTATCGCCGAACAGTTGATGATGTTCTTTTAAAGTGCTTGGATGAGGACCAAGCAGGAGTTGCTATGGGAGAGGTACATGAAGGCATTTGTGGTACTCACCAGTCGGCTCCCAAGATGAAATGGTTATTACGACATGCTGTGTTTTATTGGCCGACCATGATTAATGATTGCTTCAGATATTGTAAAGGGTCCGAAGCTTGTCAAAAATTTGGTGATATTCAATTGGCTCCCGCTGCTATGTTGAATCCTATTATCAAGTCGTGGCCTTTCAGAGGATGGGGTTTAGACTTTATTGGGCAAATCCATCCGTCTTCTTCAAAGGGGCATCGGTTCGTATTGGTGGCAACTGATTATTTCACTAAGTGGTCTGAAGCAGTACCTCTCAAGAACATGACGCATACGGAGGTAATTAAATTCATAACCGAGCACATTATTCATAGATTCGGTATTCCTCAAATGTTAACTACAGATCAAGGTTCATCTTTTATGTCACACCAAGTCAGAGAGTTTGCCGAATCTTATAACATAAAGTTGCTCAATTCCTCCCCATATTATGCCCAAGCTAATGGACAAGCTGAGTCTAGCAATAAAATTTTAATCAAGCTCATCAAGAAGAAGATTGAGGATAATCCAAAGAGATGGCATGACTTGTTGTCTGAGGCATTATGGGCACATAGAATCTCAAGGCATGGTGCTACGAAAGTGACTCCAAATGAGCTAGTATATGGTCAGGAGGCTGTTTTACCAGTGGAAGTAAATTTGAATGCTTTGAGAATAGCCAAACAAAATGATCATCGGCAATAGACTTCTATAACTTGATGATGGACAACATTGATGAGGTTGCTGATAAACGTTTGGCTGCTTTGAATGCCATAGAGAGAGATAAGTTGAGGGTGGCAAGGGCTTACAATAAGAAAGTCAAGTTGAAGAAGTTTCAAGTTGGTGATCTCGTCTAGAAAGTGATTCTACCGATTGGTTCAAGAGATAGAAAATTCGGGAAGTGGTCACCAAGTTGGGAAGGTCCTTTTAGGATTACAAGAGTTGTTCCCGGAAATACATATTTGGTGGAATCAATACAGGGGGCATTGTACCTCGAGCACTCAATGGCAAATATTTGAAGAAGTACCACCCGAGTGTGTGGCAGGAAGCCTAAGTAGGCAACGGCCGATATACGATTATCGCCCTTAGCACAAACATGGCCGAGAAATAATTATCATCCTGAGAAAAATAAATGGCCGATGGAGTGTTGGCATCGTCCTTAGAACGAAGACCATGCATATTATTTTTCGACATGCAAGCTTTGCCGAAAAACAGGGGGGCCTGTGTTGACACCTGATTTTGGCACAGTGCAGAATGCAATGAGATGGCCTCAAATGAAAAAATATTCTAAATGAGAAATTTCACATTGCCGAGTGGAACAACTTTGATGTTTGGACCAAAATCATTCGGCATCATATCAAAGACCAAAACTACACTCAGATTGTCATGTTTAGGTGTTCTGAGTGCTTTTTGGTCAAGTACGCCTCCAGGACAATCTCGGATGAAGGAATGCTCTACATGAATTGTCTTCGTCTCGTCGAATCATTCGATTTTGATATAAAAATAAACTCAATCCAAGTGCGCATGCAAAAGTTAGAGCTATCTGGATGCAGCCCTGTCAAGAGGCGAAATATGACGCGGAAGACCAGACATGTCTTGGCAAGTGTCTGATGTAATGCGTGAGTGTTTTGGCCCAGAAGATGGCCTCGAATCGGAAAACGTTCAACACGAAAGTTTTTCGTCTCGTCAAAACGGTCTACTTTGCCTTTGGACACATTTTCATCCAAGGTCGTTTACTGCCTCAAAAACCTTGCCAGGGGAAAGCTTGCCGCTGTGAACAGTAACCTGCCGGGGAAAGCTTGCCGCCGTGAACAGTAACCTTGCCGGGGAAAGCTTGCCGCCATGAACAGTAACCTTGCCGGGGAAAGCTTGCCGCCGTGAACAGTAACCTTGCCGGGGGAGAGCTTGACGCCGTGAACAGTAACCTACTGGGGAAAGCTTGCCGCCGTGAACAGTAACCTTGCCGGGAAAGCTTGCTGCCGTGAACAGTAGAAACTGTCGAGGCCACTCCGACCAGATGCTGAAGATGGGCTCAAATACTTATCTAGATGGCTTTGGATGAAGAAGCGTTCAACATAGGATTTGTTCGTAACATCGAAACGGTCAACTTTGCTTTTGGAGTCATCATCATCCGACGTAGTATACGACCTGCAGAGACGCTGCGAGAGTTGGACGGTCCAGTCAGCTACATGAACGAGTCTGACTCGAAATTAGAGATGACCCCGTGGAGTATTCAAGATGGCCTTATTTGGAAAAGTGATCAACATACGGATTGTTGGCCTCGTCGAAGCACACATAATTGCTATTTGAACCGTCTCCATCGGAAGTCATATGTAGATTCCACAGCCCACGCAAGGAGCAAGACAGAAGATTGGACCAGATTCGGGCTGAATCCGAGTGGGACCAGAACTAGGATTCTAGGACGTGAATTGATGTAATTTTCTTGTAAGAAAAGCCTAGATAAATCCTTTGCTTGTATGGGAAGTCCAGCCGCCTCTTATATATGTTGGGGGTGACGGCCGATTGAACAACACACAATCGAACAAATCAATATACTACTTTTTCATCTATGTTTTATCTCTCCACCGTTTTTCTCTCTCGTTCTTCGCTGTTCTTCGTTTGAGAGCTGCGAATCTCGGGGCTCTAGGGGCGAGCGAATCGACCTAGGGCAGCCCATAGCCACCGGAATCCCTGACGGGGTCCCTCCCGGGTGCGCGGGGTTTCGGGTCTGCAAAAGCGCCCGCCGACTGTCTTGCGTATCGCGCTGTCGGTCGGGCCTCCTTCGACGTGAGCTGCGGTGTATCACCCCCGGCGTCGAGGGTACACGTGATGTGTTCGTGTGTCAACATGCCCATGCTTTCTTTTCAGGAAAAAGAGCGCTCGTCAGACTATACCCGGAGAGGCTACTAATTGCGCCTCCACCAGCCAGGCTCCAAGGCCGGATTCAGAGGCGGGAAGGCATGCGCCAGGCTCTCCTCCGATAGAGGATGCGGATAAACTATCCGCCACCAATTCCAAGGTGGAAAGTGCCATGAACCACAGGCGTCGCCGGACTGTTCTTCATGACGCCTGTTTCTCCCAAGAGGGATTGGATGCCTTCAACTCGGGAGATGCATACCTCCGTGCCGCTCAAAATGGTCTAGACAAAGCCACAGAGCAGTATGTAAAAGACATACGGGTGAGAAAATTTGGTGATTATATATATCAGTATCCCCTGAGACTTGAAACAGTTAGAATAACTGATTTAAGGATCATTTGTTACGCAGGTTCTTACTCAAAAGAGTACTCAATTGCCCCAGGAGCTGGAAGAGTGCAGAGCCCAACTTCAGGCTGCACTGGCCGCAGTGGGGGAGCCCAAAGAGACCCCGTCTGGTAATATATCCTTCAAATGATAAGTGTCATATAGGATGCGGCGTATACGCGGATCTGACGATAAAATTGCAGATGACGCTGGAGTAAATCCGGATAAGCAACAGCTCCAATGCCAGCTAAAGGTCAGTGAGAGCGTGCTTACGAGGGTGAGGCAGGAGAAGAATGATCTCGTAGATGCCAACACCAAGCTGGGCGTGGAACTAAAAGATGTTCGTGCCCAACTGTCGGACTCTGTTAAGGAGAATCGGTGGCTTCGATGCGGCATATTTAGTAAGTGCTTGAACGAACTTTCAAAAAGAGTTCGGCGAGGAAGCTCGCAAACAGAGTTATGTCTGTAGGTATGCTAACAGGTCGTCCTGCCGAGGAAATGCCCGGTTCAACGGATGACCTTCTTCCCGAGCTCTGACAGCTGCACGAACGAGTTCGGCAGGTGATGCAAGGTGTCGCCCTGGCCTTGTGGCCATCCGTCTCCATACCCGAAGGCCTTTGAGAGCTTGCAGAAAAGCTGAAGGGAGCACGGTGGCGCTTCCAATTATGGAATATATCGGCCTGCCATCAGGGCGCCAGGGAGGCCTGGGCAATGGTGAAGACACGATACACGAAGGTTGACCCGAACCACATGGCGGAAGTCGGACCTGTGGGGCCCGATGGGAAGGAGATCCCTGTGAGCTTAGTGTATGGCCAAGTAGAATTGGCCGCAAAGTATTCCCAACAGGACTGTAGACTACACAGCCTATTGGATGGTACTGAAGAGGAATTCAACCAGTCAAATTGACTATGTAATTTAAAGTGACATGTATAATGCCTTCTAGCCGGATTGTAGATCATTTGTCGTGGCGGACCTTTTTGCTTCAACCTCGGGACCCGACGGTCCGGAGTGTATCTGAATACCCTCTCGGTTATGTAAGAACCGGGGCATGCATGGAGACCAGGCGTAGGGGTCATTAGTGCTTTATCAGACAAGTGCCCAACTAGTTATGTTATATTACATGGGTAGTAAGAAACATCTTCCAGGGAGAATAGTTCCGTTAAGGGTTCGTTTCCCTGGGTAAGCATGCCCTAAAGTGCATGTCCGGACTATGATAAGAAGCGAAGAAAAAGAATCTGGGGCAGATATGGAAAATGAATAAAAGTCATCTTTTGTTCACCAACTGAATATTCCCTTAAGAACGCTAGCTTTCGGCTTCACCCAGTCTGAGGTACACATCCGGCTGAACCGGCGGTAACAATCGCAGAGGTGCTCCCCTTATGCCCTAGCCGAATTAACGGGAACATAGGGCATAAATACAAGAGCCAGGAAACCCAGTTTGGCCAAAACTTAAGTCATATTGATGCATCTAATGGTGAAAAAGGGTACATGCGGAAGTATAACACATGTGTTGGCCGTGAGGCCTAGGTAAATAATTTAAGCTTCTGTGAAAGAAGCCCCCAGGTATGAAGAGTGTAGCTAGCGCATCTGTAATGTATGAGTGAGGCACAAGGTGACCCTTGAAGGCCTAGAGAAATAATAAGAAAAAGAAAGAAAGGGAAACAAGACAGATGATGCATATGCAGAAAATGGACAAAGGGAGGGGACTAACATAGAGTCCGGTGCTAGGCGTAGAATCTTCGAAGCCTGGCTGCGTTCCATGGGTTTGGCTCGAGTCGACTAGTCGATGCATCCCGCAGTCGTTATGCTCCACCGGTCAGAACTTGGTCGATAATGAAGGGACCTTCCCATTTGGACTCCAGCTTGTTCTTTTTCTTGTCCGACAGTCGTAGAACTAGTTCGCCAATGTTATAAGTTTTGGCCCGTACTTCTCTGCCTTGGTATCTGCGAGCCTGTTGTTGGTAAAATGCGGAACGGGCTTTTGGCTACGTCGCGCTCTCCTCCAAGGTGTCCAGACTGTCCTGCCGATCGAGCTCGGCTTCTCTTCTTCGTACATGGCGCACTCGAGGTGAGTCATGAATTATGGCACAGGCAAGACTGCCTCTGCGCCGTACACCATAAAAATGGTGTATATCCGGTACTACGATTCAGCATGGTCCGCAGCCCCTAGAGTACGGAGTCGAGCTCCTCTACCCAGTGCTTCTATCCATTTGGTGAATTTATCCACCATGACCAATAAGTATTTTTCTTGTGGGTTCCCCCTTTATGGGGTCCAACCATGTCAAGCCCCCAGACCCGAAGGCCATGTAATGGGGATAGTTTGGAGGGCGGTGGGTGGCATATGGCTTTGGTTTGCAAAGAGCTGGCAACCGGTGCATCGTTGGACGAAGTCCTGGGCGTCTACCCGGGCCGTCGGCCAATAAAAGCCTGTACGGAAGGCCTTGCTTACAAGGGACCGAGCTTCCGCGTGATGACCGCCAAGTCCGGCATGAATTTCAGCCAGGAGGTTCCACCCTTCCTCTTCGGAGATGCACCTTTGAAGGACTCCGGTAGTGCTTTTCTTATAAAGCTCTCCCTCGTGGACTTTGTAAGCTTTGGATCGCCGCACTATGCAGCGTACCTCATTTTGGTCCTCGGGGAGTTCCTGCCTAGTAAGGTAGGCGAGGAATGGTTCCGTCCACGGGGCGATAACGGCCATTATTACGTGGGCTGAAGGTGTTATTTCATTGGCAGAGCCTCCGATTGTGTCGGAATGTTCGGTGTCTGGCAGTGCGGTTGGGTCCGGGCTGTTATTGTTTGGCTCCCCTTCCCATACTACGAATGGCTTGAACAACCTTTCCAAGAAGATGTTGGGGGGGACTACATCGTGTTTTGCGCCGATGGATGCCAGGACATCTGCCGCCTGATTATTTTCCCGGGCTACATGGTGGAATTCAAGCCATTCGAACCGAGCTGACATTTTTAGGACGGTGTTGCGGTAAGCTGCCATTTTTGGATTCTTGGCATCGAAGTCTCCATTTATTTGGGATATTGCGAGGTTCGAGTCCCCGCGCACCTCTAGGCGTTGAATGCCCATGGATACTGCCATTCGGAGACCATGTAGAAGGGCCTCATATTCGGCTGCATTGTTGGAGTCCATGTACATAATCTGGAGTACGTATTGAACTGTGTCTCCTGTGGGGGATGTCAAAACGACGCCAGCCCCCAGTCCGGCCAACATCTTGGAGCTGTCGAAATGCATGATCCAATTTGAATATGTGCCGTACTCTTTAGCGAGTTCGGCCTCCGTCCATTCTGCGACGAAGTCGGCCAAGACTTGTGACTTGATGGCTCGCCGTGGCTTATAAGTTATGTCGAATGGGAGGAGCTCAATGGCCCATTTTGCAATCTGGCCCATTGCTTCACGGTTGTTTATAATATCGTTAAGTGGTACTTCTGAGGCTATTGTTATTGAACACTCTTGAAAGTAGTGTCGTAGCTTCCGGGATGCCATGAATACCGCGTACGCAATCTTTTGATAATGCGGGTACCGTGATTTGTAGGGAGTGAGGACAGTGGACACATAATAGACCGGCTTTTGAAGGGGGAATTTGTGTCCGTCCGCCTCTCGTTCGACGACGAGCACTGCGCTTACAACCTGATGTGTTGCTGCAATGTATAATAGCATTGGTTCGCCAATGTTTGGCACGGCCAGGACTGGGTTTGTTGCCAGAATGGCTTTTATTTCGTCGAGTCCGGCCGTGGCTGCATCCGTCCATTTGAAGTGTTCGGTGCGCCGAAGGAGGCGGTAAAGGGGTAGGGCCTTTTCTCCCAAGAAGGAGATAAAGCGGCTTAGAGCCGCCACACATCTGGTTAACTTTTGTATTTGTTTGAGGTCCTTTGGGATATCCAGTTGCGACAAAGCTCGGATTTTGGCTGGATTTGCTTCAATTCCTCTACCGGATACAATGAAGCCCAGGAGCTTTCCGGCTGGAACACCGAAAACGCATTTTTCCGGGTTGAGCTTGATGTCGTATGTTCGGAGGTTATCAAATGTGAGCCTCAAGTCGTCTACTAGGGATTTGACATGTCTTGTTTTGACGACCACATCATCTACATATGCCTCCACTGTTTTGCCGATCTGGTTTGCCAGACATGTCTGAATCATGCGCTGATATGTTGCGCCGGCGTTTTTGAGCCCGAAGGGCATCATGTTGAAGCAGAATGGGCCGTATGGTTTGATAAATGCCGTTGCGGCTTGGTCTGGTTCTGCCATCTTGATTTGATGGTAGCCAGAATATGCATCGAGGAAACACAACGAATCGTGTCCTGTGGTAGCGTCGATAATTTGATCGATGCGGGGGAGGGGGGAAGGGATCCTTTGGGCAAGCCTTGTTAAGGTCTTTAAAATCAACACACAGGCGCCAGGATTTGTCCTTCTTTGGTACCATCACCAGGTTTGCTAGCCAGTCCGGATGTTTTGTATCTCTGATGAATCCGGCCTCCATAGCTTTGCTAGCTCCTCTCCCATGGCCTGTCTCTTAGGTTCGGAAAAACGCCGAAGAGCCTGTTTGACAGGTTTGAATCCTGTTTGGATATTTAAGCTGTGCTCGGCCAGCCTGCGTGGGATTCCTGGCATGTCTGAAGGGTGCCAGGTGAAAATGTCCCAGTTCTCTCGTAGGAACTCTCGCAGTGCGGCGTCTACATCAGGGTTTAACTGTGCCCCGATGGAAGCTGTTTTATTGGGGTCCGTTGGATGGACTTGGAATTTGACTATTTCGTCCGCCGGTTTTAAAGGAGGTGGACTTGGATCTTTTGTCGAGGACCACATCGTCCCTATTCACCGTAGAGCGTAGCGCAGTCAGTTCCTCAGCCGCTAGGGCTTCGGATAGTGCCTCGAGGGCCAGTGCGGCTGTCTTGTTTTTAGCGCAGAGTGCTATGTCCGGATCACTAGCGAGAGTGATGATCCTGTTAGGCCCGAGCATCTTGAGCTTCATGTACCCGTAATGGGGTATTGCTTGGAAGATTGTAAATGCTTCCCGCCCTAGCAGAGCGTGATAACCGCTGCTGAACGGAGCCACATGGAACGTGATCTCTTCGGACCTGTAATTATCCGGCATGCCGAACACCACATCTAGTGTGATTTTTCCTATGCAGCGCGCTTCCCGACTGGGGATTATTCCTCTAAAGGTTGTGCTGCTTCGCTCAATGCGGTTCCAGTCTATTTCCATTTTTTGAAGGGTTTCCTCATAAATGAGGTTCAATCCGCTGCCACCGTCCATGAGTACCTTGGTAAGACGAAAGCCGTCCACTATTGGACTGAGGACCAATGCGGCTGGTGGTCGGGCTGTTCGGAATTTAGGTTCATCACTGGCGTTAAAGGTAATAGCCGTGTCACTCCATGGGTTTATTGTTGCTACTTTGTAGACTTCGGCAAGGCTGCGGAGTGTCCTTTTTCGCATATTATTTGATGCGAAAGTCTTGAAGACTGTTAATACCGTATTGGTGTCTCTGAGGTGGCTTTCTGTGGCCTCCGGAATTAGGAGATTTTCGCCAATTTTGGCCACCTGCCGGAGTATCCAACATGCTCTAAGGTTGTGAGTTGGTGTGGCATCCTCTGTACTGTGAATTTTTCAGGGTCCATTAAGCCATCCTTCCAGTACGGTTCCATGCCCTGTAGAGGGTTTTTTCTTTTTAGTGCTTGACCCGGGTGTCTGGTGATGATGCACCCTTTTATTTCGGACTGGGTTTGTATTCAGGGCCGGATTGTCCCAAAATTTTATTTCAGTTTTCCACGCGCTTTCCATCGCACAGTACTTTCGTACAATGGATGCCAAGTCAGCGAAGCGTGTAATATCACGGCGACTTATGGTGTTGAGTATTCCCTTGTCCGTGCAATTATTGCAGAAGCTTGAGATTGCGTCTTCCTCACGCCAGTCCTTAGCCTGTTCTTAACCAGGAGGAATCTGGCCCAGTAATGATGTACTGTTTCATCAGGTTCTTGCCTGATTTTGGATAGATCGCTTATGTTTGGGTGGGTGGGTGGAATTAAATCCGAAGCCTCACCCCATCTGAGGCTCAGAGGCCGAGGAATTTCCGAACTCAAAAATTTGGATTCCTGGATTGTTGTCCAAGGAATCCAGCCCGTCGCCTGACTCTAAGTTCAGGTCTTGAGTGATATCCTCCCCTCCGCGGGTATCCGGCTTGGAGGGATCAGGAATCCGGACATATCTAGTCCTTAAGATAGATGAAGGGTTGTCGCATTGTTCCTCCACCACTGCAACATGATGGGTGACCTGGGAGAGTTGATCTCTCTAAGATCGGGTTTAGGCCCAATCTGATCGTAGTCTGTAGCGACTCCCAGGGCGGCGATGCGATCCAAGAGCTCGTTCAGGGAAGAGAGCTCCATTGGATCTAAGTGCTCGGCGAGTTCCGAGTTGACGTGAAGATTGCTTTCGATGACCCGAGAAGTCATCGTCGGCGCAGCGGCCGAACAGGCGGTCATAAGAAAACCACCTAGCCGGAGAGTTTGGCCGATAGCCAAAGCTCCCTCAGCAACAGTGCCATCTTTAAAGATGGGATGAGGCATCCTTCCTGGTGGCGACGGCACAGTGGAACTCTCAATGAAAGCACCAATGTCGGTGTCAAAACCGGCGGATCTCGGGTAGGGGGTCCCGAACTGTGCATCTCGGATGGGAATTTGTTAATGTCCGGTTGTAGAAAACCTGAAGTTGATCTTAATTAAAATACATCAACCGTGTGTGTAACCATGATGGTCTCTTCTCGGCGGAGTCCGGGAAGTGAACACGGTGTTGGAGTAATGCTTGGCGTAGGTTGTTCTAGGATCACTTCTTGATCATAGTTTTTCGACCGTGCTTTTGCCTTCTCTTGTCGCTCTCATTTGCGTATGTTAGCCACCATTTATGCTAGTCGCTTGCTGCAGCTCCACCTCATACCTTTTACCCTTCCTATAAGCTTAAATAGTCTTGATCGCGAGGGTGTGAGATTTCTGAGTCCTCGTGACTCACAGATACTTCCAAAACCAGTTTGCAGGTGCCGATGATATTGTGTGGGTGACACAACCAAGCTCAAGGAGGAGCTCGATGAAGATCTTGTCCTTTGCGTTGTTTCGTTTCAGTCGATTAGTAGTGGAGCCCAGTTGGGACGATCGGGGATCTGTGTAGCATTTGGGGTAGTCTTCTTCTATTTTGGGTTCCGTAGTCGGACCTTGATTGTATCTGGTTGATGTAAGGCTTTATTCATGTAATTGTGTGAAGTGGCTATTGCAAGCCCACTATGTATCTTTTTCCCTTATGTATTACATGGGTTGTGTGAAGATTACCTCACTTGCGACATTGCTTTCAATGCGGTTATGCCTCTAAGTCGTGCTTCGACACGTGGGAGATATAGCCGCATCGAGGGCATTACAATGCCCACATGCCCCACCCATCAAGCAGAGGGTCTGGAAGCAAGCTTTGGAGCGGTATTGCCAAGGAGATCAAGAAACTTGAGGCAGATGGTTTGGTCAGAGGGGTATTGCATCCAACATGGTTAATAAATCTAGTGGACCAGATTGCGCGCATCGACCAGATTGTTCCCCTTGCGTGCATCGACCAGATTGTGGATTCCACCTCCGGGGGTGACCTGCTTTCCTTCCTGGATGCTTACTATGTATACCACCGGATCTTCATGTCCAAAGAAGACGATGAGAAGACCACATTCATAACCCCATGAGGCACGTATTACTTTGTACGTATGCCCTTCGGGCTGAAGAGCGCCAGATACACTTTTGCAAGAGTAGTACAGATTGGCTTTGAGTCCCAACTACACATAAGTAGTAAAGCTTACATGTACGATATAGTGGTCAAGACCAAGGACAGATTGACTCTCATTCAAGACTTGGAAGAGACCTTTGCAAATCTACGCAAGATCAACTTGGAACTAAAGCCAGAGAAGTGTGTGTTTGGCGTTCTTTCTGGAAAGCTACTTGGCTTCTTTGTGTTCCACCAGGGGATAGAGCCCAACCCCGACAAGATCAGGGCTATCGAGCAGATTCAAGCACCTAAGACAGTTAAAGACGTGAGACATTTGACTGGATGTGTTGCCACACTGAGTAGGTTCATTTCCAAGTCTACTAAGCGCACCTTGCCATTCTTTAAAAACTTGAAGAAGGAAGGACCCATGGAGTGGACCCCGTAGGCGGACGCTGCACTACAAGATTTGAAGACCTACCTTTCCTCTGTTCCCACCTTAGTCGTTCCTAAACCACAAGAGTCATTCCTGCTATATTTAGCAGCGACCAATCAAGTGGTTTGCCCAACACTGGTGGCACAGCGGGAGGTAGATGAAGCAGCAACCGCCACCGCTGTCCCCTTTGGAGTGGAAAGTGAACCCATCACGGAAAGGTCAGATGCTGTTCAAGACAATGAAGAGCAGGGCAGTGGAGGCAGTTCCAAGATCGCGGCAAGGAAGAAGGTGGTGTAGCGCCTAGGGTACTTCGTCAGCTCCCAGCTGCACAGGGCTAGGTCGAGGTACTCTAGCATGCAAAATTTGATTTTTGGCCTCATCATGGCCTCAAGGAAACTGCGTCACTACTTCAAAGCCCACAAGATCACGGTTGTCACCCGCTTCCCCTTGCAACACATACTCCAAAACCCCGATGCCACTGGCAGAATTGTGGAATGGGCTTTAGAGTTATCCAACTTTGGTTTGAAGTTTGAAAGCACATCAACTATTCAGAGTAGAGCACTAGCAGAGTTCATTAAGGAGTGGATGCCTACCCCTAATGAAGAAGTGCTGGAGACAGTCATCCCCAACAAGGAAGCACCCCAAGAATAGATCATGTACTTTGATGGTGCCTTCTCCCTACAAGGTGCAGGAGCGGGCATGCTTCTCGTTTCTCCCACCAGGGAGCACCTCAAGTACATCGTTCAGATTCATTTTCCCTGGGAGAAGGCTACCAACAACACTGCAGAGTATGAAGGGCTCCTTGCCAGGCTCAAAATTGCAACAAAACTGGGAGTCAAGAAGTTGATCATCCATGGAGATTCAGAACTTGTGGAGAGATAAGTAAACATGGATTATCAAAGCCCATTAATGCAAGCATACGTCAAGGAAGTGAGAAAGTTGGAGGAGTGCTTTGACGGATTACACACAGAGCACGTGCCACGTGCGGAGAACAGCATTGCTGATCATCTGTCAAAGTGTGCTACGCAAAAACTCCCTGTGAAACCAGGGACTTTTGCTCTCCATCTGACTCGGCCCTCCGTATCCCCTGCAAAAATGGCCAGAAAGAGGAGGAAACTGGACTCCGGCAAGGCTCTCCCCGCAGAGCTTCCCAAAGCCCCCGACAGAGAGCTTGGCGGGTCCAACTCCCCTTCGATCGGTAAGTTGCACACTCCCGCCTAACTACCAACCTCTGCGGTTGAGGCGTGCACTCCCATGAATGAGGAGGTGCCACTTGTCCTTGTTGTCCAGCCTCAAGATCCAACTTGGGCACGGCACATTGTCCGTTTCCCCCAAACAGGAAGACTTCTCGAAGAGCAAGAGGAAGCCAAAAGAGTAGCCCAGAGGGCCAGTATGTATTAGTTCGATGATGACAAACTATACAGAAGAAGGCCCAACGGTGTGAAATTGAAGTGCATTTTCCAGGAAGAAGGAAATGAAGTGTTGCCAGAGATACACAAGGGTATGTGGGGCTCCCACATTGGATCAAGGGCCTTGGTTGGGAAAGCTTTTTGGCAAGGTTTCTACTGGCCCACAGCCCTCCAAGACGCAATCGACCTAGTCGCCAAGTGTGAAGCCTGCTAGTGCCACTCCAAGAATATCCATCAGCCTGCTATAGCTCTCCAAACAATCCCTTTGTCCTGGCCATTTTCGTTCTGGAGGGCTAGACATCTTGGGCCCCTTCCCCCATGCTACCGGGGGCATTGATTTCTTGTTTGTTGCAATCGACAAGTTTACAAAGTGGTCGGAAGTGGAGCCCGTGAGGAAGGTGACCGCACAGTTAGCTATCAAGTTCTTGAAAGGATTGGTGTGCCGCTTTGGGGTCCCTGCGTGAATCATCACCGACAATGGCACCCAATTCACAAGCCACGACTTCATGTAATACTCCATGCCCTCGGAAGCAAGATCTCATTTGCCTCTATTGCCCATCCAAGGAGCAACGGACAAGCTAGGAGGGCGAACCCTGAAGTGCCGCGAGGACTCAAGACAAGAACATTTGATAAGCTGCCAAAGTGTGGCAGGCGATGGATTGACGAGCTGCCGTTGGTTCTTTGGTCCCTCTATATGACACCAAATCGAGCTACCGGGCAAACTCCCTTCTCCCTAGTGTATGGGGCAGAAGCAGTTATCCCCACGTAACTCATATACGGATCACCTCGATTACTTGCCTTCGGTGAATTAGCGCAAGAACAACACCGGTGTGATGACATTGTGCTACTTGAGGAGAACCGTATTGGCTACTACGCGTGCTGCATGCTACCAGGAAGCCATGCGTCACTGTCACAACCCGCTACAAAAAAGACACATCTATGACGATAACTATGACAAAAACTAGCATCATCATAGATGTGGTGGGCTCCTACTTCTATGAAAAAAATCATGATAGAAAATGGGCTTTTTGTCCTGGGAGGGCCGGAGACGCAGCTGCATGACTTTCTTTGGGACATCCATGATTGAAAAACTGTGGTAGAAGCGATGGCGAGGAAAATATCGGGGAGTTCCCGGTTACGGTGGGTGGTCGGGGCCGACCGATGCACGGAGGTTTGCGCGTTTCTCTCATACACATACGCCCATGTGTGTGAGGAGTTGGGCTCTAACTGACCCCGAGCGAGGCATTCGCTTTCTGAACCTGAACAATTGCACTAGCTACGTTACTAAACCTGAGCGATCGATCCCTTGGGTGTTGACTGAACCCTTGAGATTCCTTCACTACAGTTGCTAATTGAAGCCGACCGAACCTGCTGGCTATTGATGAACAGTGAGCATTGTTGGGGGTTGGATGAATAGTTCCTGGTGGGGGTTGGATGAACAGGACCTTGTGGTAGCTAGTAGAGGCCATTGCCGGAGGATGAATAGGACCCCGATCGAGCCGTTTGGGGGTGGATGAACAGGACCCCATGGAGGGCTAGTTGAATAGTGGCTGGTGGAGGCTAGATGAACAGGAGCCCGTGGATTAACAGTAGCTGGTGGAGGCAGGATGGAGATGCCATGGATGAACAGTCGCACGTGGAGGATGTAGGAGGTCGATGGTGGATGAACAGTAGCCCATGGAGGCTGAAGCGAGGTATTAGATGGTGGATGAACAGTAGCTCATGGAGTCTCGTTTTGTGGTACGCCACACCCCTCCCCATGAAGAGGACCCCGTTTCGGCCATACGAGGTCGAAGAGAAGTCTAGTTCCTCCGTTTTGTGGTACGCCACACCCCTCCTAATCAATAGGACCCCATTTCGACCATAGGAGGTCGAAGAGAAGTTCGTTTCACCCGTTTTATGGTATGCCAGACCCCTCCCGATGAACAGGATCTCGTTTCGACCATAGGCGGTCGAATGTAAGGCCGTTTCCTCCGTTCTAAGATACGCCAGGCCTTGTTTCGGCTGTTCTGTCCAACCAAGTTGGCTCTTGATGAACAGGATGCATTTCGTTTCCTCCTGATGAACACAACGTAGTTTCTTCGTTTCGGTCGATTGGCTACTGATGAACAGGAGGCCGTTGCTGCCCTCCACCACCTCTCCATGTACACGAGCCCTGGCCATAGGTATGCGCGAGTAGGCGTTCGAGACCCCACCCATATGTACGTACGTGGCCATATTTACTTTCTTGCAAACTGGTTGTACGTACGTGTAGACGATATAGACGGGACTGTGTGACATGCTACGTTTGCACCTCTACTATGGCATATGCCCTTCCTTACTCGGCCATGGTTCGTTGTTGCAGGCAGACCGATCGACCAGTATGTACGTACGTGTTCACGACCAGACAGACAACCCTACGTATGGTTCGACTGGGTGCGTCCCAGCTGTCACGGAGGTAAAGTGGCACTTCCTTGCATGCGAAGATATAGCT
Organism: Triticum aestivum; assembly: GCF_018294505.1. Taxonomy (NCBI): domain Eukaryota; kingdom Viridiplantae; phylum Streptophyta; class Magnoliopsida; order Poales; family Poaceae; genus Triticum; species Triticum aestivum. The sequence continues at coordinate 291,775,224 of NC_057797.1, read as the reverse complement.
GGTGGGTCCCAGCTGTTAGTGGGAGAATCATATTTTGTGCCCGTAATATGGACACACTTCCTTGCGTGCAAAGATGTAGCTGGTGGGTCCCAGCAGTAAGGGGGAAACGTTTTTTCATGAAATAAGATGGCCCGTCCGATGGGTCCCTGCCATCAGGTGGAGGAAACATTATTTTGCGTGTAATAAGGAGGAACTTCCTTGCTGCGGCCGAGGACCCAGCTGTCAGCCTCTCCACATACAGTCCTCTTATGATGGAAATCGTTCCTTGACCACATTGACCACGGCGCGCCAAGAGCACCAAGGCGATGGACGACGATGGGGCCCAGGAAGGGGACGACGTGGAGCCAGGGAAGACATGACAGTGGATGCACACGTGGAGAGGAGTACGAGGGGTGACTGGTTCAGCTGCGTTGTGAGGCTACCGTCGCTGCAGAATAACAAGGGTTGTGGGTGAGTAGAGGATGGCCTAGCTAGAGGTTGGAGTAGGGTGGGCCGGTGAGGCCTGCGCGGCAGCAGAGCCGACCACGAGAGGCAGGAGCAAGCGGCACAGTCGGCGCTGGTTTGGGTAGCTGGAGCAAGAAGAACAGAGGTTGAAGAAGCGCTATGTGATGGGAAACCACGGCCACCTATGTGACCAAGAGCCCCTTTCTGGCACGGCGGGGGGATAGCACGTTGCACAAAGAGTGGAGAAGCGTGGAACAACATGGCAGAGATCACACAGGCAGTTTTTACCCAGGTTCAGGCTGCTGCGAGGTGCAAAACCCTACTCCTGCTTTTGTGGATTGATTGAGGAAAATATGGTGGTGAGCGCAGCACGTTTGGCAGGCAGGGTTGCCTCGGGGTGAGAACAGGGTCAAATTCAGGGCTCCGCAGACCCTTGAGAGGTTTTTACACTAGGGTGTGCACGAAGAACATATCTTCCTAGCTTGCTCGCTAACAATCCCATGGCCTAGCTCGACGAACTCAAAGAACGAGAGACCACATTGTGATGTAATACCCTACTCCAGCTTTATGGTGGATTGCCTCGAGGGGCTAAGGATGATCTAGTACAGTGGATGAACAGCCCTAGGAGGTGAGGTGTTCTTGAGCTAGATGAGGTGGTGAGCTGGTCAGGGTGGAATGGATCCCCCTCTATGGTGGTGGCTAAGTCCTATTTATAGTGGCCTTGGTCCTCTTCCCAAATGTTAGGCGGGAAGGGATCCCACAATGGCCAAATTCGAAGGGAGACAACTGGTACAAGCTATCCTGACAAAAGTAGTCTTCGCCTGCGAGAGGCTCTGGTGGTGACGCTGCTGTGGGCTCCGCAATGACCTCCTTCCCGCCGCCGTGGCGGTCTTGTGTCGGTGGAAACGACACCTATGAGGTCACTGGGATCCCTTCTATGGTTGGTGGGTGCGAGGTTGTGCGAAGAGCGGGTCTGACAGGAAGCACACAGATCGTTTACCCTGGTTCAGGCCGCGAAGATGTGTAATACCCTAGTTCTGCTTTGGTGGATGTATTCGAGTGTTCTTGTGTTCTTGAGCTAGCTACGGGGTGCAACTTTGCCCAAAGGAGCCGAATCCCCCTCCTGGTCACCTCAAGACTCCTTTTATAGGAAAAAGGGGTTGCCACAGTGGCACACACGAGGTGGAAAGGTCTAAGTTGACAAGCCTATCGTCTTGGACCGTCGGACAAATGCATTTAATGCACTGCCGACGTGCCCTCATTGCTTTATCGGGGACGCCAGGGAAGCACATCCCAACTGTCACAGCCTCGCTTGGCCTCGACACGCGTCCGAGCTGATGAGGCATCGTGGTGCCACGTTGGCTGGCTGCTGGGCTGGCGCGGTGGTGGAGCCTTCATGAAGGGTCGCATGCCGCCACATAGGTGCTTGCTGAGTCGGTTTAGAGGCCGCCCGTCGTCATGTAGGTGCCTGCCCAGCTGGTTGAGCTAGCAGCTGCTTGGGGACGGTGGTGGAGTCTTGGCTGGTGCAGTCCTGGTAGTGGCCCTGCTGATGCCCTCAACAAGGTTCTTGCCGGGGGCCCGGCAAGTGTGCTGATGTGCCGTTGCAGTTGTCCCCAGCAAGGGTCTTTCCGGGGTCTTCTGGATTTCCTCGGCTAGGATCCTGCCGAAGGCTGCCATCTTCTGGTCTTCATCTAATCTCACATGTTTATGATCTTGACAAAGATTTGCATGCCACCACAGAGGCGCCTCCCGAGCCTTGGTTCAAATGTGGTTGGTTGGGTTGGAGCCTTTGGTTTCAAGGGTGGCTCACTCCGCTGGCATCGGGCAAGTTGCCCCTGCAAGGCTCTTGCCGGGGTTGCGGAGGCTGCCTCGGCAAGGATCTTGCCGAGGGAGTCCACTTCGCCCTCTTGCTCTCCTGCGCTTCTGGTCTTGGCATTGCCTTGGTTGTCTCGTGTTTCAGCTTCTCCCCGACTTCCCTCCTCTGCCCTACTAAGCGTGCTCGTGGCGCGCAGCTCTGACTGCCTGTGCACAAGTAAAGGGGTCAAAAGAAGATCCCCTACTTTTGTACACCGAGAGGAGACCCCAGGCCTGGGCCACACATAAGCGCGCCGCGTTGTTGGGCTTGGACCAGAATGGTGCGCGGTCAGGTGGGGCGGATTTTTCTGCAGTAACTTCTTGTCCGCTGCAGTTACCCACGAACTGCTTTGAACGCGCGATGTGGAGGGTCGTGCGTAACATGGGGGGTCATGCGTGGGGCGGTTTCCGCACGCATGCCTCACATCATGGTAACGAGGCGGTGTAACGCCCCGAGACCGTTGCGCCAGGTGTCCTCCAGTTATTCGTTGTTGTTGCCTTGTCTTTTGCTTGCGTGTATCATCTTACCATGTCATCATCCGCATGGCATCATCATGGTTTTCAAAACATGCATCTGTCCGGGTCTCCCAGTTCTTTCTGTTGTCCGTTCTGAGCCTAGACACACTTGCATGCGCCCGCTGCACCTCCGAAAATATTTTTTATAAGTGGCCGGAAAATGTTCTTGCAATGGGTTGTAAGTTGGCATGTGGTGTTGTTATGTTGTCAGGAGGCTGCCTACCAAGTTTCATCGCATTCGGAGTTCGTTTGACGCCCCAACGGATAACTATAGCGGCAGTATAGTCGGTCTATCGTCGGACGTTTTCAGTCTCCGGAAACCTTGCCAGGCCTCTCTCTCTCCTCTCTTCTCAGGCCATCTCTCTCTAGCACAGCCTGCCTGCAGCCCACCTGATCCCCCTCGTGTCCGGAACCGTTCGATCGTGATCGGAGGGCTCTGAGACATCCGAAAATGGCCTCAAACCCCCTAACCCTAGCCCCCTTGCCTTATAAATAACCACCACATGCCATTTTTGGCGTCCTCCAACCCCCCACCTTGTTTTCCGCGCCCCAATCATCAGTAGCCGCCGCCCTCATCGCATCCCATGCCGGCCAAACCCCTCACCGCCACTTGGCGCCACCGCCGTCGCACCCCGGGCAAACCGGTGCACGCCACCTCACCCCGCCAGGCCGCCCGCAGCCACTCACGTGAAGCCACGTTGCGCCCCGCCTTCCCCAGCGCCGCCGTGGCCCGCGGAAGCCCACAACCGGCCCACCCTGGGCAGGATCTGGGCCCGACCGCGGCCCGAGCCACGAGATCCCCGTGCCCGAGCTCCCTTGCATCGTCGCCTCTCTGTGTAACGCCCTCGATGCGGCTATATCTCCCACGTGTTGAAGCACAACTTAGAGGCATAACTGCATTGAAAGCAAAGTCGCAAGTGAGGTAATCTGCACACAACCCATGAATTACATAAGGGAAAGAGATACATAGTTGGCTTACAATCGCCACTTCATATAATTACATGAATAAAGCATTACATCAGCCAGATACAATCAAGGTCCGACTACGGAACCAAAATAAAAGAAGACTACCCCAAATGCTACACAGATCCCGATCGTCCCGACTGGGCTCCACAACTGATCAACTAGCACGAAACAACACAAAGGACAAGATCTTCATCGAGCTTCTCCTTGAGCTTCGTTGCGTCACCTGCTCGGTTACATCGGCACCTGCAAACTGGTTTTGGAAGTAATTGTGAGCCACTGGGACTCAGCAATCTCACACCCTCGCGATCAAGACTATTTAAGCGTATGGGTAAGGTAAAGGTATTAGGTGGATCTGCAGCAAGCGACTAGCATATTTGGTGGCTAACAACGCAAATGAGAGCGAGAAGAGAAGGCAAAAGCACGGTCGAGAATCTATGATCAAGAAGTGATCCTAGAGCAACCTACGTCAAGCATAACTCCAACACCGTGTTCACTTCCCGGACTCCAGCGAGAAGAGACCATCACGGTTACACACGCGGTTGATGTATTTTAATTAAGATCAACTTCAGGTTTTCTGCAACCGGACATTAACAAATTCCCATCTGCCCATAACCGTGGGCACGACTTTCGAAAGTTCAAAACCCTGCAGGGGTGTCCCAACTTAGGCCATCACAAGCTCTCACGGTCAACGAAGATATTCCTTCTCCCAAGACATTCCGATCAGACTCGTTATCCAGGTTACAAGACATCTCGACAATGGTAAAACAAGTCCGGCAACACCGCCCGAATGTGCCGGCAAATCCCGATAGGAGCTGCACATATCTCGTTCTCAGGGCACACTCAGATGAGCTCTCCATACAACTAGAACCAAACCTCGAGTTTCCCCGAGGGGGCGCTGCTCAGGGCTCTAGTTTGGACCAACACTCAGAGGAGCATTGGCCCCGGGGGGGGGGGGGTAAAATAATGATGACCCTCAGGAGCGTGACTCCCAAGGGAAAAGAAAAGGCTAGGTGGCGAATGGTAAAACCAATGTTGGGCATTGCTGGAGGAGTTTTATTCAAGGCTAACTGTCAAGGGGTTCCCATTATAACCCAACCGTGTAAGGAACACAAAATCCGGGAACGTAACACCGATATGACGGAAACTAGGGCGGCAAGAGTGGAACAAAACACCAGGCATAAGGCTGAGCCTTCCACCCTTTACCAAGTATATGGATGCATTAATTAAATAAGAGATATTGTGATATCCCAACAAAATATCCATGTTCCAACAAGGAACGAACTGCAATCTTCACCTGCAACTAGCAGGGCTGAGCAAAGCGATAACATAGCCAAACAACGGTTTGCTAGGACAAGGTGGGTTAGAGGCTTGGCTTAACAATATGGGAGGCATGATAAGCAAGTGGTAGGTATCGCAGCATAGGCATAGCAAAAGTGCGAGCAACTAGCAAGCAAAGATAGAAGTGATTTCGAGGGTATGGTCATCTTGCCTGAAATCCCGCAACGAAGAAGAAAGAGCCCATGAAGAAGACAAATGGATGAAGTCAAACGAATCCTCACAACACGACGTTACTGGATTACCGAGAAGAAGTACACCGGAAAAGGAAGGAAACAACATAGTAAACAACCATCACATAATCATGGCACAATGCGCAAACAAGTATGATGCATGTCCGGTTTAATGAGGCATGGCATGGCAAAGTGCACAAACAATCCTACAAATTAAGTGGAGCTCATTATGCAACTCCGTTGCATAATGACGAAACACAACAACAATTATTTAGTTCTCTCCTGTTTAAATACTCAACAATATTAAATGTTGGTTAACATGGCAAGAGGTGAAGCATAATGAAACTATCTAACTAGGCAAGTTTAAATGAGGCTGGAACAACAAAACAACAAGTCCGGAAACTCCTCATGTGCATATTTTTGGTTTTCGTACTATTCTTCCCTAAACACAATTTTAGGGTTGTTAAACATGCAAGATGAAAGCACCATGTCAATCTAGGCATTTTTCTACCCCATTTACATATAAAGTTTATTAAAATCCGAGTTACGGTTATTTAGTTATGAATTAAAGCATTTTAACATGGCATAGGAGTAAAATTTAAACAAACAACATTTTAAGCATTTTAAACATAGATGAAAGTTGCAAATTACTAAACTAGATGAAATTCTATTCAAGTTACATATATGACATGTTTTAAATGGATGCATGGTTCAAAAGTTATTAGCAGTTTAAAAATAGGGGCAGTTATGTAAATATGCATAGCCCGGAGAAATTAAATAATTCTCTGACAACAGAAAAAAAACGAACGGGCCAAAACTGGCCGGCCCATCCAGCAGGGAAAAGAAAAAAACAAGAGGTGCTGGGGCTTCTCACCCATGGGCTGAGGCCCAGTTTGCGGAGAGGCCTCGCTGGCCGGATCAGGAGGTGGGCTTGGCATGGATGGGCCTTGCTGCGGGATGCGGTTGCTGGGCCGACCCACATGGACGCGACCCATGCACTGGTCAACGCGCGCGTCCCCCTCGCTCGCACGATCTGGAGTAGGGGACGTAGTGGCTGGCGACGCCGGCGAACTCCCGCGGCGAGGTTGTAGGGGACGGTAGCAGAGAAGGATCCGAGGCGGCGGCGGCCATGGCTTCGAGCTCCCTGGTTCCTGAAGGCGGAGAGGGAAATGGTGAGCGGGCGAGGGCTGCATGTGGAGTCCGGCGAGGTTGTAGTGGTGCGGGCGGTGGCGAGAGGCTGGCAGGTGGCGGAGTTCGATTTGGATCGGGAGGTCCTCTCCCGATCTGGATCGGTCGGTCGAACGGGTACGGGCGGCGGCACGGTCGGGCATGCTTGGGCCCGGCGGGCTAGATCCGGACCCCGGCAGGCCGCGCGGTGGAGAAGGAGGCCTGGGACGCGTGGCGCTAGGAGATTGGATGCGGGCGCGGTCAGGTGGCTACGTGGTGCCGCTGGGTTGGTTGGGGAAGGTGGCACTGGTGGTGGCTGGCGGCGGCCGGCCGTAGGGGCGGCGACAAGTGGCGAGGCAGGGGTGGTGTGGCGTGGAAATGGAGGTGGGAGGCGGCTAGAGGTAGGTGGGGGGCTAGGGATGCCCAAAAATGGAAGGAGGGGTCTATAAATAGCAAGGGGCTAGGGTTAGTGGAACTATCATCCGCTTTCGGGCATCGGATCTCGATCCGACAGTCCGGAGCGAAGTGGTTTTAGGTGGGCTGCAGGTGGCTGTGTAGAGGGGGTTGGGCTGAGAGGAGAGGGGGAAATGCAACCCGGCAAGGTTTCTGGAGACCGGAAACTTCCGACGATAGACCGACTATAATGCCGCTATATGTTTAACGGTTGGGCTATCAAACGAGCTCTGAATGCAACGAAACATGACAGGCGCACTGTCTACACTATAATAAGACCGCACGCCAAGTTTCAACCCATTCTAGGAACATTTTCCAGTCACTTATAAAATAATATTTCGGACCTGCCTCGGGCGCGTGCAAGTGTGACTGGGCTCAAAACGGACAACAGAAGGAACTGGGGGAACCCGGACGGATGCAGGTTTTCAAAAACATGATTATGCAATGCACATGATGAAATGACAAGATGCAACACGAAAGCGAAAGACAAGGCAACAACAGCGAATAACTGGAGGACACCTGGCACATCGGTCTCGGGGCGTCACACTCTGCCCCTTCACCGCCCGTCCTGGCCGGACTTGCGCCTGCCGGCGACCAGCAGGCTATCGCCGCCGCCGGACTCCAGGTCCCATCGCTCTCTCTCTTCCTTCCTCTTTCCTCCCTCTCCCTCATGATCTATCCTTTCCTCTGTTCCAGCACCGCCATCCCGCAGGAACCGCCATGGACGAGTTCCACTTCGCCGGATACCGCATCCCTAAGCGCCGCCGACCACTTACGTCACCGGATCTGGAACACCCGTCCTCAGATCCGTCCTTCCCCGCCGTCCGTCGGCCCTCTCCGCGCTGCGCTGCCAGCCCCATCGCCGGCCATCGCCGCCCTTTCCTTCCCTCTATCTAGTGGGATCGGGGAGGAGGACGAGGTGCCTATGGGCCCCGTGGGCCGTGACCCACCCGAGGCCCAACGCTCCAGCCAGCCAGTCTCTCCACTGACAGGGCCTTGGCCCATGGTGAGCAGCCTAGCCGCCCAGCAATTTTGGCCCATGTAGTGTTTTTTTATTTCTGCGATTTTAGCTTTTTCTAGTTATCTGCAGTTTACAGAAAACCCCTTTAGCATCATGCATTTTATAACTCACAAACGATGCATCATATTAAAACAAATTATATATGAAACATGCTTAGAATTTTTTCTATTTTCTTAATATGCCACTTTCATGCATGTTTAAAATGATTAATATGTTGTTTCTTTAAATTTGCCTATTGCCATGTTAAAATGACTTAATTCATAACTATTTAACCGTAGCTCGGATTTAAATAAACTTTATATGTAAATGGCATAGAATAATGCCTAGTTTAACATGGTGCACTCTTCTTGCATATTTAACAAATCTAAAATTGTGTATAGTGAAAAACAGTACCAAATCCATAAATTGCACATGAGGATTTTCCGGAATTGTTGTTTGTTATTTCCGGCCTCATTTAAACTTGACTAGATAGTTAGTTTAATTATGCTTCACCTCTTCCCATGTTAATCAACATTTAATATTGTTGGGTACATAAATGAGATCGAACTAAATAACTTGAATGTTGTTTCCTCAGTATGCAACTCGTTGCATATTGAGCTCCACTTAATTTGTAGTATTGTTTGTTGCACTTCTGCCATGCCATGCCTCATTAAACCGGACATGCATCATACTTGGTTGTGCATCATGCCATGCTTATGTGATGGTTGTTTACTATGTTGTTTGCTTCTTTCTGGTGTTGCTTCTCCAGGTTAGTTCCGATAACGCCGCGTTTGTGAGGATTTGTTCGACTTCGTCCATTTTCTTCTTCATGGACTCGTTCTTCTTCCATGCTGGATCTCAGGCAAGATGACCATACCCTCGAAATCACTTCTATCTTTGCTTGCTAGTTGTTTGCTCTACCGCTATGTCGCGCCACCTACCACTTGTTATATCATGCCTACCATATTGCCATGTCAAGCCTTTAACCCACCTTTTCTTAGAAAACTATTGTTTGGCTAAGTTACCGCTTTTGCTCAGCCCCTCTTATAGCGTTGTTAGTTGCAGGTGAAGGTGAAGCTTGTTCCATGTTGGAACATGGATATTTTTGGGATATCATTAATATATCTTATTTACTTTAATGCGCCTATATATTTGGTATAGGGTGGAAAGCTCGGCCTTATGGCTGGTGTTTTTTTCCACTCTTGCCGCCCTAGTTTCCGTCATACCGGTGTTATGTTCCTTGATTTTGCATTCCGTATGCGGTTGGGTGTTATGGGGACCCCTTGACAGTTCGCTTTGAATAAAACTCCTCCAGCAAGGACCAACCTTGGTTTTACATTTGCCTAACAACCTATTACCCTTCCCTTGGGTCGGCCAACCCGAGGGTCATCTTTATTTTAACCCCCCCCCCCCCGGGCCAGTGCTTCTCTAAGTGTTGGTCTGAGCCAGATCCGCTTGTGGCGCCACCTCAAGGAAACTTGAGGGCTGGTTTTAGTTGTACATAGTGTTCATCCGGTGTTACCCTAAGAACGAGATATGTGCATCTCCTATCGGGATGTCGGTGCATCTGGCGGTCTTGCTGGTCTTATTTTACCATTGTCGAAAAGTCTTGTAACCGGGATTCCGAGACTGATCGGGTCTTCCTGGGAGAAGGAATATCCTTCGTTGACCGTGAGAGCTTGTGATGGGCTAAGTTGGGACACCCCTGCAGGTTTTGAACATTCGAAAGCCATGCCCGCAGTTATGTGGCAGATGGGAATTTGTTAATATCCGGTTGTAGAGAACTTGACACTTAACTTAATTAAAATGCATCAACCGCGCGTGTAGCCATGATGGTCTCTTTTCGGCAGAGTCCAGGAAGTGAACATGGTTCTTATGTTATGGTTGTGCGTAAGTAGTTTCATGATCACTTCTTGATCACTTCTAGATTCACGACGGTTGTGTTGCTTCTCTTCTCGCTCTTATTTGTGTATGTTAGCTACCATGTTTGCTTAATGCTTGCTACAACTCCACCTCATTACCCTATTCTACCCATAAGCTTAAATAGTCTTGATCTCGCGGGTGTGAGATTGCCGAGTCCTCGTGGCTCACAGATACTTCCAAACAGTTGCAGGTGCCGACGATACCAGTACAGGTGTCGCAACCTAGTTTAAGTGGGAGCTCGATGAAGAACGTGTTCATTGTGCTGTTTTGTTTCTTGTCGATCATTAGTGGAGCCCAGTTAGGACGACCGGGGATCTAGCATTTGGGGTTGTCTTGTTTTTATTTTGGTTCCGTAGTCGGACCTTTGATTGTACTTTGGATGGTGTATGAATTAATTACGTATTGTGTGAAGTGGAGATTGTAAGCCAACTCTTTATCCCTTTCTTATTCAGTACATGGGATGTGTGAAGATTACCCCTCTTCTGCAGCCGGCCCACCCTGGGCCAGATCTGGGCCCGACCGCGCCCCGAGTCGCGAGAGCCCCATGCCCGAGCTCCCCTGCATCGCCGCCTCTCTGCCCCTTCACCGCCCGTCCTCGCCGGACTTGCGCCCGTCGGCGACCACCAGGTTGTCGCCGCCGCCGGACCCCAGGTCCCATCGCTCTCTCTTGCTTCCTCTTTCCTCCCTCTCCATCATGGTCTCTCATTTCCTCTGTTCCAGCACCGCCATCCCGCAGGAGCTGCCATGGACGATTTCCACTTTGCCGGATCCCACATCCCTGAGCGCCGCAGACCACTTCCGTCATCGGATCTGGAACCCCCGTCCTCAGATCCATCCTTCCCCGCTGTCCGCCAGCCCTCTCTGTGTTGCGCTGCCATCCCCATCGCCGGCCATCGCCGCCCTTGCCTTCCCTCGATCCAGTGTGATCAGGGAGGAGGACGAGGTGCCTCTGGGACCCGTGGGCCACGACCCACCCGAGGCCTAGCGCTCCAGCCGGCCAGTCTCTCCACCGACTAGGCCTTGGCCCATCGTGAGCAGCCTAGCCGCCTAGCTATTTTGGCCCATGTAGTGTTTCTGTATTTCTGTGATTTTAGCCTTTTACAGTAATCTGCAGTTTTACATAGAACACCTTCAACATCATGCATTTTATAACTCACAAACGATGCATCATATTAAAAAAATTATATATGAAACATGCTTAGAATTTTGTCTAGTTTCTTTATACACCACTTTCATGCATGTTTAAAATGTTTAATATGCTGTTTGTTTAAATTTGCCTATTGGCATGTTAAAATGATTTAATTCATAACTATTTAACCGTAGCTTGGATTTAAATAAACTTTATATGTAAATGTGGTAGAATAATGCCTAGTTTAACATGGTGTACTATTCTTGCATGTTTAACAACTCTAAAATTGTGTATAGGGTAGAATAGTACCAAATCCATAAATTGCACATGAGGATTTTCTGGAATTGTTGTTTGTTATTTCTGGCCTCATTTAAACTTGACTAGATAGTTAGTTTAATTATGCTTCACCTCTTGCCATGTGAATCAACATTTAATATTGTTGGATACATAAGATCGAACTAAATAACTTGCATGTGGTGTTTCATCAATATGCAAGTTGTTGCATATTGAGCTCCACTTAATTTGTAGTATTGTTTGTTGCACTTTGCCATGCCATGCCTCATTAAACTGAACATGCATCATACTTGGTTTTTGCATCATGCCATGCTTATGTGATGGTTGTTTACTATGTTGTTTGCTTCTTTCCGGTGTTGCTTCTTCGGGTTAGTTCCAATAACGTCGCGTTTGTGAGGATTCGTTCGACTTCGTCCGTTTGACTTCTTCATGGACTCGTTCTTCTTCCTTGTGGGGTCTCAGGCAAGATGACCATACCCTTGAAATCACTTCTATCTTTGCTTGCTAGTTGTTCGCTCTATCACTATGTCGCGCTACCTACCACTTGTTATATCATGCCTCCCATATTGCCATGTCAAGCCTCTAACCCACCTATTCCTAGTAGATCGTTGTTTGGCTAAGTTACCGCTTTTGCTCAGCCCCTCTTATAGCGTTGTTAGTTGCAGGTGAAGTTGAAGCTTGTTCCATGATGGAACATGGATATTGTTGGGATATCATTAATATATCTTATTTACTTTAATGCACCTATATACTCGGTAAAGGATGGAAGGCTCGGCCTTATGCCTGGTGTTTTGTTCCACTCTTGCCGCCCTAGTTTCTGTCATAACGGTGTTATGTTCCTTGATTTTGCGTTCATTACGCGGTTGGGTGTTATGGTACTGAGGGAGTCCTGGATTAGGGGGTCTCCGGACAGCCGGAGTATACCCTTTGGCCGGACTATTGGACTATAAAGATACAAGATTGAAGACTTCGTCTCGTTTCCGGATGGGACTCTAGTTGGCATGGAAGGCAAGGTAGGCAATACGTATATGGATATCTCCTCCTTTGTAACCGACCTTGTGTAACCCTATACCTCTCCGGTGTCTATATAAACTGGAGGGTTTTAGTCCATAGGACAATAGACAATCATACCATAGGCTAGCTTCTAGTGTTTAGCGTCTCCGATCTCGTGGTAGATCAACTCTTGTAATACTCATATCATCAAGAATAAATCAAGCAGAACGTAGGGTTTTACCTCCATCAAGAGGGCCCGAAGCTAGGTAAAACATTGTGTTCCCTACCTCCTGTTACCATCCACTTTAGACGCACAGTTCGGGACCCCCTACCCGAGATCCGCCGGTTTTGACAGCGACATTGGTGCTTTCATTGAGAGTTCCTCTGTGTCGTCGTCGTTAGGGTGAGACTTTTCTCCCCGGACAGATCTTTGTATTTGGCGGCTTCGCACTGCAGGCCAACTCGCTTGGCCATCTGGAGTAGATCGAAAGTTACGCCCCTGGCTGTCAGGTCAGGTTTGGAAGCTTAAATTACACGGCCGATATCCGCGGAGACTTGATCTTCGAAGGATTCGAGCCCCTGCCTTGTGCGCCACGCGTTCGTGATGAGTGTGATTTAGCTCTACCATCGGACCGTATTCAGGAGATCGCACCTGCAGCCGCTCTGAGCTTCAATTTGGAGCCAATTGCGCCATCCATGGACCGGTGGATAGACCCTGTCACGGAGGCCGTACCCTTAGCGGCGATCGAGCCGAATATCGACCTTACACTTCACGAGAGCCGTGTTGCCAAACTGCCGGATCCTTCCCCGGCCACGGACTTCGACTGGGCGTAATTCATGGAGTTCACCTCCGCGGATATCTTTCAGCACCCGCCCTTCGGCGACATACTCAATTCGTTAAAGTCTCTCTCCTTGTCAGGATAGTCCTGGCCGAACTATGTCCGGCAGGATTGGGATGCGGATGACGAAGAAATTCGCCGCCCACCAACCACGCACTTAGTAGCCACTGTCGATGACTTAACCGACATGCTCGACTTCGACTCCGAAGACATCGACGGTATGGACGACGGTGCAGGAGCCGAACAGGAACCACTACCCACAGGGCACTGGACACCCACTTCATCACATGATGTATACATGGTGGACACACCAAAAGAAAACGACAACGAGGAACGGAAGGACGCAACGAAGGGTTGTCCCCTCGAGAAGCTGTCAAAGTGGCGGCGTAAGTGCCGCTCCAAATCCCGCCTCGGCAGAAACAACGATCATATAGACCCTACGTTAGAGCAGGGTGAACCATCGCCGGACCAAGGCAACACGGAGAATCAAACTGAACAACCCGTCTCTGTCAAAGATAATAGTCTGGACGACATCACATCGGACAGACACCCGGAGCAACAGAATGCCCATCAAAGGCTTGTTGCCACCGTGAGGAGTCTAAAAAAGCAAAAGCAAAGGCTCAAGGCTGCGCAAGACACACTCAAAATCAGATGGAGTAAAGTACTCAACACAGCAGCGAAGTACGGCGGTAATCGCCCCACCAATAGCTACTCGAAGCGCAAGTTGCTACCTGAATTCGATGAGGAGGCCTTAGATCCCCCGCAACCAAAAATTGAAACGGCCATCTGGCCGGATAGACGACCTCACGGCCAACATAGAGCGGCGAACAACGCCGCACATTAGCTAATATGCGATCCTCGCGAGGGCTCGCATCAAAAGGACGGCGCAGGCAGATCCATTTATGGACCATGCAAGCGTGCTCCGGAATATGATGCAACACAACAAACATCCGAACACCACGGTACACCCAGATACAGGGGTGCCGCACACCCCCTTTGTTTCACCGATGAGGTGCTGGACCATGAATTTCTAGAGGGATTCAAACCCATAAACATAGAGGCATATGACGGAACAACAGACCCTGGGGTCTGGATTGAGGACTATATCCTCCATATCCATATGGCTCGAGGAGATGATCTCCACGCCATCAAGTACTTACCCCTCAAGCTCAAGGGGCCAGATCGGCACTGGCTTAAAAGCCTCCCCGGTTGCTCCATTGGAAGCTGGGAAGAGCTCGAAGAAGATTTTCAGGCGAATTTTCAAGGGAGTTATGTCCGACCTCCGGATGCGGACGATTTGAGTAATATAACTCAACAGCCAGGAGAGTCGGCCCGAAAGCTTTGGAATAGGTTTCTTACTAAAAAGAACCAAATAGTCGACTGTCCGCATGCTGAAGCCTTGGCAGCCTTGAAGCACAGCATCCGAGACGAATGGCTCACCAGAAACCTCGGCCAAGAAAAGCTGAGAACAATGGCAGCATTAACAAGCCTCATGACCCGCTTTTGCGCGGGCGAGGACAGCTGGCTAGCCCGATGCAGCACCAGCGACCAAAGTACATCTGAAGTTAGAGATGGAAACGGGAAATCACGAGCAGAAAAAATAATAAGCGCTGGAATAAAGAAGACATCCCGAAGAGCACGGCGGTAAACACCGAATTTAGAAGCTCTTGGCCAGGTCAGCAAAAGCCACCCTCTAAAGGTGCCAGAGATGAACTGTCCAGCCTAAACAAAATTCTGGACCAAATATGTCAGATCCATAGCACCCCCGACAAACTTGCAAATCATACCCACAAGGATTGTTGGGTCTTCAAGCAGTCCGGCAAGCTCAACGCCGAACACAAGGGGCGGGATACACCAAGCGAAGATGAGGATGAGCCTCGCAAGCAAAGCACTAGGGAACAGAAGAAATTTCCACCAGAAGTCAAAACAGTAAACGTGTTACACGTGATAAAGGGGAGAAACAAAACGACAGTCCCGATTAATATGCCCAAGGGCCTATCTCCGCGGATTTCTGCCACTGGCCGTCTCAACCGATCACCTTCGACCATCAGGATTACTCGGCAAGTATCCGGCGCGCCGGATGGGCTGCCTTGGTATTAGATCCAATAATTGATGGATACCACTTCACACATGTCCTGATGGATGGTGGTAGCAGTCTAAACCTGATATATCAGGACATAGTCCGCAAAATGGGGATAGACCCAATGAAAATTTGCCACAACAATACTACCTTTAAAGGAGTAACGCCAGGCCCAGGGGCTCATTCCAAGTGCTCCCTATTACTAGAGGTTATATTCGGCTTCCCCGATAACTTCCGAAGTGAAAATTTAACCTTCCACATTGCTCCGTTCCAAAGTGTCTATCAAGCACTACTCGAACGCGAAGCTTTCGCTCGCTTTAACGCAATACCGCATTACGCTTCCCTCACGCTTACGATGCCCGGTCCACACGGCATCATTACAGTAAGAGGAAATATTGAGCGCTCCTTGCACGCCGAAGACAGCGCGGCTGCCTTTGCAGCCACACACTAAACGGCCTCACCAACTAAAGCATTTGGCAGGTCCTTAAGACCACGGACGCGGTTAGACGAGTCCGGCGCAGCTATATGTAATTAATACAGGTTTAATGGCCACACCCCTATTACAATACAAGGGGCTCAACGCGCGCGAACAAGTGGCAATCAGGCTCAATTTTACTCATCTTCAATTGTACATGGTTTTTTTTAGTATACCTACCTTTTCGCACGACAACTTTTCACCTAAGTTCCTCTCTTTTACAGACGACCATCGTGCTACACTCGTCCAGGATACAGCACAACGGAGACACGAGCGCAGACGTGCAGCAACGACCCATTCCAAAGATTCTTTTTAGATTAAGATCCTGCGTAAACCTTTCTTATTGTCTCTTGTTGATACACATCCCTCGGATTCTCAATACTATTGTGAAGGATGCTGACGTCTTGGCATGTGGCCACGTCAGCATAATGCACGTACCTGGACACCAGGGGCTTCTTACAAAGGGCACTATTTATGCCCGGTTTATACCATAAAGAAAGAATACATTAGGGAGTGTTCGGCGTCGCGAGTTTGGCCTTATATGCATCAGGTCCGAATCATGTCTTTGGTCAAATGTTGGGTTTGCCTAGCTCCTGTGTTTTGCTGCCTTACGTTCCACTCTATCGGCTAAGGCGGCACTAGAAGAACTACTGTGATTGTGCCCCGGTTCATCCGGACGACCACCTTAGTAGAGAAAGCTGAAAACTAACTGTCATGATATAGCGTGAGACTGGTCAACCACTCGATGACCTATCGGAATGTTAGAATTCCTCCGCCTTAACGAAGGGCCGTTTCCCGGCCAGGCATGTACACACCCCGAATTCGGGAGAGTCCGGAGCCACCAGGGGCTATATAGTAGCCCCACGTCAAACTCCTATGGCTAAGTTAAAGTGTTAAAGCATTATAGTCTGGTTACCTCGTTCGCTGCGCTATCACCTCCTTAATAGGACCAAGACATTGGATTAAGTGTGCACACGCGTCTTCTGCGAACACCTCCGCATTATATGCGTGGGGGTTGAAGCCGACGACTGCAATCTTTCAGGTTATTTACATATAGACATAAACGGCCGCACATGAGGCATCATATTATTTTCTAGCAAAAGTATAAATACAGCCTTAATAAATTTCATAAACATTGTTTTTACAACGGGAATACATGTCACTCAAACATAATGTTCTTCGAGCACTGGGCCTCTATCAAACGAGCACCCTCAAGAACTTCTTCGAAATAGTGCTCGGCAGCCACTCGGCCTATGGCCGAACCCTGTGCCGCAATAGTAGTGGCATCCATCTCCACCTAGTATGCTTTGACACGGGCAAGGGCCATCCGCGAGCCTTCTATGCACGCCGACCTCTTCATCGCATTGATGCGTGGCACCGCACCAAGGAACTGCTGCACTAAGGTGAAATAGCTGTTCAGCTTCGGCTTTTCCAGCCACAGATGATCTACGACGGACCTCATGGTGAGTCTGGACAATCTATTGAGTTCGGCCCATTCGGCAAGATGATCAGTTAGTAGAAGCGGACGCTCTGGAACGTTAAATTGCGACCAGAATAGCTTGTCCACTTCACAATCTGTTTGATCTCGGAAGTATTCGGCCGCATCGACAGCACTCGCCGTCAAATCCATCTGCCGAACTCCACAACCGATCCAGAGGGGCATACCGCGGATCTCCGAACTTCCTCTGCAGCAAAAAGGGCTTCCCAGCCACAATATCACCAGCTTCACGCAACTCTTCCTTCTTTGCCCTCATGGCAGAGCGGGTGTCTTTGGCCGCCACCGTGGCCTTTTCGAGGTCCGTCGCCTTCGCTCGGTTCTCTTCTTCAAGGAACTGGCCACGGTCGGCAGTGTCTTTTAACTTTACAGCCATCTTGGCCATCTTCTCTTTGCTCTCGCAATGTGCGGCCCTCTCGGCTCTTAACTCTTCGGCCGCCTTCAAAGCAGTCGCATTACTACTCCTTGCTTATTCTTTGGCTCGGGCAAGTTCTGCCCGAAGGATCTCCATGGTGGCAGCTCCATCTACAGTCAAAACATATTAAAGATACTGGCGTTACGCTTCTCTTACTATGTGACATTCACCAGAAAATATCATTTACCATGTGCCTCGTCAAGCCGCTTATTAACAAGCTCGATGTCGGCATCTGCCGCATCCAGTTGCCGCTTTAGTTTGGCAATCTCATGAGTCCGGCCCGCAACCGGAGCTCCAACCACCTGCACATAAAATGCGGTTTGGTTATTACCTGGGACTACGATCCTCTGTTTGCCGCCATTATCGGCGACAACAAGAGGCTCAGGGGCTACTATGTACACAGGGCACACCTAAAAATGTGCGGTACCATCACAAATGTACATCATTTTACGTACCTCAAAGCCCGTTAGTAGACTCATAAAGGCGTCATGCAACTCGCTTTCAGCGGAAGAAATCCTTTCAATCATTGTACCCATCAATGTACGATGTTCTTATGAGATACTTGCTCGCTCTAGCAGATCCCTCAGTACGTCCGACCGCATACCAGAAGGTGCCGGATTCTTTTGGTTGCTCTGTTCAAGAGCTGGATACTGGGGACTTCGGGCGACCATAGGATTATCTTCTGTCCTCACTTGATCCGCGGAGGCCCTCCGTGATGACACTTCAAGGTTGCCCGCCTCTTGAGCGGGGGAGTCCGGGGGAGGCGTTTCACTCTCCATCATCTCTGGAAGAAGATCCCCCGAATACGAGCTCTGCTGAGAAGGGCCATGACCCACCCGAGGCCTAGCGCTCCAGCAGGCCAGTCTCTCCATCGACTAGGCCTTGGCCCATGGTGAGCAGCCTAGCCGCCCAGCTGTTTTGGCCCATGTAGTGTTTTTGTATTTCTGTGATTTTAGCCTTTTACAGTAATCTGTAGTTTTACATAGAACACCTTCAACATCTTGCATTTTATAACTCACAAATGATGCATCGTATTAAAAAAATTATATATGACACATGCTTAGAATTTTGTCTAGTTTCTTAATACACCACTTTCATGCATGTTTAAAATGTTTAATATGCTGTTTGTTTAAATTTGCCTATTGCCATGTTAAAATGATTTAATTCATAATTATTTAACCGTAGCTTGGATTTAAATAAACTTTATATGTAAATGTGGTAGAATAATGCCTAGTTTAACATGGTGCACTATTCTTGCATGTTTAACAACTCTAAAATTGTGTATAGGGCAGAATAGTACCAAATCCATAAATTGCACATGAGGATTTTCTGGAATTGTTGTTTGTTATTTCTGGCCTCATTTAAACTTGACTAGATAGTTAGTTTAATTATGCTTCACCTCTTTCCATGTTAATCAACATTTAATATTGTTGGATACATAAACGAGATCGAACTAAATAACTTGCATGTGGTGTTTCGTCAATATGCAACTCGTTGCATATTGAGCTCCACTTAATTTGTAGTATTGTTTGTTGCACTTTGCCATGCCATGCCTCATTAAACCGAGCATGCATCATACTTGGTTTTTGCATCATGCCATGCTTATGTGATGGTTGTTTACTATGTTGTTTGCTTCTTTCCGGTGTTGCTTCTTCGGGTTAGTTCCGATAACGTCGCGTTTGTGAGGATTCGTTCGACTTCGTCCGTTTGACTTCTTCATGGACGCTTTCTTCTTCCTTGTGGGGTCTCAGGCAAGATGACCATACCCTCGAAATCACTTCTATCTTTGCTTACTAGTTGTTCGCTCTATCACTATGTCGCGCTACCTACCACTTGTTATATCATGCCTCCCATATTGCCATGTCAAGCCTCTAACCCACCTATTCCTAGCAAATCGTTGTTTGGCTAAGTTACCGCTTTTGCTCAGCCCCTCTTATAGCGTTGTTAGTTGCAGGTGAAGTTGAAGCTTGTTCCATATTGGAACATGGATATTGTTGGGATATCATTAATATATCTTATTTACTTTAATGCACCTATATACTCGGTAAAGGATGGAAGGCTCGGCCTTATGCCTGGTGTTTTGTTCCACTCTTGCCGCCCTAGTTTCTGTCATAACGGTGTTATGTTCCTTGATTTTGCGTTCATTACGCGGTTAGGTCTTATGGGGACTGAGGGAGTCCTGGATTAGGGGGTCTCCGGACAGCCAGAGTATATCCTTTGGCCGGACTATTGGACTATAAAGATACAAGATTGAAAACTTCGTCTCGTGTCCGGATGGGACTCTACTTGGCGTGGAAGGCAAGCTAGGCAATACGTATATGGATATCTCCTCCTTTGTAACCGACCTTGTGTAACCCTAACCCTCTCCGGTGTCTATATAAACCGGAGGGTTTTAGTCCGTAGGACAATAGACAATCATACCATAGGCTAGCTTCTAGGGTTTAGCGTCTCCGATCTCGTGGTAGATCAACTCTTGTAATACTCATATCATCAAGAATAAATCAAGCAGAACGTAGGGTTTTACCTCCAATAAGAGGGCCTGAACCTGGGTAAAACATCGTGTTCCCTGCCTCCTGTTACCATCCACCTTAGACGCACAGTTCTGGACCCCCTACCCGAGATCCGCCGGTTTTGGCAGCAACATTGGTGCTTTTATTGATAGTTCCTCTGTGTCGTCGCCGTTAGGCTTGATGGCTCCTACGATCATCGATAGCGATGTGGTCCAGGGTGAGACTTTTCTCCCCGGACAGATCTTTGTATTCGGCGGCTTCGCACTGCAGGCCAACTCGCTTGGCCATCTGGGGTAGATCGAAAGTTACGCCCCTGGCCGTCAGGTCAGGATTGGAAGCTTATATTACACGGCCGATATCCACGGAGACTTGATCTTTGACGGATTCGAGCCCCGGCCTTGTGCGCCACGCGTTCGTGATGAGTATGATTTAGCTCTACCATCGGACCGTATTCAGGAGATTGCACCTGCAGCCGCTCCGAGCCTCAATTCGGAGCCAGTTGCACCATCCATGGATCGGTGGATAGACCCTGTCACGGAGGCCGTACCCTCAGCGGCGATCGAGCCGAATATCGACCTTACCCTTCACGAGAGCCGTGTTGCCAAACTGCCGGATGATTCCCCGGCCACGGACTCCGATTGGGCGCCAATCATGGAGTTCACCTCCGCGGATATCTTTCAGCACCCACCCTTCGGCGACATACTGACTTCGTTAAAGTCTCTCTCCTTGTCAGGAGAGTCCTGGCCGAACTATGTCCGGCAGGATTGGGATGCGGATGACGAAGAAATTCGCCGCCCACCAACCACACACTTAGTAGCCACTATCGATGACTTAACCGACATGCTCGACTTCGACTCCGAAGACATCGACGGTATGGACGACGGTGCAGGAGCCGAACATGAACCACTGCCCACAGGGCACTGGACACCCACTTCATCACAGGACGTATACATGGTGGACACACCAAAAGAAAACGACGACGAGGAATGGAAGGACGCTACGAAGGGTTGTCCCATCGAGAAGCAGTCAAAGTGGCGGCGTAAGCGCCACTCCAAATCCCTCCTCGGCAGAAACAACGATCATATAGACCCAACATTAGAGCAGGGTGAACCATCGCCGGACCAAGGCAACATGGAGGATCAAACCGAACAACCCGTCTCTGTCAAAGATAATAGTCTGGACGACATCACATCGGACAGACACCCGGGGCAACAAAATGCCCGTCAAAGGCTTGTTGCCACCGCGAGGAGTCCAAAAAAGCAGAAGCAAAGGCTCAAGGCTGCGCAAAGACACACTCAAAATCAGATGGAGTAAAGTACTCAACACAGCAGCAAAGTACGGCGGTAATCGCCCCGCCAATAGCTACCCGAAGCGGAAGTTGCTACCTGAATTCGATGAGGAGGCCTTAGATCCCTCGCAACCAAAAATTAAAACGGCCATCTGGCCGGATAGACGACCTCACGGCCAACATAGAGCGGCGAACAACGCCGCACATTAGCTAATATGCGATCCACGCGAGGGCTCGCATCAAAAGGACGGCGCAACCAGATCCATTTATGGACCACGCAAGCGCGCTCCGGCATATGATGCAACACAACAAACATCCGAACACCACAGTACACCCAGATACAGGGGTGCCGCACACCCCCTATGTTTCACCGATGAGGTGCTGGACCATCAATTTCCAGAGGATTCAAACCCGTAAACATAGAGGCATACGATGGAACAACAGACCCTGGGGTCTGGATTGAGGACTATATCCTCCATATCCGTATGGCTCGAGGAGATGATCTCCACGCCATCAAGTACTTACCCCTCAAGCTCAAGGGGCCAGATCGGCACTGGCTTAAAAGCCTCCCCGAATGCTCCATTGGAAGCTGGGAAGAGCTCGAAGACGATTTTCAGGCGAATTTTCAAGGGAGTTATGTCCGACCTCTGGATGCAGACGATTTGAGTCATATAACTCAACAGCCAGGAGAGTCGGCCCGAAAGCTTTGGAATAGTTTCTTACTAAAAAGAACCAAATTATCGACTGTCCGATGCCGAAGCCTTGGCAGCCTTTAAGCACAGCGTCCGAGACAAATGGCTCGCCAGACACCTCGGCCAAGAAAAGCCGAGAACAATGGCAGCATTAACAAGCCTCATGACCCGCTTTTGCACGGGCGAGGACAGCTGGCTAGCCCGATGCAGCACCAGTGACCAAACTACATCCGAAGTTAGATATGGAAAGAGGAAATCACGACGCAGAAAAAATAATAAGCGCCGGAATAAAGAAGACATCCCGAAGAGCACGGTGGTAAACACCAGATTCAGAAGATCTTGGCCAGGTCAGCAAAAGCCGCCCTCTAAAGGTGCCAGAGATGAACTGTCCAGCCTAAACAAAATTCTGGACCAAATATGTCAGATCCATAGCACCCCCGACAAACCTGCAAATCATACCCACAAGGAATGTTGGGTCTTCAAGCAGTCCGGCAAGCTCAACGCCGAACACAAGGAGCGGGATACACCAAGCGAAGACGAGGATGAGCCTCGCAAGCAAAGCACTAGGGAACAGAAGAAATTTCCACCAGAAGTCAAAACAGTAAACGTGTTACACGTGATAAAGGGGAGAAACAAAGCGATAGTCCCGATTAATATGCCCAAGGGCCAATCTCCGCAGAGTTCTGCCAGTGGCCGTCTCAACCGATCACCTTCGACCATCAGGATTACTCGGCAAGTATCCGACTCGTAGGATGGGCTGCCTTGGTATTAGATCCAATAACTGATGGATACCAATTCACACGAGTCCTGATGGATGGTGGCAGCAGTCTAAACCTGATATATCAGGACACAGTCCACAAAATGGGGATAGACCCAATGAAAATTTGCCACAACAATACTACCTTTAAAGGAGTAACGCCAGGCCCAGGGGCTCATTCCAAGGGCTCCCTGTTACTAGAGGTTATATTCGGCTTCCCCGATAACTTCCGCAGTGAAAATTTAACCTTCCACATTGCTCCATTCCAAAGTGTCTATCAAGCACTACTCGAACGCGAAGCTTTTGCTCTCTTTAACGCAATACCGCATTACGCTTCCCTACGCTTAAGATGCCAGGTCCACGTCGCATCATTACAGTAAGAGGAAATATTGAGCGCTCCTTGCGCGCCGAAGACAGCGCAGCTGCCTTGGCAGCCACACACTAAACGGCCTCACCAACTAAAGCATTTGGCAGGTCGTTAAGACCACGGACGCGGTTAGACGAGTCCGGCACAGCTATATGTAATTAATACAGGTTTGATGGCCACACCCCTATTACAATACAAGGGGCTCAACGCGCGCGAACAAGTGGCAATCAGGCTCAATTTTACTCATCTTCAATTGTACATGGTTTTTTTAGTATACCTACCTTTTCGCACGACAACTTTTCACCTAAGTTCCTCTCTTTTACAGACGACCATCGTGCTACACCCGTCCAGGATACAGCACAACGGAGACACAAGCGCAGACGTGCAGCAAGGACCCATTCCAAAGATTCTTTTTAGATTAAGACCCTGCGTAAACCTTTCTTACTGTCTCTTGTTGATACACATCCCTCGGATTCTCAGTACTATTGTGAAGGGTGCTGACGTCTTGGCTTGTGGCCATGTCAGAGTAATGCACGTACCTGGACACCAGGGGCTTCTTACAAAGGGCATTGTTTATGCCCAGTTTATACCATAAAGACCGAATACGTTAGGGAGTGTTCGGCATCGCGAGTTTGGCCTTATATGCATCAGGTCCGAATCATGTCTTTGGTCAAATGTTGGGTTTGCCTGGCTCCTGTGTTTTGCTGCCTTACGTTCCACTCTATCGGCTAAGGCGGCACCAGGAGAACTACTGCGATTGTGCCCCGGTTCATCCGGACGAGCACCTTAGTAGAGAAAGCTGAAAACTAACTGTCATGATATAGCGTGGGACTGGTCAACAACTCGATGACCTATCAGAATGTTAGAATTCCTCCGCCTTAATGAAGGGCCATTTCCCGGCCAGGCATGTACACACCCCGAATTCGGGAGAGTGCGGAGCCACCAGGGGCTATATAGTAGCCCCACCGTCAAACTCATATGGCTAAGTGAAAGTGTTAAAGCATTATAGTCTGGTTGCCTCGTTCGCTGCGCTATCACCTCCTTAATAGGACCAAAACATTGTATTAAGTGTGCACACGCGTCTTATGCGAACACCTCCGCATTATATGCGTGGGGGTTGAAGCCGACGACTGCAATCTTTCAGGTTATATACATATATACATAAACGGCCGCACATGAGGCATCATATTACTTTCTGGCAAAAGTATAAATATAGCCTTAATAAATTTCATAAACATTGTTTTTACAACGGGAATACATGTCACTCAAACATAATATTCTTCGAGCACTGGGCATCTATCAAACGAGCACCCTCGAGAACTTCTTCGAAATAGTGCTCGGCAGCCACTCGGCCTATGGCCGAACCCTGTGCCGCAACAGTAGTGGCATCCATCTCCGCCCAGTATGCTTTGACACGAGCAAGGGCCATCCGCGAGCCTTCTATGCACGCCGACCTCTTCATCGCATTGATGCACGGCACCACACCAAGGAACTGCTGCACTAAGGTGAAATAGCTGTTCGGCTTCGGCTTTTCCAGCCACAGATGATCTACGACGGACCTCATGGTGAGTCTGGACAATCTATTTAGTTCGGCCCATTCGGCAAGATGATCAGTTAGTAGAAGCGGACGCTCTGGAACGTTAAATTGCGACCAGAATAGCTTGTCCACTTCACGATCTGTTTGATCTCGAAAGTATTCGGCCGCATCGACAACACTCGCCGTCAAATCCAAATATGCGTCTGCCGAACTCCACAGCCGATCCAGAGGGGCATACCGCGGATCTCTGAACTTCCTCCGCAGCAAAAAGGGCTTCCCAGCCACAATATCACCAGCTTCACGCAACTCTTCCTTCTTTGCCCTCATGGCAGAGCGGGTGTCTTTGGCCGCCACCGTGGCCTTTTCGAGGTCCGTCGCCTTCACTCGGTTCTCTTCTTCTAGGAACTGGCAACGGTCGGCAGTGTCTTTTAACTTTACAGCCATCTTGGCCATCTTCTCTTTGCTCTCACAATGCGCGGCCTTCTCGGCTCTTAACTCTTCGGCCGGCTTCAAAGCAGCCGCATTACTACTCCTTGCTTATTCTTTGGCTCGAGCAAGTTCTGCCCGAAGGGTCTCCACGGTGGCAGCTCCATCTACAGTCACAACATATTAAAGATACTGGCGTTACGCTTCTCTTAATATGTGACATTCACCAGAAAATATCACTTACCATGTGCCTCGTCAAGCCGCTTATTAACAAGCTCGATGTCGGCATCCGCCGCATCCAGTTGCCGCTTTAGTTTGGCAATCTCATGAGTCCTGCCCGCAACCAGAGCTCCAGCCACCTGCACATAAAGGCGGTTTGGTTATTACCTGGGACTACGATCCTCTGTTTGCCGCCGTTATCGGCGACAACAAGAGTCTCAGGAGCTACTATGTACACACGGCACACCTAAAAATGTGCGGTACCATCACAAATGAACATCATTTTATGTACCTCAAAGCCCGTTAGTAGACTCATAAAGGCGTCATGCAACTCGCTTTCAGCGGAAGAAATCCTTTCAATCACTGTACCCATCAATGTACGATGTTCTTATGAGATAGTTGCTCACTCTAGCAGATCCCTCAGTACGTCCGACCGCATACCAGAATGTGCCGGATTCTTTTGGTTGCTCTGTTCAAGAGCCGGATACTGGGGACTTCGGGCGACCATAGGATTATCTTCTGGCCTCACCTGATCCGACGAGGCCCTCCATGACGACACTTCAAGGTCGTCCGCCTCTTGAGCGGGGGAGTCCGGGGGAGGCGTTTCACTCTCCATCATCTCGGGTAGAAGATCCCCCGAATACGAGGTCTGCTGAGAAGGGCTAAGATCCGAACTGTAAGATAAATGCTTCGGTTATTTTTCTCAGAGGTAAGGTGGTATATCTTCGTTAGAGGGCTGATTGTAACGCCCCGAGACCGATGTGCCAGGTGTCGTCTAGTTATTCGTGGTTGTTGCCATGTCATCTGCTTGCGTGTTGCATCTTATCATGTCATCATGTGCATTGCATCATCATGTTTTCAAAACTTGCATCTGTCCAGGTTCCCCAGTTCCGTCCGTCGTCCGTTCTGAGCCCAGACACACTTGCACGTGCCCGCGGCATGTCCGAAATAGTATTTTATAAGTGGCCGGAAAATGTTCTCGGAATGGGTTGAAAGTTGGCATGTGGTGTTGTTATGTTGCAGGTAGGCCGCCTGCCAAGTTTCATCACATTCGGAGTTCGTTTGATAGCCCAACGGATAACTATAGCGACATTATAGTCGGTCTAACGTCGGACGTTTTCGGTCTCCGGAAACAGATGCCGGGCCCTCCCTCTCTCTTCTCCATCTCACAGTCTCTCCACAGCCCACCTAGTCCATCCTCCTTCCCCTCTTCGCTTCCGGAGTTGTCCGATGCGACCGCAGGGCCCGAAACCCTCTCTGTACAGTGCATTGAACCCCTCACGTGCGCGTCCGAAATTGTCCCGGACCCGACCCGGGCAGTTGTCACCGTTGGATCCGGATCATCCCCAAACGTCTACAAAATGTCTCCGTTTTCTTATTTGGGCTCCCTAGCCTATTTTTCCCGGCCGTTCGATTTTAATCGGAGGCTCCAGATAGCCCCTAACCTATTTCACCTGAGGTATATATTTGGTCCAACCCTAAAAATTAGGAGGTCTGTCCCATCCACCCTCCTGCCCGCTGCCACCTACCTACCCTCTCCCTCTCAGGATCCATCATCTCCCTGTTTTCCACGCCCAACCAACCAGTGCCTCCCCTTGATCCCCAGCCACCTCTCTGCTGCTCGAGTCCCCAACCACCAGCGACCAATGGAGCCCGAGGCCTCCCCTGCCTCGCCTCGCGTCTCCCCGTTGCTGCCCGACCTCGCCGAGCGTTCGATCGAAAGCCGCTGCCCCAGCCACCTTGCGCCACCTCCTGCCTCGTCGTTGTCTGCGCGGGAGACGAGCGACCGAAGCGCTGCGCCGAGTTCCCCTACATCAAGCCGTTTCTTTGCCGCGTCCTCGTCGGAGATGGACTTTGGCCGTTCCTTTTTCCTTCTTTCGTCTCTGCATTCCATCTCTTTTACCTTATCTCTGAATCTGTCCTTTGCTTCTCTGAATATCAGCGCCATGGTTGCCGCCCCAAGCTTCATCGCGGGTCGCCTCCGTCCCGCCTTCGGTCAGGTCCGGCGCCCGTGTGGCCGGATCCGCCTATCCACGTCTATTTCAGTGCCGACGTTTCCCGCTCCTCCGCCTCACCTTTCACCCTAGCTGTGAGCCACCGCCGCCCGGATACTCCCCGAGCTCCAAGTCCTGCGCCTGCTGGCCCTGTCGCGAGTCCCGAGCGCCGCCTCCTTCTGTTCGAGCGAGGGAGATGAGCGAGGACTTTTCCTGCATCGAGCCTGCGTCCCTCCCTCGCGTTGACTACGGACTTGATCCGAGCCAATGTGTACGAGCGCCAGAACCTAGCTTCCCTTGCCTCGCCCACGGGCCTCCTTGTTCGGCCCAGCTAGATCTGGCCGTTGGGTGAGCAGCCTCCCGGCCTTTTCCACTGTTGGGCCAGCCTCTGTTTCGGCCCAACACATGTTTTTTTCTGAATGTTTTAGCTTTTATTCCAGAGTTTCCAGTTTTGCAGAAAACCCCTTCGGGATCATGCATTTAATAACTTCTAAACCGTGCATCAGATTAAAATGAATTATTTATGAAACTTCCTTAGAATTTCATCTAGTTTAATAATATGCAACTTTCATCTATGTTTAAAATGCTGTTTGTTTTAATTTGCTTAAATAACTTGCTAAAACGGTTTTAATCATAACTAATTAACTGTAGCTCCAAATTTAATAAACTTTATATGTAAATGGGGTAGAAAAATGCCTAGTTTAACATGGTGGACTTACTTTGCATTTTTAACAACTCTAAAATAATGTTTAGGGCAGAACAGTACCAAATCTATAATATGCTCATGAGGAGTTTCCGGAATTCTTGTTCGTTGCTTCCGGCCTCATTTAAACTTGACTAGATAGGTAGTTTACTTTGCTTCACCTGTTGCCATGCTAACAACATTTAATCTTGTTGAGTACATAAACAAGAGGGAACTAAAATAAGGCATGTGGTGTTCCGTCAATATGCAACTCGTTGCATATTGAGCTCCACTTAACTTGTAGTGTTGCTTGTGCATTTTGCCATGACATGTTTCATTAAACCGGACATGCATCATACTTGGTTGTGCATCATGCCATGTTCATGTGTTGGTTGTTTACTATGTTGTGTGCTTCTTTCCGGTGTTTGCTTCTTCGGGTTGGATTCGATAACGTCGCGTTTGTGAGGATCCGTTCGACTACGTCCGTTTGTCTTCTTCATAGACTCGTTCTTCTTCCTTGCGGATTTCAGGCAAGATGATCATACCCTCGAAATCACTACTATCTTTGCTATGCTAGTTTGCTCGCTCTTTTGATATGCCAATGCTACGATGCCTACCACTTGCTTTCAAGCCTCCCAAATTGCCATGTCAAACCTCTAACCCACCATGTCCTAGCAAACCGTTGATTGGCTATGTTACCGCTTTGCTCAGCCCCTCTTATAGCGTTGCTTGTTGCAGGTGAAGATTGGAGGCCGTTCCTTGTTGGAACATATTTTATTTACTTGTTGGGATATCATTATATTGCTATGTTATCTTAATGCATCTATATACTTGGTAAAGGGTGGAAGGCTCGGCCTCTCGCTGTGTTTTGTTCCACTCTTGCCGCCCTAGTTTTCCGTCATATCGGTGTTATGTTCCCGGATTTTTGCGTTCCTTACGCGGTTGGGTTATAATGGGAACCCCTTGATAGTTCGCCTTGATTAAAGCATTTCCAGCAATGCCCAACCTTGGTTTTACCATTTGCCACCTAGTCTTTTCTTTCCCTTGGGTTCTGCAGACTCAAGGGTCATCATTATTTTAACCCCCCCGAGCCAGTGCTCCTCTGAGTGTTGGTCCACCTGTCAGCTACCGGTGGCCACCAGGGGCAACTCTGGGCTGGCCAACCCGTACCTAGGACAATCTGAGTGTGCCCTGAGAAAGAGATATGTGCAGCTCCTATCTGGATTTGTCGGCACATTCGGGCGGTGTTGTTGGTCTTGTTTTAACCTGTCGAAGATTCTTGAATTACCGAGATATCAAGTCTGATCGGAACGTCTTGGGAGGAGGTCTATTCCTTCGTTGACAGTGAGAGCTTGTCATGGGCTATGTTGGGACTCCCCTGCAGGGATTTGAACTTTCGAAAGCCGTGCCCGCGGTTATGGGCACATGGGAATTTGTTAATGTCCGGTTGTAGATAACTTGAACCTTAACTTAATTAAAATGAATCAACCGAGTGTGTTACCGTGATGGCCTCTTCTCGGCGGAGTCCGGGAAGTGGACACGGTGTTGGAGTAATGTTTGCGCAGGTTGTTCTCTAGTTTCTCACTCGCGCTTTGCCTCCTCTTCTCGCTCTCTTTTGCGAATAAGTTAGCTACCATATATGCTAGTCACTTTCTGCAGCTACACCTATATTTACCTTGCCTTACCTATAAGCTTAAATAGTCTTGATCGCCAGGGTGCGAGATTGCTGAGTCCCTGTGGCTCACAGATTACTATTACACCAGATGCAGGGCCTGATGATTCTGCTCCAGGAGACGCGTACGAGCTCAAGTGGGAGTTCGACGAAGACTCTCAACGTTACTATGTTTCCTTTCCCGATGATCGGTAGTGGTGCCCAGTTGGCGGTGAACGGGACCGTTGTCGCATGTTGGGTTATCTTTTATTTTGGCGCCGTAGTCGGGCCATGAGTGTTTGGATGATGTAATGTTATTTATGTCCTTGATTGACGTGGCGAGTGTAAGCCAACTATGTTATCTCCCCTTTATTATTTATATTACACGGGATGTTGTGAAGATTGCCTAACTTGAGACATATGCCTTCAATGCGATTATGTCTCTAAGTCGTGCCTCGACACGTGGGAGCTATAGTCGCATCGAGGGTGTTACAAGTTGGTAATCAGAGCCTTCCCCGACCTTAGGAGCCCCATTGCTTGATCATTTTTAGCGGCCGAGTTGTGTCTAGCAAAAATGTTTTGAGTCATTTAGGAATTATATATCAGGGAGTTTAGGAATTCTTTTTACTTCCCAGTCTCCTCATCGCTCTGGTAAGGCATCCTGACGTACAGTTTTGACTCTTCTCTTCTCAAATTTCACTAAAAAAAATTTAGGAGCACGCGGGTATCTTGGAATCGTTCCGATGGTTTGATGATGAGAACATTGTCTTGGTGCCTCCTGTCAGGAGTTTAGTGGAAGTGTCCCGGGGAGTTGAGCTTTGAGGTGTTGTCGTCATAATTTTATCGTTGCAGTTCTGGAATACCTGAGTTTAGTACGTCGACATCGAAAATTTCTTTTATGCAGTTCGTTGGTGAGATAACCTCGACGCCACCTAGTACTGGGGCGGGAGTTCGGGAGTATTGCCATAACTTGTATAATGGATGCTTTTCGAAGGTTGAGGTAGATGATTTCCAAAGGTTTCTTGGTTATGTGTTGAAGGATGGATACAGCTGGATGTAGGATTTGTTAGTTTGGGTGAGATATTATGCTTCCCCTGTATCCCCAACACCTGATTGCATAACCGGAAAATTTCGGGAGTTTCATAGGTGGGAATTCAAGTAGCTGTTAGGATATCTTTCCAACAGGTGTATGATATGAAATTGGGGTTCGATGTCTAGTGGTCCGCCTATTCACGGTCGGTTTTACAGTGGTCTCGTTGTGTCTTAAAGAGTCCTTGGCTATGCCGACTCGGGGACGCTTTGTATGTCATGTGCACTGCCTTGTACATGATGGTGCTGTACGATCGAGCCCGTGTAGGCCCCACCACGATAACTTCGGACGAAATCTCTATCATATGTTTGTTCCGACTTATTCTGCAAGCAAATCCTTTGTTTTGTTTTGAGTTGTGGTATTCGAGTTGCTTCTATGTCAAATGCTGATTCCATCCCTTGTCTAAGTGGTGTTCTCATACTCCGTTGTGAATACCAATCCTTCTCGATAATTGAGATTGGTATGCCCATCTTGTTCTACCAGTGTGTCTCTCTTCAAGTGGATCCGATCACTTCAACATTCGCAAGATCAAGTATCAGTTCTTCTCAACGGTGTTCATTTCATCCATTCCAAATTGTCTTTGTTTTTCCCACCCACCCTCCCTTTTTTTCTCCAAGGATTCAGATCTCTTAATCGAGTATCCATATTATTGATGCGAAGTCTCTCCATTCTTTTCTATCAATATTCTTATCCGGGGATTCTCATGAAGATTCTAACGGAGCTTCAAGTTCGTCTCTCATCACTTGTTTTCTTCTCCGGTGGAACCAATTCAAGCTTTCGGTGTTGGTCATATCCTTTCCTCGTTTCTATGCTCTCTCATGCCGGTGCAATTCATAATAATTCACTTCTCGCTATTCATTAGTTTCGGAGTGCTGAAAATATCCCGAAGATTCGTGTTTTCCACTCTACATTGGTTCAAGCTATTTCGAGGTCGTATCTTATTCAAGCCATTTATTTCAACCGGTGCAATCTCTCTCTTTAAATCATTTCAATGGTGTTTCTTTTGAGTGGGCCCTAACCCACAGGTCTTTTTCCAGGATCTTACCTGACTCTTCTTATTTTCCCGGCATTACTCTCAAATTCTTTTCCAAGATTGATGTAAGAATGAATTGTCATCAGTCAAATGCCTTTCTCCTAGATCTTCCAAATTCTTTCCATCGTTGGCTCAACCTTTCTAATTTTCATTCAGGAGTATCTCAACAATTCATGGTGGTGTTTCTCGTCGTCATTCTCGGATTTTGAAGACGAAGAAGATTTTTCCTCTCAATCTTGGTCCGTTCTCTTCAAGATTCGTGATTCTAGCTTGTTGCCATCCTCTCATAATTGTTTTTGATTGTGAGAATTCTTTTCACCCCTCCGGAGCAATTCAAGATTCTGTTCAGTTTGATTATCCGGAGCCCATCATCTAAGATTTATTCATTCCAATTTTCAGCTCTCATACTCTAAATCATACCGGTGTCTAAATCAAGGATTCTCTAATCAGCTCGTAATCTTTTCGTTCTCATGGGTCTAAATTCTCTCAAGCATCTTCATTTAATTGCTAATTCTTCCCGGTGTGTCTTCATGTTTTAATCGTTCTTTTCAATTCTTACGGTGGTTCGTTCAAGAGTTTTCTTCCTTCATGTATCATATCTATGCATTTGTGCTTTTCAAATTCTACCGGTGGATCGTTGAAGACTTTCTCAAGTTTGCGCTATATCTATCTTAACCTTTCTACGAGGATAAGTAGTATGCCAAATCCGTTGCTTGTTAGCAATTAAATTGTTGAAGGATACGCATAACATAATTCTTATTCTTGTTCCATCCAAGTGATTAATTCCTTTTTCCGGAGTGGTTCATCATATCATATTCTCAGTTCGAGATGCTTTATCTTTCCTTTCCCGGAGTTCCAAGCTCTAATTATCACGGAGATCCATCTAAACCATTGCAAGGATTCACCTTGTGTTTTCAATTTCTCTTTCTTTCTATTCTTTTGTTACCGGAGTTCTTCATGGAGGCTCTACATGATGGTTCATCAAGGATTTATTTCCGTCTAGAAGTTTTTCATTAAGTTTCTTTTCTAAGGAGCTCAAGCTTTCTTCATCTTGTAATCCGGAGTGCATTTCTTTCTACCATATCATTGGAGGTGGTTTTACATCATTCTTGATATTTGAGTTGATGTTTCATGATTCACAGGTTGTTAAGAATGGGGTATTGTAAATCCATCAATCTCTTCATTGGAGTTATCTTGGGTTATATTTCACCTAAAACTTTCTCTAAGGATTGTTGCTAATTATGGTGCTTATAAAGGATCCATGCTCTTCTTTATCCTCCCGGTGAGATAGCTTCTCGTCTCCTTGTTCTTATCAATCCAATTCTTTTTCCCGTGAATGGCAGGTTGTCACCTCATAATTTTGAGATGTATTCTATAAGTCCATATCAAGCTTATCCTTTTCGTTGTTGATAACCCAACAACTTCGTTCTAGCTTTTGGTGTAAGCGTGCTCTCTCAAGACCTTGTTTTTTCTCCCCCATTCATTAAGTTCCATTCTCTCACTTCTTCTGGAGGCATTGTGATGTTGCTTTCTTCAAACCTTCTTCTTGTTCTTGTCAGGATCATGTTCTTTTCATGCTTGTCCATTTAACCAGATTGTTGTGCCTTTTGCTCAAGTTCTTTTCGCCTTATCAAGTCTTGCATCCCTTCTCAACCGGAGTGCTGTTCGAATTTGTTCTTCCTTATTACTCTTCCCTACCGGAGTGCTTTCAACCTTGTTCTTCCTTGTTCCTCTTTCCTAATGGAGTGTTTTCCACTTTGTTCATCTCCATTGTTTTATTCTTTTCAATTTGTTCAACCTCGCAAGGTTATTTGGTTTCACTCGTTTGTCAAAGGAGCAACTTAGTTTTACCTCTTCTCTTTCTCTTCCATTTTCCCTCCGGTGCCATTCTAGATCTCGGGACGAGATCCTCTCGTAGTGGTGGAGTGTTGTAACGCCCCGAGACCGATGTGCCAGGTGTCGTCTAGTTATTCGTGGTTGTTGCCATGTCATCTGCTTGCGTGTTGCATCTTATCATGTCATCATGTGCATTGCATCATCATGTTTTCAAAACTTGCATCCGTCCGGGTTCCCCAGTTCTGTCCATCGTCCATTCTGAGCCCAGACACACTTGCACGTGCCCGCGGCATGTCCGAAATAGTATTTTATAAGTGGCCGTAAAATGTTCTCGGACTGGGTTGAAAGTTGGCATGTGGTGTTGTTATGTCGCAGGTAGGCCGCCTGCCAAGTTTCATCACATTCGGAGTTCGTTTGATAGCCCAACGGATAACTATAGTGACATTATAGTCGGTCTAACGTCAGATGTTTTCGGTCTCCGGAAACAGATGCCAGGCCCTCCCTCTCTCTTCTCCCCCTCGCAGTCTTGCCACAGCCCACCTAGTCCATCCTCCTTCCCCTCTTCGCTTCCGGAGTTGTCCGATGCGACCGCACGGTCCGAAACCCTCTCTGCACAGTGCATCGAACCCCTCACGTGCGCGTCCGAAATTTTCCCGGACCAGACCCGGGCAGTTGTCACCGTTGGATCCGGATCATCCCCAAACTTCTACAAAACGTCTCCGTTTTCTTATTTGGGCTCCCTAGCCTATTTTTCCCGGCCATTCGATTTTAATCGGAGGCTCCAGATAGCCCCTAACCTATTTCACCTGAGGTATATACTTGGTCCAACCCTAAAAATTAGGTGGTCTGTCCCATCCACCCTCCGGCCTGCCGCCACCTAACTACCCTCTCCCTCTCGGGATCCATCCTCTCCCTGTTTTCCACGCCCAACCAACCAGCGCCTCCCCTCGATCCCCAGCCACCTCTCTGCTGCTCGAGTCCCCAACCACCAGCGACCAATGGAGCCCGAGGCCTCCCCTGCCTCGCCTGGCGTCTCCCTGTTGCTGCCCGACCTTGCCGGCTGTTCGATCGAAAGTCGCTGCCCCGGCGTCCTTGCGCCACCTCCTGCCTCGTCCTCGTTTGCGCGGGAGACGAGGGACCGAAGCGCAGCGCCGAGTTCCCCTACATCAAGCCATTTCTTCATTGCGTCCTCGTCGGAGATGGACTTCGGCCGTTCCTTTTTCTTTCTTTCGTCTCTGCATTCCATCTCTTTCACCTTATCTCTGAATTTGTCCTTTGCTTCTGTGAATATCAGCGCCATGGTTTCCGCCCCAAGCTTCGTCGCGGGTCGCCTCCGTCCCGCCTTCGGTCAGGTCCGGCGCCCGTGTGGCCGGATCCGCCTGTCCACGTCTATTTCAGCGCCGATGTTTCCCGCTCCTCCGCCTCACCTTTCGCCCTAGCTGCGAGCCGCCGCCACCCGAATCCTCCCCGAGCTCCAGGTCCTACGCCTGTTGGCCCTGTTGCGAGTCCCCAGCGCCGCCTCCTTCTGTTTGAGCGAGGGAGACGAGCGAGGACTTTTCCTGCATCGAGCCTGCGTCCCTCCCTCGCGTTGACTACGGCCTCGATCCGAGCCAATGTGTACGAGCGCCAGAACCCAGCTTCCCTTGCCTCGCCCACGGGCCTCCTCGTTCGGCCCAGCCAGATCTGGCCGTTGGGTGAGCAGCCTCCCGGCCTTTTCCACTCTTGGGACAGCCTCTGTTTCGGCCCAACACATGTTTTTTTTCTGAACGTTTTAGCTTTTATTCCAGAGTTTCCAGTTTTGCAGAAAACCCCTTCGGGATCATGCATTTAATAACTTCTAAACCGTGCATCGGATTAAAATGAATTATTTATGAAACTTTCTTAGAATTTCATCTAGTTTAATAATATGCAACTTTCATCTATGTTTAAAATGTTTAAAATGTTGTTTGTTTTAATTTGCTTAAATAACTTGCTAAAACGGTTTTAATCATAACTAATTAACCGTAGCTCCGAATTTAATAAAGTTTATATGTAAATGGGGTAGAAAAATGCCTAGTTTAACATGGTGGCCTTACTTTGCATTTTTAACAATTCTAAAATAATATTTAGGGCAGAACAGTACCAAATCTATAATATGCTCATGAGGAGTTTCCGGAATTGTTGTTCGTTGCTTCCAGACTCATTTAAACTTAACTAGATAGGTAGTTCACTTTGCTTCACCTCTTGCCATGCTAACAACATTTAATCTTGTTGAGTACAAGAACGAGAGGGAACTAAAATAAGGCATGTGGTGTTCTGTCAATATGCAACTCGTTGCATATTGAGCTCCACTTAACTTATAGTGTTGTTTGTGCATTTTGCCATGCCATGTTTCATTAAACCGGACATGCATCATACTTGGTTGTGCATCATGCCATGTTCATGTGTTGGTTGTTTACTATGTTGTGTGCTTCTTTCTGGTGTTTGCTTCTTCGGGTTGGATTTGATAACGTCGCGTTTGTGAGGATCCGTTCGACTACGTCTGTTTGTCTTCTTCATGGAATCGTTCTTCTTCCTTGCGGGATTTCAGGCAAGATGATCATACCCTCAAAATCACTACTATCTTTGCTATGCTAGTTTGCTCGCTCTTTTGCTATGCCAATGCTATGATGCCTACCACTTGCTTTCAAGCCTCCCAAATTGCCATGTCAAACCTCTAACCCACCATGTCCTAGCAAACCGTTGATTGGCTATGTTACCGCTTTGCTCAGCCCCTCTTATAGCGTTGCTAGTTACAGGTGAAGATTGGAGGCCGTTCCTTGTTGGAACATCTTTTATTTAGTTTTCTGGATATCATTATATTGCTATGTTATCTTAATGCATCTATATACTTGGTAAAGGGTGGAAGGCTCGGCCTCTCGCCTAGTGTTTTGTTCCACTCTTGCCGCCCTAGTTTTCCGTCATGTCGGTGTTATGTTCCTGGATTTTTGCGTTCCTTATGCGGTTGGGTTATAATGGGAACCCCTTGATAGTTCGCCTTGATTAAAGCATTTCCAGCAATGCCCAACCTTGGTTTTACCATTTTCCACCTAGCCTTCTCTTTCCCTTGGGTTCTGCAGACTCAAGGGTCACCATTATTTTAACCCCCCCGGGCCAGTGCTCCTCTGAGTGTTGGTCCACCTGTCAGCTACCGGTGGCCACCAGGGGCAACTCTGGGCTAGCCTACCCATACCTAGGACAATCTGAGTGTGCCCTGAGAAAGAGATATGTGCAGCTCCTATCGGGATTTGTCGGCACATTCGGGCGGTGTTGCTGGTCTTGTTTTAACCTGTCGAAGTGTCTTGAATTACCGAGATACCGAGTCTGATCGGAACGTCTTGGGAGGAGGTCTATTCCTTCGTTGACCATGAGAGCTTGTCATGGGCTAAGTTGGGACTCCCCTGCAGGGATTTGAACTTTTGAAAGTCATGCCCGCGGTTATGGGCACATGGGAATTTGCTAATGTCCGGTTGTAGATAACTTGAACCTTAACTTAATTAAAATGAATCAACCGAGTGTGTTACCGTGATGGCCTCTTCTCGACGGAGTCCGGGAAGTGGACACGGTGTTGGAGTAATGTTTGCGCAGGTTGTTCTCTAGTTTCTCGCTCGCGCTTTGCCTCCTCTTCTCGCTCTCTTTTGCGAATAAGTTAGCCACCATATATGCTAGTCACTTGCTGCAGCTCCACCTATATTTACCTTGCCTTACCTATAAGCTTAAATAGTCTTGATCGCGAGGGTGCGAGATTGCTGAGTCCCCGTGGCTCACAGATTATTATTACACCAGATGCAGGGCCTGATGATTCCGCTCCAGGAGACGCGTACGAGCTCAAGTGGGAGTTCGACGAAGACTCTCAACGTTACTATGTTTCCTTTTCCTATGATCAGTAGTGGTGCCTAGTTGGGGGTGAATGGGACCGTTGTCGCATATTGGGTTATCTTTTATTTTGGCGCCGTAGTCGGGCCATGAGTGTTTGGATGATGTAATGTTATATATGTCCTTGATTGACATGGCGAGTGTAAGCCAACTATGTTATCTCCCCTTTATTATTTATATTACATGGGATGTTGTGAAGATTGCCTAACTTGCGACATATGCCTTCAATGCGATTATGTCTCTAAGTCGTGCCTCGACACGTGGGAGCTATAGTCGCATCGAGGGTGTTACACTGATCCCCGCATAGACTTTGTGCGGCAAGAGCACCTTCCAAGGCAGGACCCTCTGATGGAGATTTCTTCTCCCGTTTGGAAACCTTGGTTTCCGGATCTTCAGTGGTAGTCCTCTTCCTTCCCCGGGGTGAGATAATGTCAGATTCCTCCCCTTGGTTATCCTCCTTCATGGAGGCGCTCATTCCCTCGATTGGAATTGGTAGCGATGGGGGCCCGCTTTCGCCCTCATTATTCCCCCCTTTATCCTCCTTTGAGGGCTCCGGGCAGGGTGCTAGCTCGAGCATCTTTTCCAGTACCGGATTGTCCAAACCCTCAGGAAGGGGGGCTGAACACCGAATCATCTTCGCCTTTGTTTGCTAGTCCTGGTCAAAGTGCGATTTCTCACAACGACGTCATGATAACTAAAAGACGGTGTGTTCGGCTAGAGGATTACTTACTTGGTCGACGGTGCGGTTGCTGCTCAAGCCCATGTCCTCGGTAGTATCCGGACACTCTATTTGGGGTCCGAAGAATGATTTATACATCTCCTCGTGCGTCAGGTCGAGGAAATTCTGAATAGTGTACGGTCCTTCTGGGTTGAACTCCCACATACGGAGGGGCCGGCGTTTGCAAGGCTGGACTCGACGAACCAGCATGACTTGCACCACCGTAACTAGACTGAATTCTCCTTCAAAGAGATCTTGAATGCGGCTCTGCAGTATAGGCACGTCCTTGGCTGGACCCCAGCTCAGCCCTCTACTAATCCATGACGTCAGTTGTGGTGGAGGGCCCGAGCGGAAAGTAAGGGCATCCACCCACTTGGCACTTCTGGGAGCTGTGATGTAAAACCACTCCCGTTGCCATAATCCGGACACCTCTGGAAAGGAACCCTTTGGCCATGGAGCTCCAGCGATCTTGCTTATTAATGCACCTCCGCACGCTACATGTTGTCCCTCGACCATCTTCGGCTTCACGTCAAAGGTCTTGAGCCACATGCCGAAGTGATGGGTAATGCGGAGGAAGGCCTCACATACGACAATAAATGCCGAGATGTGGAGAAAGGAGTCCGGGGCTAGATCGCGGAAATCTAGCCCGTAATAGAACATCAAACCACTAACAAAGGGATCCAGAGTGAGGCCTAGACCTCAGAGAAAGTGGGAGATGAACACAACGTTCTCGTTGGGTTCGGGAGTAGGGACGACCTTCCCTCGGGCAGGCAGCCAATGCGAAACCTCTGCGGTCAGGTATCTGGCCTCCCTCAACTTCTTGATATCCTCTTCCGTAACAGAGGAGGGCATCCACCGGCCTTGAGGGCTAGATCCGGACATAACTAAAGGATCTGAAGCTCCTGACCTGCATTTCGGGTGTTAGAACTCGAGGCGGGGGAAGGATTCGATTGAGCACGGGAGGAAAAAAGTAAAGGCCTTGTCCCTTTATAAAGAGGGTGAATATCAAGCGTCCTCCTAGTGGCCGTTTGGTAC
This sequence comes from Triticum aestivum, assembly GCF_018294505.1. Classification (NCBI taxonomy): domain Eukaryota; kingdom Viridiplantae; phylum Streptophyta; class Magnoliopsida; order Poales; family Poaceae; genus Triticum; species Triticum aestivum. The sequence goes on along the minus strand of NC_057797.1, from coordinate 291,735,944 downwards.
TTGCCTAAAATCTAGGAGTCCTAGGCACGATTGGGTTACCCACGACTGTATTGATGAGAATCCCGTAATTAGGGGAACACAATCTCTGCTTCGAAAAGACGTGTCAAGAAACCGCCTCGCGTTATGTGTGGAGCTGGTTGAAGAAAAATCACCGGGCCATGGCTTAATGTCATGTTGCCAAAGCGTGTCAGCAGATTAAGATTTGTGGATATTATTCTCTCTACGGTGGTATGTGGAATTTATTTTGCAGGGTCGGACGCTATGCTGGTATTCAAACTCTTCGGTGATGTGTTCGGATGAGGAACCCGCCTTGCAATGCCAAAGACAACAATACACGCCGGATTCATCGTCATTGAAGCCTGGTTCAGGGGCTACTAAGGGAGTCCTGGATTAGGGGGTCTCCGGAAAGCCGGACTATATCCTTTGGCCGGACTGTTGGACTATGAAGATACAAGATTGAAGACTTCGTCTCGTGTTTGGATGGAACTCTACTTGGCGTGGAAGGCAAGCTAGGCGGTACGGATATGGATATCTCCTCCTTTGTAACCGACCTTGTGTAACCCTAACCCTCTCCGGTGTCTATATAAACCGGAGGGTTTTAGTCCGTAGAACAATAGACAATCATACCATAGGCTAGCTTCTAGGGTTTAGCCTCTCCGGTCTCGTGGTAGATCAACTCTTGTAATACTCATATCATCAGGAATAAAGCAAGCAGGACGTAGGGTTTTACCTACATCAAGAGGGCCCAAACCTGGGTAAAACATCGTGTTCCCTGCCTCCTGTTACCATCCGCCTTAGACGCACAGTTCGGGACCCCCTACCCGAGATCCGCCAGTTTTGACACCGACAGGGACCCCTTGACAGTTCGCTTTGAATAAAACTCCTCCAGCAAGGCCCAACCTTGGTTTTACATTTGCCTAACAACCTATTACCCTTCCCTTGGGTCGGCCAACCCGAGGGTCATCTTTATTTTAACCCCCCCTCGGGCCAGTGCTTCTCTATGTGTTGGTCCGAACCAGATCCACTTATGGCGCCACCTCCAGGAAACTTGAGGGCTGGTTTTAGCTGTACGTAGTGTTCATCCGGTGTTGCCCTGAGAACGAGATATGTGCAGCTCCTATAGGGATGTCGGCGCATCGGGCGGTCTTGCTGGTCTTGTTTTACCATTGTCGAAATGTCTTCTAACCGGGATTCTGAGACTGATCGGGTCTTCTCGGGAGAAGGAATATCCTTCGTTGACCATGAGAGCTTGTGATGGGCTAAGTTGGGACACCCCTGCAGGGTTTGAACTTTCGAAAGCCGTGCCTACGGTTATGTGGCAAATGGGAATTTGTTAATATCCGGTTGTAGAGAACTTGACACTTAACTTAATTAAAATGCATCAACCGTGTGTGTAACCCTGATGGTCTCTTTTCGGCGGAGTCCGGGAAGTGAACATGGTTCTTGTGTTATGGTTGTGCGTAAGTAGTTGCAGGATCACTTCTTGGTCACTTCTAGCTTCACAACCGTTGCATTGCTTCTCTTCTCGCTCTTATTTGCGTATGTTAGCCAAAATGTTTACTTAGTGCTTGCTGCAGCTCCACCTCATTACCCTATCCTACCCATAAGCTTAAATAGTCTTGATCTCGCGGGTGTGAGATTGCTGAGTCCTCGTGGCTCACAGATACTTCCAAACAGTTGCAGGTGCCGACGATACCAGTACAGGTGATGCAACCCAGCTTAAGTGGGAGCTCGATGAAATCATGTTCGTTGTGTTGTTTCGTTTCCTGTTGATCAGTAGTGGAGCCCAGTTGGGACGAATGGGGATCTAGCATTTGGGGTTGTCTTCTTTTATTTTGGTTCCGTAGTCGGACCTTCGATTGTACTTTGGATGATGTATGAATTAATTATGTATTGTGTGAAGTGGTGATTGTAAGCCAACTCTTTATCCCTTTCTTATTTAGTACATGGGATGTGTGAAGATTACCCCTCTTGCGACAAGCCTACCATGCGGCTATGCCTCTAAGTCGTGCCCCGACACATGGGAGATATAGCCGCGTTGTGGGTGTTACAAGCGGCTCGCGCCTTCCCCATAAAAAGGAACAACCGCGGGTGCGCTGCTCATTTACCCCCAGTGTGTTCTCCAATCTCAGAGCCATCGTTCGTTCCTTCTTCCTCCTGAAGCCCTTGCTCGCCGCCGCTGCGTTTTTGCCGCCCTTTCCCTTCCACCTTTCGCAGCCGCCATGGCACCCAAGACTGGCAAGGGCAAGGGAGCGGCCAAGAATGCCGGAGGAGCGGAGCTGCCAGAGAATGAGTTGGCGGCACGACAGACGGAGCTCGCCTACTTTGCCTCGACGGTCGACACGGCCCACCTCCGGTACAACTTCAGGCCACTGTGGGGAGTCAAGACAGGGGGAAAAACGACGGGGCATCCCACCACACGTTTCATCCCCGCCAACTGCGACAAAGCTGCCCCGAATCAGTATCCATTCTTCGTCGATTACTTCTCCTGCGACCTCTGCCCCCCTTCTCTGATTTCTCCAATGACATCATGCATACCTTCGGCTTCCACCTCCTGGATTTCACCCCAAATGTCGTGGCGTGCATGGCTCTTTTCGCCCATCGTTGTGAGGGCTTTGCCGGAGTGCATCCCAACATGGCGCTCTTCCACCACCACTTCTTCCCTCGGATCCAGCAGGGAGGCGCCATCTCCAGTTGTGTCACCTGGATCCCAAGATCCAAGGGGATATACCTGGAGGGCGCTCAGAAGGAGAGGTGGGAAGAGTGGCGGGGCCGGTGGTGCTGGATTGAAGAGGATGATCCACAAGAATTCTGTCGGGTTCGCTAGCCGCCGCCGGTTCGCAGAAACGACTAGAGCAGTGTCGATGCCGACGACGGGAAGCTCATAGTCGCCACCACCAAGATTCTTCGCCTCACCGAGGCCGGGCTCACCCTTGAGATAATCGGGGCAGATTTCATCCGCCGCTGAATTGATCCACTGCATAACATGGGGAGGCCGGCCTGGCTCTTCACGAACGCGACAGACATCATGCGACTCCGTCCTGGCTTCGACCACAACTTCACCGTGTTGACGCATGCTCACTTCTGCCAGCGGCTCTTCCAGCTCAACATGGACCGTGACGGCAAGGCCGAGAGATTCGGTAAGGCTGCGAAGGCCAGCAAGGTCACGAAGGGGCCCTTGTTTGGGTTGCCGGCGGGGGTGGTCCCGCTGAGCAATAACTCACGCCGAAGTGACAGCATTGCCATGATGCCAGAGTTCAATGTGCACGGCCTCGTCCCAAATTGGGCCGAGCCGCCGGAGGATCAAGTGCAGGAGTTTTTGGACAGCCTGGAGGAGAAGTACATCCACGACGATCTGCGGCTCGTCCAGGACACCACCCAGGTGGAGCTGGACTACATCGCCACCAGGGCGGTGGAGGTGGAGCTCGCCAAGGAGGCTTGCAGCACCGGCGGAGTGGAGGACAAAGCGGCGGTGGCCGCAGAGGAGAAAGATCTCGCCTAGTGGTTGGAGTTCACTGGGGAAGCCAGCAGTGCCGGCACCGGGGCCCTCTTATTGGAGACGACGGCGATGAGCCGTCCGGGGAGGAGGCTGAAGCTGCCGAGCCCCCAGCCGCGCGGAGTGGGCGAGTCCTGTGGCGGGCCAGCTCTGGCAAGCCGGTTCGACCGGCAGGGCTGTGCAACCCCGGCATGCCCAGGAGCCGTCCGTGCGCCAAACGAGGGCTGTGCAGCAAAGAAATTGGTGAAGCATGCGGTGGCGAAGAAGAAGGCATCTTCCTCTTCTTCATCCAAGCATTCCCCAACCCCACCTGCTTCCCCTCCTCCTGCAGGAGACGACACAGAGGTCTTCTTTGACCTCGGGTCTCTTAGCCCGAGGAGGAAGAGGAAGGCAGTGGAAGAAGAAATGGAGGATGATTAAGTGTCTTGACTTTTGTCATCTCTGTCCCTCCGGACCGTGCTTAGTTTCTTGACTTATCTTCATCTTGGCAGTGATACGGAGACACTAGCCCAGAGGGTGAAGAGGGCTAGGTCTTCGGCGGGCGGCCAGCCCCCGGCAGGCACTTCCGGTACACCGCTGGTGGTGGTCAGTAGCCCAGACAGTAGCCCCCGAAGCAACCCCCAGCGTAAGCTCATCACCCGCCTCTAGTCAACACGTGTCAGGGGTACGATTCTTGGTACTGACCTTGCCGTGAACGCAGGAGGAGGACAGCATCAGGAGGAGCCACTGAGGGCTACCCCCAACATGCCGCATCCATCAACCACGCCGCCTCGAGGGGTGTCCCCGGCAAGGGCACAAAGCACCGAGCCCATGCACACGGAGGAGGAGGTAAGCTTGGGCACTGGTGGCCACACCTCGGCACCGGATGTTGGCACGGAGGGGGCCTCTTCTTCCTAGCTCGGCACGGGTAAGCCACTCGCCTTCCGTCCCTTTTCTTTTCTCTTCTTTCTGAATCTTGGTCTTGGCTTCGCTTCATCCCCTTCTCAATATCCAGATCCTCCGTCGGCGGGCCAGGAGGACATAGACACCATCACCGAGGATGTCACCAAGACCGCCGAGGCAGAGGCCGAGAAGATCGCTGCCGAGGAGGCCGGCAGGGGCGCTGCTGAGGACGCCGCCAAGGGGCCTGCCGAGGAGCCCGACAAGGCTACTACTGAGGAGGTCGGCAAGGGACCTGCCGGGGAGGCCGGCAAGTCTGCTGCCAAGGAGGAGGTGGTCGATGACCAGCCTTCCTACTCCGCTGCCTCTGGCTCCGGCAGGTATCTGAAGGTGAGAGACGATCTTTTCGTCCACCTTCTAGGGGCGTCGAGCTCTAGGGCGCCCATCGAGGGAGAGCTGTTCGACGAGGAGGTGCTTGCCGCCGCCGGGGTCGAGGTCGTTGACGAGCCAAGGGCCGGTGGCGACAATTCCTAGGAGCATCGGCTTCTCCAGGCCATGGGCGCCAGCTTTCGGAAGCTCCAGGCGCTCCACCACGCCCGCCTGGACAAGGCCATGTCTAGGATGGAAATGGTGGACAGGTGGAGGCGGACCACAAGGGACGCGTCGCCGAGGCGCAAACTTGGTACCGCCAAGCCTGTGAGGAACTAAAGGCCACCCAGGATGAGCTGCCCGACATCGAGAAGGCCCAGGAGACGGCGAAGAACCTGGCCGCCATTGCCGAGGCCGCTCGAGCCCAGCATCTGGCCGCGCTAAACTCCCAGGAGGAGGACCTTGTCGTGCATGAGGAGAAGCTTGCCGCAACGCTCCACGGCAAGGAGGAGGAGGTGGAGAAGCTCGTTGTGCAGCGGACCCAGGAGCTGGAGCAGAGGCACAAGGACGCACTCGATGCCGAGGCTCTGGTTCACGCCGGTAAGGTGAAGGAGCTGGAGGTCGTGTAGGACGAGCTAAAGGATCAGATCCTGAAGCTGTCCAAGGAGAAGGACACGCTCAACGGTGCCCTGGTTGAGGCACAGGGTGCAGTCCTCGACAAGGCCAGGAAGCTTTCCAAGGCCAACAGCTCCATCAAAGACCTCAAGCTGAAGCTGGAGGGTCTCGAGGGGATGCTCTCGGAGGCCAAAACCCAGGAGGAGACCCTGGCCAAGGATCTGGAGGCTGAGAGGCAGCTGCGGAAGAACGAAGCCGCCAACCACAAGGATTTCGTTGAAGGCAAGAATCGCTGGATCAGGCGCCTCGAAGGCATCGCCGGGAGCATCACCACACAGCTGGCTACCATGGGGATGCCAAACGTGAGGTATACCCCGGAGCGCAACATGAGCCCCAACGCCAAGCTGACCATCTTCGTCGAGGGCGTCCTGGGGGCCCTGGAGCAGCTCCACTACAACCGGGCGGCCTCCCTGGCCGATGAGTCCTGGAGGCTTTGCCGGGGTGCCATGACCAAGGTTCTCACCAAGGTGGTGCACTAGAACCCCAACCTCAACTTCGACGGTGCGCTGGAGAGGTTGCCGGAGGATGCAGACCTCGCGACGCTCAAGGAGAGTATCATGCCCATCATCAGCTGCATCGGCGGAATCGACAGGCTGTAGGGCCAGTGTAGGGATTAGGCACCCCGTTTCTCATTGCCGCTGCAGGTTCATGGCCAAGACAATTTATATCTTTAGTTAGAATCGCAGCAACAATTGATGTAATATAACTTCTGTAGTACTTTTGAAAACGATGCATGTTATTGTCCTATTTGATCCCCCTTTGTATGCCCACCCTATGTTAATCGGGTAGGCCTGCCAGCGCGTAACCCAGGGCATGGCGCCTTGAGGACGGATCCCACTAGCCTGCCGGGTGTGCTTGCTACCAGGCAAGCCACCTTACCGCTCTCAACGCGGCCGCTCAAACTGTCAAGCTTGACTCGAGTCAGAATCGAGAGCATGGCCAATTGCGGAAGGCTACCATGCCACTCTCGATGCGGCCGCTTGAGCTATTGGGCTGACTCGAAATAGAACAAGGGTGTTGCCAATCGTGGAAGGGCCCCTTTGCATGCAGGTTTTCCATACACAGGGCAGGACATTCGAGGATAATAACCATATATATATAAAGAAATTGCTTAATGTTTCGCACGACTTAGCTTTTCTGTCATTGCAGGGGCGTCCACCGCATCCACAGAAGGTGCCGCCAAGCTCGGTCGTCTTCTTCCTTGGAACGACGGCCACAATGAAGCCGCTGCCCCGACCAGACCAGATTTTGACAAATGCGTGCTAGGTAGATGTTCGTGGAAACGACACCTATGGGGTCACGGGGATCCCATCTACGGTTGGCAGGTGCGAGGTTGTGCGAAGAGTGGTCTGACAGGAAGCACACAGATTGTTTACCCACGTTCGGGCCGCGAAGATGCATAATACCCTAGTCCTACTTTGGTGGATGTATTCGAGTGTTCTTGTGTTCTTGAGCTAGCTACGGGGTGCAACTTTGCCCAAAAGAGCCAAATCCCCCTCCTTGTCACCTCGGGCCTCCTTTTGTAGGAAAAGTGGTTGCCAAAGTGGCACACGGGAGGTGGAAAGGTCAAGAGTTCACAAGCCTATCCTCTGGGAGCGTTGAACAAATGCATTTAATGCATTGTCGACGTGCCCTCCTTGCTTCATAGGGGACGCCAGGGAAGCACGTCCCAGCTGTCGCCGCCTCGCCTGGCCTCGACACGCGTCCGAGCTGATGATGCATCATCAGCCGCGTTGGCTGGCTGCTGGGCTGGCACGGTGGTGGAGCCTTCATGAAGAGTCGCATACCACCACGTAGGTGTGTGCTGAGTCGGTGTAGAGGCGCCCGTCACCACGCAGGTGCCTGCCCAGCTGGTTGAGCTAGCAGCTGCTTGGGGACGGTGGTGGAGTCTTGGCTGGCGCGGCCCTGGTAGTGGCCCTGCTGATGCCCTCGGCAAGGGTTTTGCCGGGGCCCGGCTAGGGTGCTGCTGTGGCGTTGCAGTTGTCCCCGGCAAGGGTCTTGCCGAGGGTCTTGTGGATTTCCTCGGCTAGGATCCCGCCGACGGTCGCCGTCTTCTTGTCTTCATCTGATCTCACATGTTTATGATCTTGACGAAGATTTGCATGTCACCACAGAGGCGTCTCCTGAGCCTTGGTTACAATGTAGTTGGTTGGGTTGGGGCCTATGGGCTCAATGGTGGCTCACCCCGCTGGCATCAGTTAAGTTGCCTCGGTAATACTCTTGCCGGGGCTGCGGAGGCTGCCTCGGCAAGGATCTTGCCGAGGGAGTCCACTTCGCCCTCTTGCTCTCTTGCGCTTCTAGTCTTGGCGTTGCCTTGGTTGTCTTATGTTTTGGCTTCTCTACAACTTCCCTCCTCTACCCTACTAAGCATGGCCATGGCGCGCGGCTCTGACAACCCGTGTACAAGTAAAGGGGTCAAAAGAAGAGCCCCTACTTTTGTACACCGACATCTTGGTCTTGTTGCACCGATATGGAAACCTTTGCTTGATTCATTGGGGCACCGCGCCTATGCTTTCCTCCGTAGCATCAAAGAGGAAACTGGTACACTGCGCCCGCTAGCGCCCGCCGGGCATTGGTCATCATTGCTCACGGCATGTGAACCTCGCGAGGTGCACCTTGCCTTGATATCTCCGCTCCTCGGGAGCCAGCCTAGTCAGGACGCTGATGGAGCCACGCCACGGGCAACAGGCAGGCAAGTCTGGGTACCCCCGGTCCCAGAACACCGACAGTAGCCCCCGGGCCCAAGGCGCACCCGAGCTTGGCTTCGAGGAGAAGCCAAGGGACAACAACGGAGTCCCGTGGGCCCCTACTACTTGCGGCCTCGGTCGATGTGTGGCGACTGATGGGACATGGGCGTGTCTCCTTTCCACGCTGCCTCGGCAACCGTCCTCGCCTGACAAAAATGGTTGGCTCCCATCATAGGGCTTTCATCGATCTCCCTTTGTATTGCTCCAGATCCCCTTCTCCTTCCTTCCCAAGGAGACTCTAGATCTGCCGAAACTCTCCCCCAAACCAGCATCCGATGGCCACCGACAAGGCGAAGGCCGTGCGCTCGCCTTCCTAGTTTAATCCCCCCTGAGCGCGCCCAACGTCACGGAGAAGAACTTCGCCACTCCTAATGGCGGTGGGCGACAACAATGATGGGGGAGAGACCGTGCTCCGGGACGGCTCCGCCAAACCAGAGGCCTCGGCTACTACCTTCTACCCCTTCTTCATGCACAATGTGTTCATGCACAGTGTCTCTGAATTTTTTTATGCCGTCCGCCGCCATTACAAGCTCCATGCCCTCCATCTTCATCCCAACTCCGTCCCCCCCTGTCGATCTTCTCCTTTTACTACGAAGCGTTCGTTGGGGTGATGCCGTCTATGGTGCTGGTTCGTCATTTCTTCTACCTCTAGAACAAGGAGGGCCAATGCTTGGGATACGCCAACTTTATTGCGGCCAACGGAAGCAAAGCAATTCGAGAGCCAGGAAGAAGGTGGAGGGCATCCGGAACAAGTGGGTCCTCATGCATGCCAAGAGCCCCTACCCTTGCCTGGTGCTGCCGACGGGGATGCCAGTGCCTCACGAGGGGTGGAATAGCATGAAGCTCACCGACCCGTGGGCGGAGTAGATGTTGGGGAAGATGGCGGCCGACCTAAAGCCTGACGACCTAAAGGCAGAGAAGCTGGCGGGGGCCATGATCGTCAAGGAGTTCCTCGCGCAGCGCCTGGCTCCGCTCCACACGCGCTCGTGCCCCTTGTGGAAGCTCTTGGATGAGGGAGGCGACCTCCGCCTACACCCGGATGCCTTGTCAAACGAGGAGCTGGACAAGGTCCTCCGCCTCTTGGTCACAGAGCATCAAAGGTACCTGCCTGATACCCATCTTCCGCTATACCGCCGCTCGGATGGGGCGAAGATCACCGCCGCCATGCCCGTATTCAACTAGGAGGAGGGGTCAGACTCGGAGGTTACCCGGGAGGGGGCGGGGGAGACGTCTCCTCCGTGCCTGGCAGATCTCCTCCGCACCCTCCCTGACGATAACGAGGCCGGCGTGCATCCGGTGAGGGAGTGTCCGAACCCTGCCGGGGTCACCAAGAGGTCCAAGGGCACCCCCCCCCAAAGAAGCCGCAGGCCGGGGTCCTGAAGAAGAGCATATCGGCGCTGATCTCCCAAAGCGACGCTTCTACTTCGTCACTAGCCAGCCCGTGAAGCCTTCTGGTTTGGTGCTCCAGTGGAGGGCGAGGGAGTCCGCCGTCATGGACCAGTAAGTGCTTCGCCCTGATTCGTCGTTCCTGTCTTTGTCGTAGTTTCTTGCCGCCTTCCCCTTACACTGTTAGGCCAACGTCAATGGTGAAGAAGAAGAAGGGGCCGACCGCAACCCCTGAGGCCCAGCAGCCTACCGCTGCCGCGCCTCCTTTGGCGCGGAGGGACAACGATGGCTCCCGAGCCTCAGTGTCCGGGTCATCCTCGCGAGATCCAGAAGCCCATCCTCAGGAGAAGGCGGTCTTTGTCGCCAGGCTGGCTCCAAAGGCTTGCGCCTCTAGCTCACCTGTGGAGGCCACGAAGGCTTAGGAGCCCCTGGCTCCTTCTGCTACCGCAAATTTGTAGGCCTTATTGTCGATGTTGTCTCTTCCCCCTTCCATCGCACCGCTGGGCCGTGATCCCCCAACTTCGTTTGATGCCCTGGAGGACGCCCTTCTTGCACTCACCCAGCTTCGCAATGACCTTCAGGGTGCTGACAGTCGGCTGGCGTCGGGGCGACTGGAGTTGGTCTCGAGGTGGCTACAATCTGTTACATCTGTGAGGGTAGCATGGGGTCAGGCCGTGGCATCTTCTGCGGAGGGTAAGCGGGCCGCCGACCTGGCCGCAGCCACCTGCAAGGTGGCGTTGAACGATGCGGAGGCCGCCATGGAGCATTGTCGGGCGGTGGAGGCCGAGCCGGAGACCCTGCGCAATGAACACGCTGCCGAGGCTCGCCAGTTTGTGGCACGGGAGGAGAAGTTGAAGGCTCGAGAAGACGTGGTCGCCGGCCATGACACCAAGCTAGAGTAGTTAGCACGGGCGCAGGCCATGGAGCGCAGTTGCCTGGAGAAGCTGAAGAAGGAGGTGGAAGGGGAGAAGGCCCTGCTGGAGGCCAAGGCTAGCATCCTTGACAACGACCGTGCCGCCTTCGATTCCATTGAGAATAGATCCCGCGAGGCCTTGTGGGAACTCTACGGAAGGGGGTTGAAGAAGCCGTTGGTGACTGCAGAGGAGGGCCTTGTCGAGCTGCTCCCCCAACTTGTCGAGGCGCTCGAGGATGTTGCAAATGGGGTTGGCACCATGGTTGTGGGGACCCCAACACATAAGTCGTGATCACCGAATGCACGTGTACAGTGATCCCAGAGATCAATGCTCACTGAACACACAGAAGCTGAATAACAAGAGTCTTACATCCATACATATCGTCTTACACAAATTATGGCCATTATGGTCAAGTCTTACATAGATAAAGCCACAAGGGCTGAATACCAAATAAAATTAAGAAGCGGAAATCTTCATCGATAAGTAGAACCCATGTCATCTGCCTTAACCCTACAGTCATTCTGACTTGGAAACGTCCTAGTTCGCATGTTCATCTCCAAAGGACTCTTCTTCGAACCCCTGTTCTTCCATGCCTGGCCAATTAAATAACCAGCGGCAATCCAATGAGTACATTGAATGTACTCGCAAGCAACCCATGTTTTGGCTCAAGATACAACAATGCATGACATAGGTAAATTTTTGTAGAAAGCTAATTTTGTTGTGTTATGACATGTTCAACAACTGGTAAAACATGCATCATATGAATTTGTCACAGCCCTAGAATATTGTTTGTAAATAGTTGCATCTTCATCCAGGCATCATATTTAAATTTCTGAAACATGAATTGAGGATTGTTGAAGCCTCAAAACTTTAATTAAAAGCAGGGCAAAAGAACCCTGGAAATTGCATTCAGTGTTTCCAAAATGGCCTTAATAATGTTGGTTATATTTGGCAAAGGTTTTTGCACCAAACCAAAAATAATGAGCATTTTGAGGAATATTTTGGGCACTGAATTTAAATCATTATTTTATTTGCATTTGGAATTATATTCATAACTTGTATAGAATATATTTCCAAATACCCTGAAACATTTTATGTGCTTTTGGAAAAGTCCATTAAGCAACATAAAAATATTCAGAGGAGTTTCTGGCATTGTTTGAATTATTTTAAAATTCAAACAGTGGCAAAACAAATTTAACAAAATAAAACAGAACAGAAATAAAAGAACAGAAACTTACCTGGGCTTACCTGGCGCCCACTTACCTGGCCCAGCACGGCCCAGCCCATCTCCACTCCCCCCCTGTCGTCTTCCTCTGCCAGTAGGCAGAGGCGAGGCGTGGCGCGCGCCCGAGAGGCCTCGGCCACCTCCTGCTTCCCCTGGCCACCTCCTGCTTCCTCCTCGACGCCCCGGTGACGCCACGCGCCTCCCCGACCCCCTCTCACCTCTCCCTCACTCGCTGCACCCTCTCTCCCTCCCCTGACTCCCTTCCCCGAGCTCACCCGAGAGTCGCCGTCGCCGCCGTTCTCCATAGCCGCAGCCACCAGCCCGCCCTCGCCCTTCCGCCAGTTCCAGAAGCTCTGCCGCTAACCTCTACACCGTCCCCGCCAAGCCACACGAGCGGACGCGCCCTGCAGCGGCTTCCCTGACCTCTTCTTCAAGCTTCGGCCGCCGAGATCGCCGGCGACCGTGTGCCCTCCCTGACGCCTCCCCGAGCTCCCCGAGGCCACCGTCGCAACCCCTGTGAGCCTCCGTGCAGAACCCCTCTCTTTCCCCTCGCGTTTGCGAGCTCTAGGCCATAGCTCTGTCGCGGCCGAACTCTGGCCGCCGCCGCAGTCGATGCTGCGCTCGACTCAGGCCACGTCTCACCCTCCCGATGCTACCAATGGATGCGCGCAAGAGCCAGCAAGCTAACGCCGCCACCAGCTCGTCCTCTTGTGCACCATAGCGCTACGCCGCCCGAACCCGTAGCTCCGGCCGCCGCCGTTCTGGTCGCCGCCGTCGACCCCGGCCTCCCTGTGCCCAGCTGCGTGCGCCCCTAGACGCGCGGGAGCACGGGCTCCCTCCTGGTGCCCTCAGGGTGCCCAACCGCAGCCTGTAGCGCCGCCCCGACCAACTCCGGCGAGTTCCCGCCGCTGTTGTGGTCGCCGGCGTCACCTGCTGACGTGGCGCCGGTTAATTAGTGCTAATAACCCCGCTAAACACCCCCAGAGCCACTGCCATGTGGGCCCCTGCGCTTAATTAGGTTAATATAATTATTCTGTTAAATTAGTGTTAGTGCCGTGGACCCCACGCGTCAGCTTTGACTCTGGCCCAGTCATCGTTGACCGGTCCCACCTGTCATTCACTCAATCTAGACCTGAGAAACTGACCAGTGGGCCCCACTGGTCAGGTTTGACCAGCAGCAGCGTCTGTTGACCTGCTGACGTCATAGTGACGCAATGCTGACGCAATAAGTATTTTCTGGATTTATTTTTTTTACTCAGGAAATTCCAGAAAATTGTAAAAAACTTCTAAAAATCATAGAAATTCAACCGTAACTCCAAATTAAATAATTTATATATGAAAAATTATCAGAAAAATTCAAGGAATCCATCTGTACCATTTTCATGCATGTTGGAACAACTTATAGCTGCTGTTTAGCACAAATCAATTAAAGGGCATTTAAATAATCACATATGGAGTTTGAATTTGAATCTTGTATTCAAACCAACTTCATTTAATCTGTTGCTAGTTGCATTAGCCCAAAACACATTCATATTGCCATGTCATAGCATGCATCATATTGTGCATTGCATTGATTGTGTTCTTTTTAGTCTGCCGGTATTTGTCCCCTCTCAATAGACGTGATACCGACGTTGTGACCGTTGACACTGATGAAGACTCAATGTTATCTTCAGAAGTGCCAGGCAAGCAAAACCCCCTTGTTCATTCTGATAAAATCCCACTCTCTCGCTCCTGCTCTCTTTTACTGCATTAGGACAACAACGATTCATCTGTTACTTGCTGCGGTAGCTGAACCCCTTTATCCTCTGCATGACCTGTCATTCCACAGTAAATAGATGAAACCCACTAGCATGAGTAGGAGTTGTTTGAGCCCTGTTGTGCCTACTCATTCATGCTTGTTTGTCATGCCTGCTACTGCTTAGAGTTGAGTCGGGTCTGATTCATCGGGGATGAATCAGTGGTGTGTGATTATGTCCTACTGTGCGTGAGCTAAGTGTGTGAACACGATTTGGTAAAGGTAGCGGTGAGAGGCCATGTAGGAGTACATGGTGGGTTGTCTCATTGCAGACGTCCTCAGGAACTGAGTTCTGTGTTTGTGATCCATGATTCAGCTACTACCACGCATTGGGCCCGAAACCAATGGACCCTCTCGGCTTCTTAATCACCCTTGTCCTCTGTCCAGGAGTTGCAAGTAGTTTCTGGTGTTTGTAGTATGCTAGAGGCCGTCCGCAGCGCTGGCCGTAGGGGTGGGCTGTGATGCGGTAGGCACGTGGCATGGTGTACCGGGCGCCCGTTTGGTGTCTCGGGAACCCTGTTCACATCGTTTGGGGCTGTGAGCGAAACTCCGGCCGGATCTCCTCATGGATGGAACCCGAATAGGCGATAAACCTGGACTAGAGACTTGAGTGTTTAGGTAGGCCGTGGCCGACACCCACGTTGGGCTTCCGCTTGAAGGTTGCCGAGTACATGTCGTGTAAACGGCGGTAAGTGGTGAGAGCGTGTGTGAAGAAGTACACCCCTGCAGGGTTAACATCATCTATTTGAATAGCCGTGTCCGCGGAAAAGGACTTCTGGGTTGCTTATATCAGTTCATAGACAAGTGAAAGTGGATACTCTAAAATACGCAAGACAAGCGTGAGTGCTATGGATGGCGTTCTCGTAGGGAGACGGGAGGGGATCCATAGTGGTGTATTGATATGGTGAATATGTGGACTCGTGTGCGCCACCTCAAAAGAGTTACTTGCAGTCGTAGTTTAGGTTAGCCACCGAGTCAAAGCTGGCTTGCTGCAGTTAAACCCCACCATCCCCTTTGTTGATAATGATGCATATGTAGTTAGTTCTGATGTAAGTCTTGCTGGGTACATTTGTACTCACGTTTGCCTATTTTATGTTTTTGCAGAGAGACATCGGTCTCGCTAGTAGTTCCACGTGGACTTTGACGTTTAGCTTGTTTCCTCAGCTACGATCTTGTGCCCTCGGCAGGATCTGATAGATAGTCAGGCTTCTCAGCCTTTTTCATTTATAGATGTCTGTACTCAGACATGATAGCTTCCGCTTGTGCTTTGATTTTTATGCTCTGAATGTCGGGTCGTGAGACCCCTGTTTGTAATATCTCGCTCCTCGGAGCCTAATGAATAAATTACTTGAGTCGTAGAGTCATGTTGTGATGCCATGTTGTATTTGCACATATCGAGCATATTGTGTGTATGTTATTGAAATGCTTGGTATGTGTGGGATCTGACCATCTAGTTGTTTATCTTTAGTAGCCTCTCTTACCGGGAAATGTCTCCTAGTGTTTCCACCGAGCCATGGTAGCTTGCTACTGCTCCGGAACACTTAGGCTGGCCGGCATGTGTCCTTCTTCGTTCCTGTGTCTGTCCCTTCGGGGAAATGTCACGCGATGAATACCGGAGTCCTGCTAGCCTAGTGCTACAGCCTGGATTCACTCGCTGATGACCGACACGTTCGATGCTGGGTCATGGATGCCTGTCCCTGTAAGTCTGTGCCACTTTGGGTTTACGACTAGCCATGTCAGCCCGGGTCCATTGTCATATGGATGCTAGCGACACTATCATATACGTGAGCCAAAAGGCGCAAAAGGTCCCGGGCCAGGTAAGGTGGCAGCCGTGGGAATACCGTGCGTGAGGCTGCAAAGTGATATGATGTGTTACATGCTAGATCGGTGTGACTTAGGATCGGGGTCCTGACAGCGTTGGTATCAGAGCTTGATTGCCTGTAGGATTACCAAGCCAAACTGGTCGAAGTTGAGTCTAGAAATTCTTTAGTTATATAAGGGAATTGATTGTGGGATGGAACGTAAGGCTCTTTTTACTCCTTATACCTCATGGCCTTCTGATCTGAGTCATCATCTTCTCTTCTACGGGGATTAAGAACTAGGCTATCTCTTCTTTCTATTAGGATCACGTGTTACTTATCCGTAGACTTATAAGATTGTTGGATTAAGCCTCAGTTTAGTTTCTACCTCTGTATGTTAATTATTGATCTCGAGACCTTGATATTGTGCTTCTAAGTGGTTATGCCACCATTTTTGTGAATGTCTCAAATCTTTTCTGAGCATTTACAGCCGTTATGCTATCCGAGTCATCTCAGGTCTCTAAACAGTCTGATGCACTTGCAAATTCCTTCCTCCCGTTTCAATGTTCCTTTGGGCCAGATTAACCACACTAATCAGTGAATTGAGGTACTATGTTACCTTGACATATATGTTGGAGATATTATTATGACCCTAGGTGCCTTAGGGGATCATCTAGTAGTCTAGCCATGTTTTTGTGTTCCCAGCGTGATGATTCTTGCCTTTATTCTCGAAAGCATCCCGTGATGCCACTTAGTAGTAGGTATTCTATTCCTGGGTTTTGAACCCGAGATTCACTCTACTTACTTCATGTTGATAGTGTTGCTAGTTCCTTTAGGAAATTAGTAACTTTTGCATTAGTCCTCGAGGTCCATGGTATTTTCCTTCTTCCAAATACTATGAACCATTTGTGGCAGTAGTTTGTTGAATCAAAAGATCACAATCGGAGTACTCTTGAGGAGTTCTCCATTCATAAATCGTGACTCTGCCAGTCCTACCTCTTTGCATGGGTTATCCGGAAGAAATATGTTGAACTTCGTTCGACATGCTAAACCATGCATCCCCAACTCAGAAAATCGTATGTTCCTTTGAGTTGTCCCTCTTTAGTTGTCTTCTGACCCTCGTCTATCAATTGATAGTCGAGATTATGTGTGCATTCGTTCATCGATGCCTATTACTCTTGTGGTCCATCAAGCCATTCTATTCCGGAATGACTAGGAGAAACAAACTCCAGTACCTCATCCATATCTAGGATTTGGTCAAAGCAGTTGTATTCCACAAATCAAAATGCCAATCCAATTTTTGTTCTGTTCCACCTCGGAGTATCACCCTCTTTCATCACAGGAGTATCGTGAGAATTGCACACCCTCTTATGAATTCTTGACACAGTGATACTTCTCTCCATCATTATTCATTTCTCGGTTCCTGTGTTATTGTAACCAGAATGCCGACAAGTGAATCATGGCGTGTGAAATCAATACTGCTAGCAACTTTGTTGCTTGGTAGTTAAATGGACAACAACCTCATTCTTAGCGTGTTGATTATTGAATCGTCACCCTAAGGTTGATTGTGCTACCTAGTCCTTATTTCTGGTGCACTCTCCGATCAGTGAGTTAGGATAGTGCCAATCCTTGCTTATTTGATCAGATCGTCTTGCCCTGAAAAGCAAGATTGTTCTCGAGCTTAGTAACATACCGGTGGTTCATGATATTCCAAATTTCTTCTCGAAAGTATCACCAGGTTGTCGCCTGATCGCTATGTTGAGCTCGTGATCAAGTTGGTTTATCCTGTAAACCACCCTTTCTCCAAGAATCGGTGTTAGATATCCCTGAGCTAGTTGGTTAAGCTAGACAACAACTTGGAGAGTTGGAAGATAAAAGCTTGCCTGACTTAGTTCGTTCCAAAAGGGATATTCTTGTGTAGTGTGTGTTGAAGAAAGATGATATCTTCATCGATTGGTCCCTGTGATCAGTTGCTGGACCTATTGTCTTATCAATCCTTTGATTGAGTATGGGCTATCGTCAAATCAAATCAGAACCAACGATGTTCGTAATGTTGTCTTACTCGTGGTTGATCCCTCGAGCATACACCATTATATTCTTTGGTCTGACCAATGCTATCACCGTGTTCACTTAACTATGGAATTCCTTTTAAAAGGAAACCCGGATGAATTGTTGTTGATCCCATTGACAACATCCTTATCTCCTCCATGATTTTGTTGAACATTAAGCTAGTGTTGGAAACTTGTGTAAGCATTTTCTTCATGCCCCGTTCGTGAAGCATATGTTTGGATGAAAAGAAGTGACTTCCTCTAGTTCATATGCATTTGATGCAAGTTGCCGCCGTTGATTCGAGAAAGTCAATGTTTTTCCTTTGGAATCATCCCAAATCAGTCATGCATACGTGCGAAGTATTCTGTGGTCTGGAGACTTGCAACCTCCATTCTATATGTGTCCCTAGCACACCAAGCCACTAGTTGATTTGTTCAAGGAGAAGGAGTATCTTCATAAGAACTAATCCGGACTTATGAAAGAACTTCGATATCCTCGATGATGGTTCCCAACTTGAACTCGGTAGTGTTTTATTGTAAGACTACCACGTGGTCATGCTTGTCTAGGACATCGTGTTCACACGTGTGTAGCAGAACCATCTCATGTTTTGGAGCTTACTATCGTAGTTCATTCCCCGAGAATCTCGCAACGTCATCTCGTCGATTTGTGTTGCAAACTTTCATTTTCTTCCTAGACTCGATGAGTCTGGAATATCCTGACACCAACCAGATCTGAATCTCAGGAAGATATGATGGTTGGAACATTTCCCCAAGAACTATAATACTGGTCCCTTGATAACCGGTAAAGTGGATGTCGTGGCCAACCCACCTAGCCGAAAGACCTATTATTGTAGTATCTTGATTAAAAATGTTGGCCACCTCCCCATAAGGATTTCGTAGGATTTACTCCCTAGTTGCCCCTATGGATTTCTGTGTTCCGAAGTCCGACCTTTTTACTTGATGTTCTAGATATCAAACCATATCTATGAATGGGTTACACTAGCACATCAAGGAGAACATTAGAAGCGGAGTGCTAAATGTCTCTCAGTCGATCATCCAGATTTCGTTCCCTTGGCCTCGCTAAGGTGAAATCTGAGAAAGTGTTATCCTCCTTTGCATCTGCATCGTCCATCGCTATTCATCATGGTAGTATGTTGTGTTGTCAGCACCCTTGACACGGATGTTGATAAAACCTTGATGATTGTGGAAATGCTCAAGTTCTTGAGAGCACGCACAAGCGTTACGTGTTATCATCGGCTCTAACTGGGATTACTCTCAGTTTCCTCGGCAATGCTATGACCTTTTCAAACAGTTAATTCACTCTTTATTGTTGGGTTCTTCCCCAGTTACCAGAATCATTCCCATCATTTGCATTTTGTTCCCAGCTTGCACCGCCAACGTGCCATTCTACCATGGGTCCCTTCCATTTCCGGTGATAAGCAAATTTATCCATTACGTTGACTTCAACAAGGTAATCCACATCAGCCAAGTCCGAGTATGCCATTCTACCGACCCCCTCCAAACGATTTCTTGAGAATTGCCTTAGGCTGGTTTAAAGAGTCTCAATGATCTCTGAATCAAAGGTAATTCTTTTTGCCACTTAAGGGGATATTTCTATGAGTCACCTTCCCTAAGGTGCATCGTTATGGTATCATGGAAACTCAACTCCTCGCTACGTTGACAACCGTTCACCACCCTCTTAGGTGTGGAATTGTGGTCTACCTAGTGAACCTTCGTCATCTGCTTCACTCCATTCCTATGGATGTGTGCTTCACCTCTCAGCTCAAGAGATGTTGCTATGTCTCATTCCGTGAGCTAATCCTGAGTTGTTCGACCTTCGAGAAGAACCATTCTTTTAGGGTCTTTCCTTTCCTCTCGTTGTCATGTTAGTTGGAGTTCTCAGAGCAAGACTTCGAGACAATGATGGTGAACGAATCAACGTTCAATTGGAGTGCAACTGGATCGTGAAGATTATACTAGTTTGCGTTTCCCTTCACCTTACCCTACACTTGAATCTCGGGTCGAGATTCTTGTTTAGTGGGGGTGAGTTGTCACTGCCCTAGAATATTGTTTGTAAATAGTTGCATCTTCATCCAGGCATCATATTTAAATTTCTGAAACATGAATTGAGGATTGTTGAAGCCTCAAAACTTTAATTAAAAGCAGGGCAAAAGAACCCTGGAAATTGCATTCAGTGTTTCCAAAATGGCCTTAATAATGTTGGTTATATTTGGCAAATGTTTTTGCACCAAACCAAAAATAATGAGCATTTTGAGGAATATTTTGGGCACTGAATTTAAATCATTATTTTATTTGCATTTGGAATTATATTCATAACTTGTATAGAATATATTTCCAAATACCCTGAAACATTTTATATGCTTTTGGAAAAGTCCATTAAGCAACATAAAAATATTCAGAGGAGTTTCTGGCATTGTTTGAATTATTTTAAAATTCAAACAGTGGCAAAACAAATTTAACAAAATAAAACAGAACAGAAATAAAAGAACAGAAACTTACCTGGGCTTACCTGGCACCCACTTACCTGGCCCAGCACGGCCCAGCCCATCTCCACTCCCCCCTGTCGTCTTCCTCTGCCAGTAGGCAGAGGCGAGGCGTGGCGCGCGCCCGAGAGGCCTCGGCCACCTCCTGCTTCCCCTGGCCACCTCCTGCTTCCTCCTCGACGCCCCGGCGACGCCACGCGCCTCCCCGACCACCTCTCACCTCTCCCTCACTCGCTGCACCCTCTCTTCCTCCCCTGACTCCCTTCCCCGAGCTCACCCGAGAGTCGCCGTCGCCGCTGTTCGCCATAGCCACAGCCACCAGCCCTCCCTCGCCCTTCAGCCAGTTCCAGAAGCTCCGCCGCTGACCTCTACACCGTCCCCGCCAAGCCACACGAGCGGACGCGCCCTCCAGCGGCTTCCCCGACCTCTTCTTCAAGCTTCGGCCGCCGAGATCGCCGGCGACCGTGTGCCCTCCCTGACGCCTCCCCGAGCTCCCCGAGGCCACCGTCGCAACCCTTGTGAGCCTCCGTGCAGAACCCCTCTCTTTCCCCTCGCGTTTGCGAGCTCTAGGCCATAGCTCCGTCGCGGCCGAACTCTGGCCGCCGCCGCAGTCGACGCTGCGCTCGACTCAGGCCATGTCTCACCCTCCCGATGCTACCAATGGATGCGCGCAAGCGCCAGCAAGCTAACGCCGCCACCAGCTCGTCCTCTTGTGCACCATAGCGCTACGCCGCCTGAACCCGTAGCTCTGGCCGTCGCCGTTCTGGTCGCCACCGTCGACCCCGGCCTCCCTGTGCCCAGCTGCGTGCGCCCCTAGACGCGCGGGAGCACGGGCTCCCTCCTGGTGCCCTCAGGGTGCCCAACCGCAGCCTGTAGCGCCGCCCCGACCAACTCTGGCGAGTTCCCGCCGCTGTTGTGGTTGCCGGCGTCACCTGCTGACGTGGCGCCGGTTAATTAGTGCTAATAACCCCGCTAAACACCCGTAGAGCCACTGCCATGTGGGCCCCTGCGCTTAATTAAGTTAATATAATTATTCTGTTAAATTAGTGTTAGTGCCGTGGACCCCACGCGTCAGCTTTGACTCTGGCCCAGTCATCATTGACCGGTCCCACCTGTAATTCACTCAATCCAGACCTGAGTCACTGACCAGTGGGCCCCACTGGTCAGGTTTGACCAGCAGCAGCGTCTGTTGACCTGCTGACGTCATAGTGACGCAATGCTGATGCAATAAGTATTTTCTGGATTTATTTTTTTATTCAGGAAATTCCAGAAAATTGTAAAAAACTTCTAAAAATCATAGAAATTCAACCGTAACTCCAAATTAAATAATTTATATATGAAAAATTATCAGAAAAATTCAAGGAATCCATCTGTACCATTTTCATGCATGTTGGAACAACTTATAGCTGCTGTTTAGCACAAATCAATTAAAGGGCATTTAAATAATCACATATGGAGTTTGAATTTGAATCTTGTATTCAAACCAACTTCATTTAATCTGTTACTAGTTGCATTAGCCCAAAACACATTCATATTGCCATGTCATAGCATGCATCATATTGTGCATTGCATTGATTGTGTTCTTTTTTGTTTGCCGGTATTTGTCCCCTCTCGATAGACATGATACCGACGTTGTGACCGTTGACACTGATGAAGACTCAATGTTATCTTCAGAAGTGCCAGGCAAGCAAAACCCCCTTTTTCATTCCGATAAAATCCCACTCTCTCGCTCCTTCTCTCTTTTACTGCATTAGGACAACAACGATTCATCTGTTACTTGCTGCGGTAGCTGAACCCCTTTATCCTCTGCATGACCTATCATTCCACAGTAAATAGATGAAACCCACTAGCATGAGTAGGAGTTGTTTGAGCCCTGTTGTGCCTACTCATTCATGCTTGTTTGTCATGCCTGCTACAGCTTAGAGTTGAGTCGGGTCTGATTCATTGGGGATGAATCAGAGGTGTGTGAACATGTCCTACTGTGCGTGAGCTAAGTGTGTGAACACGATTTGGTAAAGGTAGCAGTGAGAGGCCATGTAGGAGTACATGGTGGGTTGTCTCATTGTAGCCGTCCTCAGGAACTGAGTTCTGTGTTTGTGATCCATGAATCAGCTACTACCACGCATTGGGCCCGAAACCAATGACCCTCTCGGCTTCTTACTCACCCTTGTCCTCTGTCCAGGAGTTGCAAGTAGTTTCTGGTGTTTGTAGTATGCTGGAG
This sequence comes from Triticum aestivum, assembly GCF_018294505.1. Classification (NCBI taxonomy): domain Eukaryota; kingdom Viridiplantae; phylum Streptophyta; class Magnoliopsida; order Poales; family Poaceae; genus Triticum; species Triticum aestivum. The sequence goes on along the minus strand of NC_057797.1, from coordinate 291,713,886 downwards.
GCCGTCCGGCAGCGCTGACCGTAGGGGTGGGCTGTGATGCGGTAGGCACGTGGCACGGTGTACCGGGCGCCCGTTTGGTGTCTCGGGAACCCTGTTCACATCGTTTGGGGCTGTGAGCGAAACTCCGGCCGGATCTCCTCATGGATGGAACCCGAATAGGCGATAAACCTGGACTAGAGACTTGAGTGTTTAGGTAGGCCGTGGCCGACACCCACGTTGGGCTTCCGCTTGAAGGTTGCCGAGTACATGTCGTGTAAACGGCGGTAAGTGGTGAGAGCGTGTGTGAAGAAGTACACCACTGCAGGGTTAACATCATCTATTCGAAGAGCCGTGTCCGTGGAAAAGGACTTCTGGGTTGCTTATATCAGTTCATAGACAAGTGAAAGTGGATACTCTAAAATACGCAAGACAAGTGTGAGTGCTATGGATGGCGTTCTCGTAGGGAGACGGGAGTGGATCCATAGTGGTGTATTGATATGGTGAATATGTGGACTCGTGTGCGCCACCTCAAAAGAGTTACTTGCAGTCGTAGTTTAGGTTAGCCACCGAGTCAAAGCTGGCTTGCTGCAGTTAAACCCCACCATCCCCTTTGTTGATAATGATGCATATGTAGTTAGTTCTGATGTAAGTCTTGCTGGGTACATTTGTACTCACGTTTGCCTATTTTATGTTTTTGCAGAGAGACTTCGGTCTCGCTAGTAGTTCCACGTGGACTTTGACGTTTAGCTTGTTACCTCAGCTACGATCTTGTGCCCTCGGTAGGATCTGATAGATAGTCAGGCTTCTCAGCCTTTTTCATTTATAGATGTCTCTACTCAGACATGATAGCTTCCGATTGTGCTTTGATTTGTATGCTCTGAATGTTGGGTCATGAGACCCCTGTTTGTAATATCTCGCTCCTCGGAGCCTAATGAATAAATTACTTGAGTCGTAGAGTCATGTTGTGATGCCATGTTGTATTTGCACATATCGAGCATATTGTGTGTATGTTATTGAAATGCTTGGTATGTGTGGGATCTGACCATCTAGTTGTTTATCTTTAGTAGCCTCTCTTACCGGGAAATGTCTCCTAGTGTTTCCACCGAGCCATGGTAGCTTGCTACTGCTCCGGAACACTTAGGCTGGCCGGCATGTGTCCTTCTTCGTTCCTGTGTCTGTCCTTCGGGGAAATGTCACGCGATGAATACCGGAGTCCTGCTAGCCTAGTGCTACAGCCTGGATTCACTCGCTGATGACCGACACGTTCGATGCTGGGTCATGGATGCCTGTCCCTGTAAGTCTGTGCCACTTTGGGTTTACGACTAGCCATGTCAGCCCGGGTCCTTTGTCATATGGATGCTAGCGACAATATCATATACGTGAGCCAAAAGGCGCAAACGGTCCCAGGCCAGGTAAGGTGGCAGCCGTGGGAATACCGTGCGTGAGGCCGCAAAGTGATATGATGTGTTACATGCTAGATCGGTGTGACTTAGGATCGGGGTCCTGACAGCGTTGGTATCAGAGCTTGATTGCCTGTAGGATTACCAAGCCAAACTGGTCGAAGTTGAGTCTAGAAATTCTTTAGTTATATAAGGGAATTGATTGTGGGATGGAACGTAAGGCTCTTTTTACTCCTTATACCTCATGGCCTTCTGATCTGAGTCATCATCTTCTCTTCTACGGGGATTAAGAACTAGGCTATCTCTTCTTTCTATTAGGATCACGTGTTACTTATCCGTAGACTTATAAGATTGTTGGATTAAGCCTCAGTTCAGTTTCTACCTCTGTATGTTAATTATTGATCTCGAGACCTTGATATTGTGCTTCTAAGTGGTTATGACACCATTTTTGTGAATGTCTCAAATCTTTTCTGAGCATTTACAGCCGTTATGCTATCCGAGTCATCTCAGGTCTCTAAACAGTCTGATGCACTTGCAAATTCCTTCCTCCCGTTTCAATGTTCCTTTGGGCCAGATTAACCACACTAATCAGTGAATTGAGGTACTATGTTACCTTGACATATATGTTGGAGATATTATTATGACCCTAGGTGCCTTAGGGGATCATCTAGTAGTCTAGCCATGTTTTTGTGTTCCCAGCGTGATGATTCTGGCCTTTATTCTCGAAAGCATCCCGTGATGCCACTTAGTAGTAGGTATTCTATTCCTGGGTTTTGTCAGGACCCCGACTCGATGTCACATCGATCTAGCCGGTAACACCTCATATCACTTTGCGGCCTCACGCACGGTATCCCCACGGGTGTCGCCTTACCTTTGCCCGGGACCGTTTGCGCCTTTTGGCTCACGTATATGATAGTGTCGCTAGCATCCATATGATAAGGAGCCCGGGCTGACATGGCTAGTCGTAAACCCAAAGTGGCACAGACTTACAGGGACAGGCATTCATGACCCAGCCTCGAACGTGTCGGTCATCAGCAAGTGGGTCCGGGCTGTAGCACTGGGCTAGCAGGACTCCGGTAAACCGGGCTGTAGCGGGCTAACAGGACTCCGGTACTCAAAGCGTGACATTTCCCCGAAGGGACAGACACAGGAACGAAGAAGGACACATGCCGGCCAGCCTAAGTGTTCCAGAGCAGTAGCAAGCTACCATGGCTCAGCGGTAACACTAGGAGACATTTCCCGGTAAGAGAGGCTACTAAAGATAAACAACTAGATAGTCAGATCCCACACATACCAAGCATTTCAATAACATACACACAATATGCTCGATATGTGCAATACAACATGGCATCACAAAATGACTCTACGACTCAAGTAGTTTATTCAATAGGCTCCGAGGAGCGAGACATTACAAACATGGGTCTCATGACCCAACAATCAGAGCATACAAGTCAAAGCACAAGCGGAAGCTATCATGTCTGAGTACAGACATCTATAAATGAAAACAGGCTGAGAAGCCTGACTATCTATCAGATCCTGCCGAGGGCACAAGATCGTAGCTGAGGTATCAAGCTAAACGTCGAAGTCCAAGCGGAACTACTAGTGAGACTGAAGTCTCTCTGCAAAAACATAAAATAGGCAAACGTGAGTACAAATGTACCCAGCAAGACTTACATCAGAACTAACTACATATGCATCATTATCAACAAAGGGGTGGTGGGGTTTAACTGCAGCAAGCCAGCTTTGACTCGGTGGCTATCCTAAACTACGACTGCAAGCGACTCTTTTGAGGTGGCGCACACGAGTCCACATATTCACCATATCAATACACTACTATGGATCCGCTCCCGTCTCCCTACGAGAACGCCATCCATAGCACTCACGCTTATCTTGCGTATTTTAGAGTATCCACTTTCACTTGTCTATGAACTGTACAAGGGGTCCACGTTTCCATATCCGAGGAATCCGGCTATTCGAATAGATAATGATAACCCTGCAGGGGTGTACTTCTTCACACACGCTCTCGCCACTTACCGCCCTGTACATGTCATGTACCTCGGCAACCTTCAAGCGGAAGCCGGGCGAGGGAGTCGGCCACGACCTGACTAACCGAACAAGTCTCTAGTCCAGGTTTATCGCCTATTCAGGTTCCATCCGCAAGGAGATCCGGCCGGGGTGTCGCTTACGGCCCCAAACGATGTGAGCAGGGTTCCCAAGCCCACCAACCGGGTGCCACTTGGTACACCGGCCACTGTGCCTAGTCTGTCCCAAGCCCACCTGTACCGGGTGCCACTTGGTAGACTACTAACACTACCTACAAACACCAGAAACTAGTTGCAACTCCTGGACAGAGATCATGTTGATTAATAAGTCGAGAGGGGTCGAGTTACCGGAACCCAATGTGTGGTAGTAACTGTTCATGGATCACAAACACAGAACTCAGTTCCTGAGGACGGCTGCAATGAGACAACCCACCATGTACTCCTACATGGCCTCTCACCGCTACCTTTACCAAATCGTGTTCACACACTTAGCTCACACACATTGGGACATGTTCACACGCCTCTGATTCATCCCCGATGAAACAGACCTGACTCAACTCTAAGCAGTAGCAGGCATGACAAACAAGCATGAATGAGTAGGCACATCAGGGCTCAAACAACTCCTACTCATGCTAGTGGGTTTCATCTATTTACTGTGGCAATGACAGGTCATGCAAAGGATAAAGGGTTCAGCTACCGCAGCAAGTATCAAATATGTCGTTGTTGTCCTAATGCAGTAAAAGAGAGCAGGAGCGAGAGAGTGGGATTTTATCGGAATGAACAAGGGGGTTTTGCTTGCCTGGCACTTCTGAAGATAACATTGAGTCTTCATCAGTGTCAACGATCACATCATCGGGTATCACGTCTATCGAGAGGGGACAAATACCGGCAACACAAAAGGGAACACAATCAATGCAATGCACAATATGATGCATGATCATGACATGGCAAAATGAATGTGTTTGAGCTAATGCAACTAGCAACAGATTAAATGAAGTTGGTTTGAATACAAGATTCAAATTCAAACTCCATATGTGATTATTCAAATGCCATTTACTTCATTTGCCCTAAACAGTAGTGATAAGTTGTTCTAACATGCATGAAAATGGTACAGATGGATTCCTTGAATTTTTCTGATAATTTTTCATATATAAATTATTTAATTTGGAGTTACGGTTAATTTTCTATGATTTTTAGAAGTTTTAGGCATTTTCTGGAATTTCCTGAATATTTAGAATTAAAATAATTCCAGAAAATGAATTTACTGCGTCAGCACTACGTCAGCATGACGTAAGCGAGTCAACGGGCAGCCCAGGTCAAACTGACCAGTGGGTCCTCCGTGTCAGTGACTAACCTAACTAACTGGGTTAGTTAGCGTTTTAACTTAAACTAACCTAGATTAATTAGGCGGGCTGGTCCCGCATGTCAGTGACACAGGGGGAGGTCAAACCCCGGTCAAATGGCCCAAACAGGCCGGCGGCTCAACGCCGGCGGCAACAGGCACGGCGGAGGGCTTCGGGATCGCTCCTCCGGCGACCATTCGGGCGGCGGAGAGGCTCTACGGGTAGCTGGGAGGGCGCCGCGTCTTCCTGTGGAGTCGGTTGGGGTCGGGGCGGCCGGAATCGGCGCCGGCGTCGACCTAGGTGGCCGCCGGAGTTCGGCCAAGGTCGAACGCGGCGCTGCGGTGCACTAGAGGGGAAACGGAAAGGCTCTGTGGGCTCCTGGGAGGGCGGCGAACTCGGTAACGTGCTCGGGCGCTAGCTGGGGTGACCCTGGCCACGGCAGCGCCATGGCCGGCGGCGAGGAGCAATCGGCTCCGGTGAGAAGGCGGCTGGAGTGCGGGAACGAGCGCGGGGAGAAGGGGAAATGGAAGAGGAGCTCACAGCGAGGTCGATGAGCAGCTCGGTGGTCTCGGGGAGGCGGCGGAGGCGGCGAATTGACCGCGGCGAACTTCGGTGGCCGGCGACGGAAACGGCGATGGTGGCGGCGTTGCAGCACGTCCGGGAGGTCCGTAGCTCAACGAGGAGGTGGAGGGGGTTGTGGCGGAGCTCGGAAGCGGGTCGGGGAGGCGAGGGGAGGCCAGTGGCTACGGTGATGCCCGTCGGCGGCGGCGGTGGTTCTCGGGTGAGAGGGAGAGAGAGCAGGGGGAGAAGAGGAGGGCGAGGGAGAGTGAGAGCGGTGCGGGGCAGCTGCGTGGCTTCGTCCGGGGCATCGAGGGAGTCCGGGGAAGCAGGAGGTGGCCAGCAGGGGGGGAGGTGGCGCGCGCGCGTGCCGGCGAGCGTCGGGCACACGCCCTCGTCCTTCTGTCCGAGGAGGAAGACGACAGGGAAGGCGCGGGTGGGCTGGGCCGGCCAGGGGGGGGGGAGCTGGGCCGGCTGGTGGGCTGCACGGGTGAGGCCAGGTAGGCTTCACTCCTTTTATTTTTTTCTCTCTGTTTTGTTTTAACTCTGTTTTCTATTTTGCAGGTTTGTTTTGAATTTGGTTTTGAAACCAATTCAATTTATTTTGCTTCTGACAATATTTTTAGGAGCTAAAAGAATTAAAACAATGCTCCACAAAAATATTTCAGAATTATTGGACCTATATTTATTTAACAGTAGATATAAGTCCAATTCAAATAGCTATGATTTAAATTCAAAGTCCCAAAAATAAATCCTTAAAAATGTTCAATATTTTGGTTGGGACCAGAACCCTTACCAAAAATTATCAAACATTTAAGAAGAGCCATTTGGAGCAATGAATAAGATTTCTAGGGTTTTTGCCCCTCTTTTATTTAGGGTTTTGAGGCTTCCAATATTCCTCAATTTAAGTTTCAAAAATATAGACATGATGCACACATGAAGCTAGGCTAGAGCAATGCCAGAAGCTAGGGATGTGACAACTCACCCCCACTAAACAAGAATCTCGTCTCGAGATTCAAGCGTAGGGTAGGATGAAGGGGAAACGCAAACTAGTACAATCTTCACGATCCAGGGTGTACTTCAAATGAACGTTGATTTGAACACCATCTTTGTCTTGTCGTCTTGCTCTGAGAACTCCTGCCAACATGACATGGAGGGAAGAAGGAGACTCTAGAAGGGTCGATCTTCTCGAAGATCGAACAACTCACGGAATGAGACATAGGACCATCTCTCGGGTTGAGACACGAGATACACATCAAGAGGGGTGGAAAGAAACGGATGACGAAGGTTCACTAGGTAGACAACAATTCCACACCTAAGAAGGTGTGAACGATTGTCCACGTAGCGAGGAGTTGAGTTGCCTTAATACCATAACGATACACCTTAGGGAAGGTGACTCGTAGAGATATTTCCTTAAGTGGCAAAAAGAATTACTTTTGATTCAGAGGTCATTGAAACTCTTTAAGCCAGCCTAAGACAATTCTCGAGCGATCGTTTGGAGGGGGTCGGTAGAATGGCATACTCGGACTTGGATGATGTGGATTACCTTGTTGAAGACAACGTAATGGATGAGTTTGCTCATCACCGGAAATGGAAGAGACCCATGGTAGAATGGCACATTGGCGGTGCAAGCTGGGAACAAAATGCAAACGATGGGAATGATTCTGGTAACTAGGGAAGAACCCAACAATAGAGAGTGAATTCACTGTTTGAATAGGTCATAGCATAACCGACGAGACTAGAAGCAATCCCGGTTAGTGCCGATGATAACACGTAGCGCTTGTGCGTGCTCTCAAGAACTTGAGCAATTCCATAATCATCAAGGTTTTACCAACATCCGTGTCAAGGATCCTGGCAACACAACTTGCTACCACGATGAATGATGATGGATGATGCAGATGCAAAGGAAGATAACACCTTCTCAGATTACACCTTAGCGAAGCCAAGGAACAAAATCTGGATGATCGACCGAGAGACATTTAGCACTCCGCTTCTAATGTTCTCCTTGATGTGCTAGTATAACCCATTCATAGATATGGTTTGATATCTAAAACATCAAGTAAAAGGTCGGACTTCGGGATCTCAAAATCCATAGGGACAACTAGGGAGTAAATCCTACGAAATCCCTATGGGGAGGTGGCCAACTTCCTCAAACAAGATATTCCAATAATAGGTCTTCCGGCTGGGTGTTTTGGCCACGACATCCATTTTACCGATTATCGAGGGACCAATATTATAATTCTTGGGAAATGTTCCAACCATCATATCTGCCTGAGACTCAGATCTGGTTGATGTCAGGATATTCCAGACTCATCAAGTCTAGAAAGAAAAATGAAAGTTTGCAACACAAATCGACGAGATGACGTTGCGAGATTCTCGGGAAATGAACTACGATAGTAAGCTCCAAAACATGAGCTGGTTCTGCTACAAACATGTGAACACGTTGTCCCGGACAAGCATGACCACGTGGTAGTCTTACAATAAAACACTACCGAGTTCTGGTTGGGAACCATCACCGTGGATAACGAAGTCCTTGCATAAGTCATATGATTAGCTCTTATGAAGGAACTTCTTCCCCTTGAACAAATCAATCAGTGGCTTGGTGTGCTCGGGACACATATGGAATGAAGGTTGCAAGTCTCCAGACCACAGAATACTTCGCACGTGTGCATGACTAATTTGGAATGATTCCAGGAAAACAAGACAATCTTCCTCAAATTCATGGCGGCAACTTGCATCATATGCACATGAATTAGGGAAAATCACTACTTTCATTCAAACATATGCTTCATGAACGAAACACGAAGAAATGCTTACACAAGTTTCCAACACTAGGTTGATGTTCAACATGATTCATGGGGGGAGACAAAATGCTACTGATGGGCTCAACAGCAACTCATCGGAATTTCCATATCACTGGACTTCCACCATCATGTGAACACGGTGATAGTATTGGTCAGACCAAAGATGTAATGGTGTATGCTCGAGGGATCAACCACGAGTAGGACAACATTACGAGCATCGTTGGTACTGATTTGATTTGACGATAGCCCACACTCAAATCAAGGGATTGATAAGACGATAGGTCCAGCAACTGATCACAGGGACCAATCGATGAAGATATCATCTTTCTTCAACACACACTACACAAGAATATCCCTTTGGAACGAACTAAGTCAGACAAGTTTTTATCTTCCAACTCTCCAAGTTGTTGTCCAGCTTAACCAACTAGCTCAGGGATATCTAACACCGATTCTTGGAAAGAAGGTGGTTCATAAGAAACCAACTTGATCACGGGCTCAACATAACGGTCAGGTGACGACCTGGTAGTATTTCCGAGAAGATCTTCGGAAAATCACGAACCACCGATATGTTACTAAGCTCGAGAACAATCTTGCTTTTCAGGGCAAGATGATATGATCAAATGAGCGAGGACTTGACAAGTCCTAACTCATCAATCAAAGAGTGCACCAGGAAATAAGGACTAGGTAGCACGATCAATCTTAGAATGGTGATTCAATAACCAACATACTAAGAATAAAATTATTATCCTTTAGCTACCAAGCAACGAGGTTGCTAGGAGTATTGATTTCACACATCACAATTCATTTGTCGGTATTCCGGTTGCATCAACACGGAACCGAGGAATGAAAAAGGATGGCGAGAAGTATCACTATGTCAAGAATTCACAAAAGGTGGTGCAATTCTCATGAAATTCCTGTCATAAAGAAGGTAATACTTCAGGGTAGAGCAGACCAGAAGCTGGATTGTAACTTGATCTGCGGAACACAACTACTTTGACCCAATCCTAGATATGGATGAGGTACTGGAGTTTGTTTCTCCAAGTCATTCAGGACAGAATGGCTTGACGTACCACAAGGGTAATAGGCATCGATAAACGAATGCATGCATACCCTTGGTATCAATTGATAGACGAGGGTCAGAATGCAACTAAAGAGAGCAACTCAAAGGAACATGCGATTTTCTGAGTTGTGGATGCATGGTTTAGCATGTCGAACGAATTCCACATATTTCTTCCGGATAACCCATGCAGAAAGGTAGAACTGGCAGAGTCACAATGTAGAATCGAGAACCCATCGAGAGCACTCTGGTTGTGATCGTTCAGTTCAACGAGGAACATCTGCCATAAGCGGTTCATAGTATTTGGAAGAAAGGAATACCACGAACACCGAGGACTAATGCAAAGGTTACTAATATCCTAAAGGCACTAGCAATTACTATCAACATGAAGTAGGTAGAGTGAATCTCGGGTTCAGAACCCAGGAGTAGAATACCTACTACTAAGTAGCATCACGGGATGCTTCCGAGAATAAAGGCCAGAATCATCACACTGGGAACACAATCATGGCTAAATTACTAGATGATCCCCTAAGACACCCAGGGTCATAATAATATCTCCAACATATACGCCGAGGTAACAAAGTACCTCAACTCACCGATTAGTGTGGTTAATCTGGCCCAAAGGAACATCGGAACGGAAGGAAGGGATTTTGCAAATGCTTCAGACTATTTAGAAACCTGGGATGACTCGGACAGCATAACGGCTGTAAATGCTCAGAAAAGATTTGAGACATTCACAAGATGGTGGCATAACCACTCAGAAGCACGATATCAAGGTTTCGAGGTCAACAATTAACATACGGAAGTAGTAGAAACTGAACTCAAGCTTAAATCCAACAATCTTATAAGTCTACGGATTAGTAACACGTGATCCTGATAGAAAGAAGGGAAAGCCTAGTTCTTAATCCCCGTAGAAGAGAAGATGATGACTCAGATCAGAAGGCCATGAGGTATAAGGAGTAAAAAGAGCCTTACGTTCCATCCCACAATCAATTCCCTTATATAACTAAGGAATTTCTAGACTCAACTTCGACCAGTTTGGCTTGGTAGTCCTACAGGCAGTCAAGCTCTGATACCAACGCTGTCAGGACCCCGACTCGATGTCACATCGATCTAGCCGGTAACACCTCATATCACTTTGCGGCCTCACGCACGGTATCCCCACGGGTGTCGCCTTACCTTTGCCCGGGACCGTTTGCGCCTTTTGGCTCACGTATATGATAGTGTCGCTAGCATCCATATGATAAGGAGCCCGGGCTGACATGGCTAGTCGTAAACCCAAAGTGGCACAGACTTACAGGGACAGGCATTCATGACCCAGCCTCGAACGTGTCGGTCATCAGCAAGTGGGTCCGGGCTGTAGCACTGGGCTAGCAGGACTCCGGTAAACCGGGCTGTAGCGGGCTAACAGGACTCCGGTACTCAAAGCGTGACATTTCCCCGAAGGGACAGACACAGGAACGAAGAAGGACACATGCCGGCCAGCCTAAGTGTTCCAGAGCAGTAGCAAGCTACCATGGCTCAGCGGTAACACTAGGAGACATTTCCCGGTAAGAGAGGCTACTAAAGATAAACAACTAGATAGTCAGATCCCACACATACCAAGCATTTCAATAACATACACACAATATGCTCGATATGTGCAATACAACATGGCATCACAAAATGACTCTACGACTCAAGTAGTTTATTCAATAGGCTCCGAGGAGCGAGACATTACAAACATGGGTCTCATGACCCAACAATCAGAGCATACAAGTCAAAGCACAAGCGGAAGCTATCATGTCTGAGTACAGACATCTATAAATGAAAACAGGCTGAGAAGCCTGACTATCTATCAGATCCTGCCGAGGGCACAAGATCGTAGCTGAGGTATCAAGCTAAACGTCGAAGTCCAAGCGGAACTACTAGTGAGACTGAAGTCTCTCTGCAAAAACATAAAATAGGCAAACGTGAGTACAAATGTACCCAGCAAGACTTACATCAGAACTAACTACATATGCATCATTATCAACAAAGGGGTGGTGGGGTTTAACTGCAGCAAGCCAGCTTTGACTCGGTGGCTATCCTAAACTACGACTGCAAGCGACTCTTTTGAGGTGGCGCACACGAGTCCACATATTCACCATATCAATACACTACTATGGATCCGCTCCCGTCTCCCTACGAGAACGCCATCCATAGCACTCACGCTTATCTTGCGTATTTTAGAGTATCCACTTTCACTTGTCTATGAACTGTACAAGGGGTCCACGTTTCCATATCCGAGGAATCCGGCTATTCGAATAGATAATGATAACCCTGCAGGGGTGTACTTCTTCACACACGCTCTCGCCACTTACCGCCCTGTACATGTCATGTACCTCGGCAACCTTCAAGCGGAAGCCGGGCGAGGGAGTCGGCCACGACCTGACTAACCGAACAAGTCTCTAGTCCAGGTTTATCGCCTATTCAGGTTCCATCCGCAAGGAGATCCGGCCGGGGTGTCGCTTACGGCCCCAAACGATGTGAGCAGGGTTCCCAAGCCCACCAACCGGGTGCCACTTGGTACACCGGCCACTGTGCCTAGTCTGTCCCAAGCCCACCTGTACCGGGTGCCACTTGGTAGACTACTAACACTACCTACAAACACCAGAAACTAGTTGCAACTCCTGGACAGAGATCATGTTGATTAATAAGTCGAGAGGGGTCGAGTTACCGGAACCCAATGTGTGGTAGTAACTGTTCATGGATCACAAACACAGAACTCAGTTCCTGAGGACGGCTGCAATGAGACAACCCACCATGTACTCCTACATGGCCTCTCACCGCTACCTTTACCAAATCGTGTTCACACACTTAGCTCACACACATTGGGACATGTTCACACGCCTCTGATTCATCCCCGATGAAACAGACCTGACTCAACTCTAAGCAGTAGCAGGCATGACAAACAAGCATGAATGAGTAGGCACATCAGGGCTCAAACAACTCCTACTCATGCTAGTGGGTTTCATCTATTTACTGTGGCAATGACAGGTCATGCAAAGGATAAAGGGTTCAGCTACCGCAGCAAGTATCAAATATGTCGTTGTTGTCCTAATGCAGTAAAAGAGAGCAGGAGCGAGAGAGTGGGATTTTATCGGAATGAACAAGGGGGTTTTGCTTGCCTGGCACTTCTGAAGATAACATTGAGTCTTCATCAGTGTCAACGATCACATCATCGGGTATCACGTCTATCGAGAGGGGACAAATACCGGCAACACAAAAGGGAACACAATCAATGCAATGCACAATATGATGCATGATCATGACATGGCAAAATGAATGTGTTTGAGCTAATGCAACTAGCAACAGATTAAATGAAGTTGGTTTGAATACAAGATTCAAATTCAAACTCCATATGTGATTATTCAAATGCCATTTACTTCATTTGCCCTAAACAGTAGTGATAAGTTGTTCTAACATGCATGAAAATGGTACAGATGGATTCCTTGAATTTTTCTGATAATTTTTCATATATAAATTATTTAATTTGGAGTTACGGTTAATTTTCTATGATTTTTAGAAGTTTTAGGCATTTTCTGGAATTTCCTGAATATTTAGAATTAAAATAATTCCAGAAAATGAATTTACTGCGTCAGCACTACGTCAGCATGACGTAAGCGAGTCAACGGGCAGCCCAGGTCAAACTGACCAGTGGGTCCTCCGTGTCAGTGACTAACCTAACTAACTGGGTTAGTTAGCGTTTTAACTTAAACTAACCTAGATTAATTAGGCGGGCTGGTCCCGCATGTCAGTGACACAGGGGGAGGTCAAACCCCGGTCAAATGGCCCAAACAGGCCGGCGGCTCAACGCCGGCGGCAACAGGCACGGCGGAGGGCTTCGGGATCGCTCCTCCGGCGACCATTCGGGCGGCGGAGAGGCTCTACGGGTAGCTGGGAGGGCGCCGCGTCTTCCTGTGGAGTCGGTTGGGGTCGGGGCGGCCGGAATCGGCGCCGGCGTCGACCTAGGTGGCCGCCGGAGTTCGGCCAAGGTCGAACGCGGCGCTGCGGTGCACTAGAGGGGAAACGGAAAGGCTCTGTGGGCTCCTGGGAGGGCGGCGAACTCGGTAACGTGCTCGGGCGCTAGCTGGGGTGACCCTGGCCACGGCAGCGCCATGGCCGGCGGCGAGGAGCAATCGGCTCCGGTGAGAAGGCGGCTGGAGTGCGGGAACGAGCGCGGGGAGAAGGGGAAATGGAAGAGGAGCTCACAGCGAGGTCGATGAGCAGCTCGGTGGTCTCGGGGAGGCGGCGGAGGCGGCGAATTGACCGCGGCGAACTTCGGTGGCCGGCGACGGAAACGGCGATGGTGGCGGCGTTGCAGCACGTCCGGGAGGTCCGTAGCTCAACGAGGAGGTGGAGGGGGTTGTGGCGGAGCTCGGAAGCGGGTCGGGGAGGCGAGGGGAGGCCAGTGGCTACGGTGATGCCCGTCGGCGGCGGCGGTGGTTCTCGGGTGAGAGGGAGAGAGAGCAGGGGGAGAAGAGGAGGGCGAGGGAGAGTGAGAGCGGTGCGGGGCAGCTGCGTGGCTTCGTCCGGGGCATCGAGGGAGTCCGGGGAAGCAGGAGGTGGCCAGCAGGGGGGAGGTGGCGCGCGCGCGTGCCGGCGAGCGTCGGGCACACGCCCTCGTCCTTCTGTCCGAGGAGGAAGACGACAGGGAAGGCGCGGGTGGGCTGGGCCGGCCAGGGGGGGGGAGCTGGGCCGGCTGGTGGGCTGCACGGGTGAGGCCAGGTAGGCTTCACTCCTTTTATTTTTTTCTCTCTGTTTTGTTTTAACTCTGTTTTCTATTTTGCAGGTTTGTTTTGAATTTGGTTTTGAAACCAATTCAATTTATTTTGCTTCTGACAATATTTTTAGGAGCTAAAAGAATTAAAACAATGCTCCACAAAAATATTTCAGAATTATTGGACCTATATTTATTTAACAGTAGATATAAGTCCAATTCAAATAGCTATGATTTAAATTCAAAGTCCCAAAAATAAATCCTTAAAAATGTTCAATATTTTGGTTGGGACCAGAACCCTTACCAAAAATTATCAAACATTTAAGAAGAGCCATTTGGAGCAATGAATAAGATTTCTAGGGTTTTTGCCCCTCTTTTATTTAGGGTTTTGAGGCTTCCAATATTCCTCAATTTAAGTTTCAAAAATATAGACATGATGCACACATGAAGCTAGGCTAGAGCAATGCCAGAAGCTAGGGATGTGACAGGTTTTGAACCCGAGATTCACTCTACTTACTTCATGTTGATAGTGTTGCTAGTTCCTTTAGGAAATTAGTAACTTTTGCATTAGTCCTCGAGGTCCATGGTATTTTCCTTCTTCCAAATACTATGAACCATTTGTGGCAGTAGTTTGTTGAATCAAAAGATCACAATCGGAGTACTCTTGAGGAGTTCTCCATTCATAAATCGTGACTCTGCCAGTCCTACCTCTTTGCATGGGTTATCCGGAAGAAATATGTTGAACTTCGTTCGACATGCTAAACCATGCATCCCCAACTCAGAAAATCGTATGTTCCTTTGAGTTGTCCCTCTTTAGTTGTCTTCTGACCCCCGTCTATCAATTGATAGTCAAGATTATGTGTGCATTCGTTCATCGATGCCTATTACTCTTGTGGTCCGTCAAGCCATTCTATTCCGGAATGACTAGGAGAAACAAACTCCAGTACCTCATCCATATCTAGGATTTGGTCAAAGCAGTTGTATTCCACAAATCAAAATGCCAATCCAATTTTTGTTCTGTTCCACCTCGGAGTATCACCCTCTTTCATCACAGGAGTATCGTGAGAATTCAAGTAACCTTAGGAACTGGTTACATATATCAACATAAAGGGAGTGGGCTCCAACCCAACTCATCCAAGTCAAGTCCTTTGACTTGACCCAAGTAGTTCTTCCCACACACACTGGTTTGTAAACATGTGAACGTAGCCCAAGAGCGGTTACCCAACTGTCCTTGACCGTGGACACGGCTATTCGAATAGTTTTACACTCTGGAGAGGTTGCACACTTTACCCACAAGATCCAGGGAACTTCTGTGTCATCCACGACCCGCGGTACCTCAAGTACCCGGGGTAAGCACCCGATCACTACCTTTCCCTAGATGACACTAACATAGAGTCCATTCGATTGGTAGTAACCCCCATGCCCAACATTTCACATCTTAAAATTGTGGAGCCTCGCTCCCATTTTCATCACACACCACAAGCACGGGGTACCAACGGTGTGTCCTGTGCCCTGTGAAGACAGTCATGGCTGCCCTACCTGGCACGACCCCTTCCCGAGAGAGCGCAACAACAACTCTCCCGTCACTAGTAATGCAGGCTCCAAGCTAGTATCGGCCTAGGTAATCAATAATGCCCTTTCCCATATAAGGGTAGACTCGTTGCGCATGTAAGGTTGGAATAACGGTTGCAACTTAAACCAATCTGTATTGAAAACAACACACACACTTGCCTCGGTACACCACTTCGTCATCAAGTGGTTACCCAACTCATTATCTCCGTCGGGCATAAGTGGCACCCGACGGGGTTTTCGAAAAGTTTTTAAAAACAATCTTGCTTCCATAACCATGCATATACCCAACCCATTTGCGTAGCAGCTACTTAGCATCCTAACTACACCCACTCGCATAACCCTCATCGAAAGGTAGGGTCATGCATCATGCAAGTGTCAACGAGAAAAGCAGCGGAGGCAAACCACCTCAAGTGGTCACCACATTATCATGACTTCGATGCAAGCGATAAAAGTGCCATATGACATGCATAAAAAGGGTTTCTTAGACATGGTCTTCAAAGTCTTCAAGTCTTCTGGTCCTTCTCCAAGTACTCCATCTACTTCGTCAACTAACGCCGAAAACAATCATAATAAGCAACACAACAAGGCAAAAATAAAATTGCTCTAAAAATGTGAGTTGGACTTTTCAAGGATACCTTTGGTAATATGAAAAATGACCAAAGTGGTTTTATTGGGAGGGGATCAATGGATACTTATGAGCATTTCAATATGTTGTCTCCTACCTCGCGCCTGAGGTAGAGGAGCGACAAGGGAGGCGAGGCCGAATATGCGCCAGCCTTGATCCCCGGCGACTCCGGCCGTCCCCGATGGCATCCGGTGCACCGATGGACTCGGGATGCCGAGCCGCTTCCATCTAGGGGCATCGCACGGGCTGGGAGGATCTGGGGCGACGGTGACCCTGGCGACGGCGGACGGTGTCTGGAGTGGATGGGCGTGACACCATGGGCACAAGGGCAGGGGGGAGGAGGAGTGGGAGGGCTCCACTTGGCCTGCTACGCTTCTCCTGATGGTCAAAGGAGAGGAGGGGAGGCTCTGGTTCGCCAGAGCCGGGCAGAGGCAGGAGGCGACCATGGCGGCCATGGAGAGGGAAAGAGAGCATGGGAGGGAGAGGGATATTGTCTGGGAGGTTCGTGGGGGAGAGGGATAGCGAGGAGGGGCCAGAGAAGAGGTCGGGAGTAGCTTATATGGGCGTGACAGTGGTGCACCATGGGCAGTGTCCATGGACGCGCTCGGGTGAGCCTGTAGGGGAACAGGAGAGATGTTCTGGAGGGGGCCAGCAGCATGTTGTGTCCGGGACGCTGAGGCCACCTTGGGAGACATCACCCCGACACCCAAGGCTGTCGTATGCCCTTGACATGGGTGAGCTACAGTGCGGGAGAGCACTGTAGCATGCTCCAGAGCACGAGCTCTGCATCCACTAGCATTGTTTATGTGCCATGAGCCTGTCCTTTTGTGTCTGGAGGTATTGGGGGTGATTAAACAGTGTAGGAGTGGCATTGGATGCCCTAGAGAGACAGTGGCAGAAGAGTGGGGTTGAGAGAGAGATGGAAATGGGCTCTCCAGAGGGGTAAATGAGGTGGTTTCACCCCTCAATCATTGAACTGAGACGCAACCATAGTTACTGGAGGTAGAAGAGGGTTAGGAGCAGCTATGGTACAAAGTTGAGCCCATGGAGATTAGTGGAAGAGGTCAAAATGGAATTTTGGTTAAGTGGCAGAAGGTGTTTAATGCTTGTTTGGGTAAGCAAATGAACTCCATTTGGCATGAGACTCCACAGGGTGAAAAGGAACACATAATTAGGGCCTTCCTCCAATTTTGAGATCATTTGGGCAAAGTTTCCAATGCAAATTTTGTAAACTCTATAAACCAGCAGAAATGCATTCACCAAGATCTAGTCATGCAAAACAATTCCCCTTGATGCACCACTTGGTGTAGTGTCATCATTTGGGCTTTTGAGCATGACCACAGAGTTTGGGGGAATTTGGCATAAGTTGTTAAAGTAAAGTTGTTCAAACTTGAATCTGGACATAGAGGGTTTTGGGGCACTTTGGTGAACCAAAATAGTTTGGATTGAGCTGAAACTTTGCAAGGTCATCATATTATGCATATGTGACTTGCTAGAATTTTCCTTGATTTATTGGAAAATATTTCTTGTATAAATATTTCAAATACTTGAAATGGACAGAAATGGTTTTGGGAGGTTTTGTCCAATATTTTGAACATGACCATGTGTTGAAACTCTTATATATGGAAAATATATGTCCACTGAGTTTCCCTGATTTTTGTCAAATATTTTTGAAACAATAAAATAATTTTCCCTATTAAAGACCATTTCTGGCCTTAAGAAAACTCTTTTAAATAAAATAGGAAAATAACTTTTAAAATTATATTTTTGTGGTTTATGGGAGTCCTATATCTAATAGGATTCAAATATACCTTCTGAAAGATTTTTCACACCCCAAATCAAGTAATTTCAGTGCAAACCTCAATACAGGGGGTTTTGGAAAACTAATTTTAGAAAATACTTTTTGGACAAATTTTTTTTGTAAGAAAATACTATATTGCTCTATACACATGGCATGATCATTGGGAAGAAGCTTGGGGCAAGGAGATGAGGTATAGAAGGTGGAGTTGTGTGGACTTTAAAGAGCACTTGAAAAACACAAAGAGAAAACCAACTCCAAATAAAAAGCCAAATAATGCAAAAGTTTTTTTCAAACCACACTTTATCATGATTTATTAGCTTAAGTGTTGTGGCATCAAACTCAGGGTGTGACAAACCTACCCCTTACAAGAATCTCGTCCCCGAGATCCCCAAACTAGTCATGGAAAGGAATACGAAAACTGGATCCGGGGGTAGTCTTCACGTCCTCATACCGCTTGTGCTTCCGAGTGGTGCTCCATTGAAATTTGAAGTACTCGATGGCGTGGCTTCGTTTATGACATCCTGGTTGATCCATATTGCCATTGGGGTCTCTCGCATAAGTCATATTGGGCTGGAGGTCGATGGCTCGGTGATCGATGTCCTTGTAGGGATCGGGTTGGTTCGGAAGTTGGAAGCACTTTTGAAGCTGTGACTCGTGGAAAATGTTGTGCACAGTGGGTGGCTCAAGTGGTAATTCTAGCTGGTAGTCGTCTATTGTTCGTCTTGAAGTGATCTTGGAGAAGGTCGATAAATCTTGGTGTGAGTTTCTCTTGACATGAAAATGCTTGGTTCCCTTGAGAGAAGTGGCTTGCAGATACACCTGGTGTTCGACGAGAAAGTTCACTTCTTGACGATGGTGGTTGGTGTAGTTCTTCCTCCTTGGCATGGCAGTCTTCAAATGTTCCTTGACTAGCCGAACGACTCTTCTTCCGTCTTTGGGTGGACAAGTAGGTCACCAAATGATGATGACAACTATCTTGTCTAAGCACTCCATGACGACTTTGTTCATGGGGTACATAAAGTAGGCTGGGGGTATCGGTGGTGGTCACAGTTGAGTATGGTCTGAGGTGTTATCGATCTAGAGTCAAGACCTATGGTAATGACCCGACCATGTTGTGGCTTTAGTAGGGCTTAATGGTTTCAAGGATTCTAGTGTGCGAGTGAACATTTTATTATCTTATCCTTAAGCACGGTTTCTGAGATGCCAATAGTCTATCTAGTCCTTCAAACAAATAACCGTATACCACCGAAAGCATCATCTCGTATTGGCCAAAACTAATCATCACTCATGTGATCTATATACTCGTGACTCCCGACAGGAGGTCTAACAAAATCATATATGTGTACGATCCCCAAACTTATATGCATGGCTACCCCTAAAAATCCATTGGTACAGCATACAAACTTCCAAGAGGGGATAAATCATGACAATCCAAGTGCCCATCCTATTCTTCCAAGGTCCATGTTAGTGTATCTCTATCCTAAGGAAACACGTCATATGCCACTCCAAGCTCTTGTTTCCTTCCTATGAATCAACTCCAACAACCCGTTAACTTCCACTAATCACTACATAATCCTTTAATTCTACAAATCCAGTGTCTATGGTGTTCACATGATCTCCTAAAGTCCTATCATCCCCAAATACTTGAAAGGCTATCCTTACTTTAGTCAATCCACCAATTCCCATTATCGCGATCAACTAAGCTCCAAGGTCAAGCTTATATCATCTCCGACAATTAATCCAATCTCCTAGTTTATTGTCCTCCAAGAAACATGGTACCATGATCGAGATCATCATTCTAAATCCAATTTACTCCGAACCATATAGACTTACTCACCACTTATACTCAACTAGGGTCACCTATTTAAATCCAAATCTCATGTCCAACAAGAATTCCTACATGTTTCCCCCAAGTCATTTACGTAATATCAACTGTCTCCTATCAATATCCCACGGCTAAGTTAAATCCATATACTTCCAAGAATTCAGCTTGCGATCTTAATTGTCCCACTAAATCCAATTTACTCAAGGGTAATGGAAGTTATGCTACTCCATCAACATGATCCCACCAAGTTCATCTACCAACATGAAAGCCTCATGATTTACCAAAGTCTCAGATAATTCCTCAAGGTCACTGATACAAACTCATGAAGTCATTTGTCCTCTATTCCTATGTCCTCAAATTGGTCTTCCTTATGGCATCGTCAGTTCTTGTGCTATATTAGGATGATAATTTGCTCGTTCACTATGTCCATTAGTTCCATAATGATCCCAGTGATGTGCAAGGTTTACAGAGGCTTAACTGGTCCTCTTGCAATTCTGTGGGTTAAGCACATGGTTAAGGACTCGAGCTAGGGTATCTTGAGAAGTCTCGAAGGGTCTAGGAATGGTTTCTAGTCTGGAGGGTTAAATATAACTGTACGGGGTTTCACTTGGTCGAGGAGACGGTAGCAAAAGTCTTCATTGCCAGTTGGTTGCCGAGGTAGAATCCTTGGTGCGTCTTGTCTTGCTTGTCTGGATTAGGGGTTCTCCGGACAGCCGGACTATATCCTTTGGTCGGACTGTTAGACTATGAAGATACAAGATTGAAGACTTCGTCTCGTGTCCGGATGGGACTCTACTTGGCATGTAAGGCAAGCTAGGCAATACGGATATGTATATCTCCTCCTTTGTAACCGACCTTGTGTAACCCTAGCCCTTTCCGGTGTCTATATAAACCGGAGGGTTTTAGTCCGTAGGGCAACAGACAATCATACCATAGGCTAGCTTCTAGGGTTTAGCCTCTCCGATCTCGTGGTAGATCAACTCTTGTAATACTCATATCATTAAGAATAAATCGAGCAGGACGTAGGGGTTTACCTCCATCAAGAGGGCCCGAACCTGGGTAAAACATTGTTTCCCTTGCCTCCTATTACCATCCGCCTTAGACGCATAGTTCGGGACCCCTACCCGAGATCCGCCGGTTTTGACACCGACATTGGTGCTTTCATTGAGAGTTCCTCTGTGTCGTCGCCGTTAGGATTGAAGGCTCCCATGATCATCGATAGCGATGCAGTCCAGGGTGAGACTTTTCTCCTCGGACAGATCTTTGTGTTCGGCGGCTTCGCATTGTAGGCCAACTCGCTTGGGCATCTGGAGCAGATGGAAAGTTACGCCCCTGGCCACCAGATCAGGTTTGGAAGCTTAAAATACACGGACGATATCCGCGGAGACTTGATCTTCGACAGATTCAAGCCTCTGCCTTGTGCGTCACGCGGTCAGGATGAGTACGATTTAGCTCTACCATCAGACAGTGTTCAGGAGATCGCACCAGCAGCCGCCCCGACCCTTAATTCAGAGCCAGTTGTGCCGTCCATGGATGGGTGGATGGACCCCGCCACGGAGGCCTTACCCTCAGCGACGATCGAGCCGAATATTGACCTTACCCTTCATGAGAGCCGTGTTAATAAACTGCCGGATTCTTCTCCAGCCACCGACTTCGAACAGCCTGCGCCCGTTCCTATCGAATCCGGTGGGGCGCCGATCATGGAGTTTACATCCACGGATATTTTTCAGCACTCGCCCTTTGGCGACATACTGAACTCATTAAGGTTTCTCTCCTTGTCAGGAGGATCCTGGCCGAACTATGCCTGGCAGGATTGGGATGCGGATGACGAAGAAATTCGCTGCCCACCCACCACCTACTTAGTAGCCACTGTCGACGACTTAACTGACATGCTCGACTTCGACTCCGAAGAGATTGACGGTATGGACGACGATGCGGGAGACGAAGAGGAACCACTGCCCACAGGGCACTGGACAGCCACCTCATCATATGATATATACATGGTGGACACACCCAAAGAAGGCAATGGCGATGGAACAGCGGAGGATGACCCCTCCAAGAATCAACCTAAGCACCGGCGTCAGCGGCGCTGCTCTAAGTCCTGCCAAAGCAAAAACGGTGATTCCGGCACAAGAGATAATAACACCCCGAACAGTGTCAAAGACAACCACCTCCAGCAAGATTCAGCATAGGAGGATGGAGAAACCAGCCCTCGTGAGAGAGCGGCAGATAGAGAGGAAGAGGATGATAATTGCATACCTCCCTCCAAAGACGAGGCAAGCCTCGGCGACGATGAATTTGTCGTGCCTGAGGATCCCATTGAGCAAGAGCGCTTCAAGCGCTGGCTTATAGCCACGGCAAATAGCCTTAAGAAAAAGCAGCAGCAGCTTCAAGTTTATCAAAATATGCTAGCTGACAGATGGACTGAAGTCCTCGCGGCCGAGGAATATAAACTCGAACGCCCCTCTAAGAGTTCCTCAAAATGCAGGTTGCTACCCCGACTGGAGGAAGAAGCATATGAAACGGCTGATCGGCCACCTCGTGGCCGCGATAGAGAAGCATTCCAGCCAAAAGCTCAGCCTGCACCCTGACGCCATTCAAATAAAAAGGCATGGGGAAATACGCCAGACCTGCGAGACGTACTAGAGGACAAAGAAAAACATGCAAGATTGATCTAAGGATCACGAGGACGCGCCACTACGCGAGACGATAAACGTCACACCGGATACAGTAAAAGTAAATCCGGCCGGGATGAACACAGCGGGCAAGACTCATTGGAGTTGGGTCGCGATATAGCCCAGTACAGAGGTGCCGCACACCCCTTATGCTTCACAGATGAAGTAATGGATCATCAAATCCCAGAGGGTTTCAAACCCGTAAACATAGAATCATACGACGACACGACAGATCCTGCGGTATGGATCGAGGATTTCCTCTTGCACATCCACATGGCCCACAGTGATGACCTACACGCAATCAAATACCTCCCACTCAAACTCAAAGGACCAGCTCGGCATTGGCTCAATAGCTTGCCAGCAGAGTCCATTGGCTGTTGGGAAGATCTGGAAGCCGCATTCCTCGACAACTTTCAGGGCACTCATGTGCGACAACCAGATGCCGATGACTTGAGCCACATAATTCAGCAGCCAGAGGAATCGGCCAGACAATTCTGGACATGGTTCCTAACAAAGAAAAATAAAATCGTTGACTTTCCGGATGCAGAGGCCCTACCAGCTTTCAAGCACAACATCCGCGACGAGTGGCTAGCCCGGCACCTTGGTCAGGAAAAGCTGAAATCTATGGCAACCCTCACGACACTCTTGACCCGCTTTTGTGCGGGACAAGACAACTGGCTGGCTCGCAGTATTAACATATCAAAGAACCATGGTACTTCGAATACCAAGGACAGCAACGGCAGGTCACATCGCAACAAACATAAGCGCCGCATTAACAGCGACAATACCGAGGATACGTCAGTCAATGCCGGATTCAAAGGCTCTAACCCTGGTCAGCGAAAAAAGCCATTTAAAAGAAGCACTCCGGGCCCGTCCAGTTTGGACCGCATACTCGATCGCTCGTGTCAAATACACGGCACCCCCGACAAGCCAGCCAACCACACCAATAGGGATTGTTGGGTATTCAAGCAGGCCGGCAAGTTAAATGCCGAAAACAAAGATAAGGGGCCACCTAGCAATGACGAGGAAGAGCCCCGGCAACCGAACACCGGAGGACAGAAGAGGTTCCCCCCACAAGTGCGGACGGTGAACATGATATACGCAACCCACATCCCCAAGAGGGAGTGGAAGCGTGCGCCCAGGGACGTTTATGCGTTGGAGCCAGTTGCCCCAAAGTTCAACCCATGGTCCTCCTGTCCGATCACCTTCGATCGTAGGGACCACCTCAATAGTATCCGTCATGGCGGATTCGCCGCACTGGTCCTAGACCCAATCATTGACGGATTTCACCTCACTCGAGTCCTTATGGATGGCAGCAGCAGCCTGAACCTTCTTTACTAGGACACAGTGCGCAAAATGGGTATAGACCCCTCAAGGATCAAACCCACAAAAACGACCTTTAAAGGCGTAATACCAGGTGTAGAGGCCCATTGCACAGGCTCAGTCACACTGGAAGTGGTCTTCGGATCCCCGGATAACTTTCGAAGCGAAGAGTTAATCTTCGATATACTCCCGTTCCACAGTGGTTATCATGCACTGCTCGGGCAAACCACATTTGCAAGATTGAATGCGGTACCGCATTATGCATACCTCAAGCTCAAGATGCCAAGACCTCGGGGGGTCATCACAGTCAATGGAAACACAGAGCGCTCTCTCCGCATGGAGGAGCACACTACGGCCCTCACAGTAGATGAACAAAGCAGCCTGTTAAGGCAATCCACTAGTTCGGCGATTAAGGACCCGGACAACTTCAAGCGCGCCCAGAGTAATTGGCAACTGGACCGCCTGGCACGTGCCGAGCTCGCATAGCAATGCGGCCCCCACCCCGGCCCCAGCCAAATGGCGAAATTCGTGCCATGCGTACATAATTATGCATTAAAAATACCATGGGCACAGGTTGGGAGGGGGGCACAACTACGGCACGCCCCAATACGCGGCTTAAACCACACTAGGGGCTTCCCGCTTCGTTATTTTTCTCTTTTAGGACCGTAATCTCTGGAAACCCTGTCTGGCAGCATGATTGCTGAACACATGATGCTGCAACCAAGGAGGCAGAAAGCTACGTCACATCGCGGAATTCCCAGGTGGATTACGATAAGGAGTGAAATATTTGCTTTAATACAGTTCCTCAGCTTGCCCTTGGAAGGGACATGTCAAACTGTCCTACTTTTTGCTTATCGCACTACATGTATCATTCTGCTTTAATGCACCTTTTTGAATAAACAATGCATAGCATTATGACTATTATTGCACTCTTCTTTATATATATATATATATGTGTGTGTGTGTTCATTCATGACATCTAGCACCCGTACACTCTGGTACGGCCAATACGCTAGGGGCTTAAGCATACCCCACAATACGGCGTGAGAAGTCCGGACACTTTCAACAGTGCGGTACCCCGAACTTATAGCATTATATGCATCAGCTCCGAATCATGTCTTGGGTCAATAGTTGGGTTTGCTCGGCTACCATGTTTTGGTACCTTACGTTCCGCTATATCGGCTAAGGTAGCACTGGGAGAACTACTGCGATTGTGCCCCGGTTCTGCTGGGCTAAGCACCTCAGTAGAAAAAGCTAAAACTGACGGTCATGATAAGCAAGAGACTGGTCGCTGTTCGAGTGGTTTTCGAGTCCATAAAGACTTATGCCGCTTAGAGCGAGGAGTCGGCCCTGTCCGGCTTAAGGTGTCTATCGCGCCCTGAATTCGGCCTTCCGAATACTGGGGGCTTCGCCGAAATTTAAAATTATAGAATTCTATGGCTAAGTGAGAGTGATAACACATTATGGTCTGATTGCCTTGTTCGTTGTGCTGAGCACCTCCCTTGAAGGACCCAAAATCGGGAACAAGAGCGCTCAGGTTTATCCCGAACACCCCAGCACTCATGGCATGGGGGAAGAAGCCGACGACTAGACATCTCTCAGATTTGATAAACAACCGAATAGAAGGTAATATTTTAAATTCAAGCAAGCGTTGCATAGCGCATATAAACAAGTTTTCATGAATACAGGATTACACGAGCGGGTTTACTCAAATATTATATCCTTCGTACACTCGTCCGCTACGAGACGAGCACCCTTCAGGACACCCTCATAGTACATCTCGGGGTGGCGATGCTCCTTGCCCTCCGGCGGCCCTTCCTTGATTAGCTTCACGGCATCTAGCTTGGCCCATTGCACCTTTACACGGGCGAAAGCCCGGCGTGCACCTTTGATGCAGAGGGACCGCTTGACGACTTCCAGCCGTGGGCAGGCATCCACAAGCCGCCTCACGAGGCCGAAGTAGCTGTTCTGAAGGGCGTCGCCAGGCCACAGCCGGACTATAAAGCCCTTCATGGCCTGTTCGGCCGCCTTGTGTAGCTCAACCAGCTGCTCTAGCTGGTCGCTCATAGGCACCGGGTGTTCGGTCCCAGTATACTGAGACCAGAACAGCTTCTCCGTTGAGCTTCCCTCCTCGGCCTGGTAAAGCTATGCGGCATCCGACACGCTGCGGGGCAAATCTGCGAATGCTCCTGGAGAGCTCCGGATTCGGGTAAGTAATAGGTAATTTACTTTCACATGCTTGCTTTTCATATAGAATGCCTTACCTGCCGCTATTTTCTTCATCGCGTCAATCTCTTGGAGGGCCTTGTGGGATTCGGCCTTGGCACTCTTTGCGCTCTCAAGGGCCGTGGCAAGCTTAGACTCTCGCGTCTTCAAGTCAAGCTCCAACGCCTCGTGCTTCGTCACGAGAGCGTGGAGCTCTTGCTGCACCTCGCCCACCAGTGTCTCATGCCTTTTCCGCTCGGTGCGCTCCTTGGCCGCTTTGTTTTCGTCCTAGGATAGCGCTTCCTTCAGGGTCGCCACCTCGGTCGTGGACCCTGGCAAATTTACGATGATCCTGTCATTTTGCAATCGCACTCTTTTTATACATATCCATAGACTAGGTATTACTTACCTTTGTTCTCCTCGAGCTGCCTCTTGGCAAGGCCGAGCTCGTCCTTGGACCCTTTAAGGTCCTGCTACAGTGCGGCGACCCCCGCAGTCAGTGCGGCAGATGCCAGCAGCGTAGCCTGCAAACGCATATTGACATACTTATATTAGACTCCTGCGATATTGTTTGATCCTCTGTTCGTCTTCTCTTTGTGAACACCGAACAGAGCATCAGGGGCTACTGTCTATCCGGTAATATTTTTCCCATATTTCAGAAACTTACCTCAAAGCCTGTTAGAAGGCTGGCATAGTCTTCAGTCAGTCTGCTCTTGGCGGACTGAACCTTCTGGACCACCGCACTCATAATAGTGCGGTGCTCCTCGTCGATGGAAGCGTTGCGAAGCGCTCCCAGCAGATTGTCCGGTGCCTCTGGATGGACAGAGGTCACCGGCACAGGCGTCTTGCCCCTCTTGGAAGGAGGCCGCCTGCTCGAGTCCGGAACCACTGGAGGTTCCAGCGTGGTGTTCGGCTGAGGGCCGAACTCGGAGCCCTCGGGGGCCTTGTTCCCTCTGCTCCCGGAGTCCGGAAGGTCGCCTTGAGGTGCCTCCGGGACTGTTTCCCCTCGACCCGGTGCCTCTTGAGAAAACACCTCGACGTTGTCCATCGGGCAAGGGGAGGTGGCGGTCGGATGTGGATCACTGTCCATATCTGATGAGCCCAGGGAGCCATCCGACGAAGATACATCGATACGGGTGCGGGGCGGTCTGCATAATCATAATTCGGTGTTAGGAGAAGCAGTGCAACAAAGGTATGCTATAAGTTACTCTGGTATCCGAATACTTACGACTTCGCCAGGGGCTTGGCCCTAAGCAGCCACTCGTCTCCCCTTTGGCGGCAGTGGTGGAGTAGTCCAAAAGGAGAGTCCTTCCCTTCTTGGACCCTTCGCCCCCCCCCGGTTAGGGCGGCCTTCCTCTTCTTGTCTCCCCCGACTGGAGGGGAGCATCTTCATCCTCCTCCTCATCCTCGGGGGAGGAGTGCACTGCGGAGTCATTGGACGATGAGTCCGATAACACCTGGCGTCGGGTACTCTTTCGGGTTCCCTTGGCCTGCTTGGTCTTCTCCGACACCTTGTAAGGAGCCGGGGTCAGCATCTCCATCAGGAGAGCGTCCACAGTGTCTTCGGGCAGAGGGGTCGGACAGTTAATCCGCCCCGACGTCTCCACCCAGTCCAGTCATAGGAATGGAGCTCAGAGCCCGCACATGGTTAAGCTAGGGGAAGTAAATATCCTACCGGATGTATAGAACTCACCGAATGCGTTGGGCGCTTCGCGCTTAGCCCGCGGTCCTCGGTGAGAGAGAGAGGGACCTCGGCACCCTTGAAGAGCACCTTCCAGACGTCCTTGTGCGTTGTATCAAATAGCTCGCTCAGAGTCTCGTGCTGGGCTGCGTCGAACTCCCACAAGTTGAAGTCCCGTTGTTGGCACGGGAGGATCCGGCGGATGAGCATGCCCTGGACTATATTGACAAGCTTGAGCTTCTTATCGGCCATATTCCGAATACATTTCTGGAGTCCGTCCAGCTCTACCAATGAACCCCAGGACAGGCCCTTCTCTTTCCAGGAGGTGAGCCGTGTGGGGATTCCGGATCGAAACATAGGGGCAGCCACCCATTTGGCGTCGCGTGGCTCGGTGATGTAGAACCACGCTGATTTCCACCCCTTTATGGTCTCCACGAAGGAGCCTTCAAGCCATATAATGTTGGGCATCTTGCTCACCATGGCTCTGCCGCATTCTTCTTGTTGGCCGCCAACCACCTTTGGCTTGATATTGAAGGTCTTTAACCACATGCCAAAGTGGGGCTGGATGCGGAGGAAAGCCACACACACGACGATGAACGCCGAAATGTTGAGGACGAAGTTCGGGGCCATATCATGGAAGTCCAGCCCGTAATAGAACATGAGACCACGAACGAATGGATGGAGGGGAAACCCCAGTCCGCGGAGGAAGTGGTCGAGGAAAACTACCGTCTCGTGAGGTTCCGGTGTAGGGACGATCTGCGCCGCAGCGGAAAGCCGATGCGCCATATTCGCGACCAAGTATCCGGCTCCACGCAGTTTCTTGTTATGTCCCTCCATAAAGGAGGAAGCCATCCATTTGCCTCCCGCTCCGGACATGATTGGAGAAGGTTGAGGGGAAGGATGTGGGCTTGGGCGTTGGAGCTCGAGTGCGCAAGAGTGGATGAGCAAGGAGGAATAAGGCGTGGGTAGAAAAAGGTTAAACCTCGTCCCTTTATAAGGGCGGCCGAAACTATGCGCCCCCACTAGCCTGGTAAAACTCGCTTATCCCCCAAGCGCTATAATCGATGGCGCGGTTGGGTTACCCACGCCCATATTGATGAGAATCCCGTAATAAGGGGGACACGATTTCTGCTTTGACAAGACGTGTCGAAAAACTTCCTCGCATTATGTGCGGGGCTAGTTAAAGGAAACGGTTTGAATAATCACCAGGCCGTGGCATTATGTCGTGTTGCCAAAACAAGTCAGCAAATTACATTTGTGGAAATATTATTCTCTCTACGGTGGTATGTGGAACTTATTTTGCAGGGTCGGACACTATCCTTGTATTCAAATTCTTCCGTGGTGTATTCGGAGGAGGAACCCACCTTGCAATGCCGAAGACAATACTGCGCGCCGGACTCATCGTCATTGAAGCCTGGTTCAGGGGCTACCGAGGGAGTCCTGGATTAGGGGGTCTTCGGACAGTCGGACTATATCCTTTGGCCGGACTGTCAGACTATGAAGATACAAGATTGAAGACTTCGTCTCGTGTCCGGATGGGACTCTACTTGAGGTGGAAGGCAGGCTAGGCAATACGGATATGTATATCTCCACCTTTGTAACCGACCTTGTGTAACCCTAGCCCTTTCCGGTGTCTATATAAACCGGAGGGTTTTAGTCCGTAGGACAATAGACAATCATATCATAGGATAGCTTCTAGGGTTTAGCCTCTCCGATCTCGTGGTAGATCAACTCTTGTAATACTCATATCATCAAGAATAAATTGAGCAGGACGTAGGGTTTTACCTCCATCAAGAGGGCCCGAACCTGGGTAAAATATCGTGTCCCCTGCCTCCTGTTACCATCCACCTTAGACGAACAGTTCGGGACCCCCTACCCGAGATCCGCCGGTTTTGACACTGACAGGGGCAAAGTAGCATAGTGGAGAGGAATGCCTAAAGGGGGTTCTATAGTGCAAGTGCAAACAAACAAGTGTTGAAAGGGCCAAACACAAACAATAAAATAAGGCAGGTGATATAGCCGCGTACTGGTTGCCTAGGGCAAAAGGGCGGCTGATATCAAAACACAATCAAATAAAAGAAAGTAACACACAATCATGGTTCTATTCGAACCATCATATGGACTCGACTACGCATAGGGGGTACACGACTCATCCTACCCTAGGGGTTCTCGGACTAAGTAGCCGTGCTTTACTTCGTGCATCATGCAGTCTTCTGGGTTTTCTTCAGGTGTTGCTACGTCTCTTGTAGTTGTTCGATGAAACAATCTGGGTTGAGCCTGAAGAGTCTTCAACAACTTCTCGCATGTTGAAGTGATGGGGTGAAGGTGGCTTCTCGTAGCAGGCATTGACTCGGTTTTCTGTTGTCCTCTTTAATCATGACGATCCCTTTTTCCTTCTAAGGCGTCAAGGGTTCCACGTAAGCAATCCTTTATGCAATGATATAAACAAGGCATAGTAGAGGTCCATCATGTTGATTACGTTGATGACAACATCGATACTGAGAGTGGGGGATGAAGAGAACTATTTTCCTTCTCACTATAGTGAGGCGGACCAAATGGCGAAGTTCTCATCCACCGGTGGTTGCCGACACAAGAACGGTAAGGTCAGGGTTTCCCTATCAGCGATGTATATCATGACCTTGCATATATCATGCCCTGTTCATCGCAAGACAAGGTTGCATCATCTTGGGGTAGCGTCAAGGGTGTCACCATCTTCTGGGTCTTGATGTCCTCATTCCTCGAGGTATCTTCTATTGGTATCGTCTTGTTGTAGTGTCGCTAATCTTGTGTTCAGAAGATGTGGGTGAATGTCTGGCAAGGTGTCTTCCTTCTAGATTATCCACGAGGATTACAAGGAACCCCGTAGTCAGGGGCATAAGGGTTCTAGCGACCATTAAAAATCTTGAAGGGGAAGAGATCAATAAGGAAATTATATCTTAGTTTTCGAAGAACTGAGAAGGGCAAGAGAAGTACTAATAAGAAAAAGAGCTGATGTTCCGTGGCTAGAGGTTTCCTTCCCAGAGGTGTCTAGTTTATGGCAACAGGAGTGGTTTTATATCATAGCTCCCCGAAGTACCAAGTGGGTAGCTGCCCCTGCCTTTCGCTCGGCCCCCCCCACCACAACTGACATCATGGATCAACAAGGGGCTGAACTGGGGGCCAGTAAATGATGTGTCGATATTGCAGAGTCGCATCCGACATCTCCTTGAGAGAGATGTCAGCCTGGTCAGGGTAATGCAAGTCATGCTAGTTCGTCGAGTCCCACCTTGCAAACGTCGACCCCTCCGTATGTGGGAAATCAACCCGGAAGGACCACGAACTATTTAGCACTTCCTCATCATGACGCTTGAAGAGATGTACAAATTGTTCTTCAAATCACAAATAAAGTGTCCGGACACCACCGAGGATGCGGGTCTGAGATGTAATTACCCAGAGACCCAAGTAAGTAATCCCGTGGCCGAACATGCTATCTTTTTATTTATCATAACATAATTCTGAAAAGTCGCTCCTTGACCAGGACTGGGTAACAAAGGCGAACGTGATCAGGTGTTTGGCCCCCCTTCCCGAAGGCTCGGCTAATCCAGTACGAGCCAGAATGCTCGAGCCGGCACCTTATCAGGCTCCCTCAGGGGAAGATAAAGGGGGGAATAAAGAGGCTGAAAACAGGCCTCACTCGTTATTCATCCAAACCGAGGGAATTAGCACCTCCGCGAAGGAGGATAACCAGGGAGAAGAATCTGAAATTCTCTCTCCCCAAGGAAGGAAGAGGACCACCTCTGAAGACCCGGAAACAATGGTTTCCAAACGGGGGAAGAAATCTTCGCCAGAGGGTCCTGCCACGGAGGGTACTTTTGCCGAATAGTTCCCGCAAGGGGATCAGCCCTCTACCAAGTTGTAAGTAAAAAAGTACTTGATAGTAAAAATCAACTACATTACTTCTGAAGACAATAACCGAAGCATATATCTTTGTAGTTCGGATCGTATCCCTTCTCGACGGAGTTCGTCTTCGGGGGATCTTCTACCGGAGATGATGGAGAGGGAAACGCCTCCCAATGCCACCCTGCCTCATGAGGCGGGCAACCCTGAAGTGTCGTCGTGGAGGTTTTCTCCTGATCCGCCAAGGCCAGAGGGTAATCCTTCGGCCACCCGAAGTCCTCAGTATTCGGCTTCTAAAGAGAGCAACAGTAAGAGTCCGGAACCGTCCGGTGTGCGATCGGACGCACTGAAGGATCTTCTGGAGCAAGCGGCCATCTCAGAAGCGCATCATCAGCTAATGGGTACAGTGATTGAGAGGATTTCATTCGCCGAAAGCGGGTTGCACGAAGCTTTTATGAGTCTGCTGAAAGGCTTTGAGGTACATGAAATAGTGTATGTTTTTGACAGTACCGCACATGTTAGGTGTGCCCTATGCAGATAGTAGCCCCTGAGACTTTGGTTGCCGTCGAGAACAGTGACAAACAGAGGATCATAGTCCCAGGTAATAATCAGGTCGCCTTCATGTGCAGGTGGGTGAAGGTCCCGTGGCTAGCCGGACTGATGAGTTTGCCAAGCTGAAGCGGCAGATGCCGACATCGTGCTTGTCAACAAGCGGCTCGGCGAGGCACAGGGTATGTGATTTCTCCGATGATCAACACATAGTAAGAGGAGCATGATGCCAGTATCTTTAATATATTGTAACTGCAGATGGAGCTACCATCGTGGAGACCCTTTGGGCGGAATTTCCCCGAGCCAAGGAACAAGCCAAGAATAGTGATGCGGCCGCTCTAAAGGTGATTAAAGAGTTGAGGGCCGAACAGGCTGCGCATTGCCAAAGTAAGGAAAAAATAGTCAAAATGGCCGTTGAGTAGAAAGATGCCGCCGACCATTACCAGCTTCTTGAAAAAGAAAGCCGAGCGAAGGCGACGGACCTGGAGAAGGCCATGGTAGCAGCCAAGGAAGCCTGCACCAAAATCAGAGCGACAAAGGAGGAGTTGCGTCAAGCTGGAGATATCGAGGTTGGGAAGCCCTTTTTGTTGCGGAAGAAGTTCGGAGATCCGAAGTATGCCCCTCTTGATCAACTATGGAGTTCTGCAGACGCATAAGTGGATTTGGCAGCAAGTGCTGCTGATGCGGCCGAGTACTTAATGGATCAAAAAGATCGTGAGGTGGAAAAGCTATTCTGGTCACAGTTCAATGTTCCAGTGTGTCCGCTGCTTTTGAATGAGCGAATGGCCGAGTGGGCCGAGCTCCATAGGTTTTCTGGACTTGCCATGAGGTCTGTTGTGGATCATCTGTGGCCGGAAGGGCCAAGGCCGAATAGTTATTTTAGTTTAGTGCAACAATTACTTGGTGCTGTGCCGCACATCGACGCTATGAAGAGGTCGGCATGCATAGAGGGTGCATGGATGGCACTTGCCCGTGTCAAGACATACTGCGCAGAGATGGAGGCCACCACTATTGCAACCCAGAGTTTGGCCATGGGTCGAGTATCTGCCTAGCACTACTTTGAAGAAGTCCTTGAAGGCGCTCGTTCAATAGAGGCTCAATGCTCGAAGAATATTATGTTCTAGTGACATGTATTCCCATTCTAAAAAACATTTTTTTATTGAATTGTAAAGGCTGTGTTTATACTTTTACCTGAAAGTATTATGATGCCTCCTGTGCGGCCGTTTATGTATATATGTATATAACCTGAAAGTTTGTAGTTGTCGGCTTCAGCCCCCACGCATATAATGCGGGGGCATTCACAAAAAACGCGTATTCACACTTTATCCAACGTATTGGTCCATTAAGGAGTGGTAGTGTAGAGGACGAGGCAATCAGACTATATTGCTTTAACACTTTCACTTAGCCATAGGAGTTTGATAGTGGAACCACTATATAGCCCCTGGTACTTTGGCGCTTGTCCGAATACGGTGCACGTACGTACATGACCGGGAAACGGACCTTCGTTAATGCGGAGGAATCCCGAAGATTCCTCTAAGTTATCGAGTGGTTGACCAGTATCGCGCTTTATCATCACAGCCAGTTTTCGGCTTTCTCTATGAGGTGCTCATCTAGATGAACCAGGGCACAATCGCAGTAGTTCTCCCAGTGCCGCCTTAGCTGATAGAGTGGAACGCAAGGTAGCAAAACACGGGGGCCGGGCAAACCCAACATTTGACCAAAGACATGATTCGGAGCTGATGCATATATGGCCAAACTCGTGACGTTGAACACTCCCTATGGTATTCGGTCTTTATAACATATGTCGGGCTGAACAATGCCCTTAATAATAAAACCCGAGTGTCTAGGTATGTGCAATATTCTGATGTGGCGAAATGCC
Source organism: Triticum aestivum (assembly GCF_018294505.1). Classification (NCBI taxonomy): domain Eukaryota; kingdom Viridiplantae; phylum Streptophyta; class Magnoliopsida; order Poales; family Poaceae; genus Triticum; species Triticum aestivum. The sequence goes on along the minus strand of NC_057797.1, from coordinate 291,679,951 downwards.
AATAACGTTAGCATCCTTCTCGGTTGTATTGATTATCCGGAGGATGTGAACAACAAGAGACAGTAAAAAAGGTTTACTTAGGGTCTTAATCTGAAAAGAAACCTTTTAGCGGGTCCCTGATGCACGTCTGCGCATGTGTCTCAGTTGTGCCGTGTCCTGGACGGGTGCAACACGATTTTCATCTATAAAAGAGAAGAACTTAGGTGAAATTTGTCATGCCAAAAAATTGGTTATTCTCGATAAACCATTAAAATTCAAGATAAGTCAAGTTGAGCCGAACTAGCCCTGATTACACGCGGGAAGCCCCTGGTACCGTCTATGAGGGTTTAACCATCAAACCAATCTCAAGTATATCTAGTGATGCACCGGACTCGTCGAACCGTGCCCGCGGTCTTGACGACCTATCATTTATTATGGTTGGTGAGGCCGTCTAGTGCTCGGCTGTTAAAGCCGCCGCACGCTCTTCCACACGTAGAGAACGCTCAATATTTCCACCAACTATGATGGTGCCACGTGGACCAGGCATCATAAGCTTAAGAGAAGCGTAATGTGGTACCGCACTAAAACGAGCGAAAGATGTTCTTTCCAGTAGTGCTTGATAGCCGCTTTGGAATCGAGCAATGTCGAAGTCTAACTTCTCACTTCGGTAGTTGTCGGGTGAACCGAATACAACCTCTAGTATTAGAGAGCCTGTGGAGCGGGCCTCTGGGCCTTGTATTACTCCCTTGAAGGTGGTATTACTGTGGCTGATTTTTGTCAGGTCTATCCCTATTTTGCGGACTGTGTCCGGATATATCAGATTTAGACCACTTTCGCCGTCCATAAGGACTCGTGTGAGATGGTATCTGTTTATTATTGGGTCTAACACCAAGGCAGCTAATCCTTCATGCCGGATGCTTGTCGGGTGATCCCTGCGATCAAAAGTGATCGGGCAGGCCAACCAGGGGTTGAACTTAGGGGTGACGGGCTCTATGGCGCGTATGTCTCAGAGTGCGTGTTTGCTTCTCCTCTTTTTCACGTGGATCATGTTTACTATTTTAACCTCTGGTGGGAATTTTCTCCTCGTCTTTGCTTGGTGTCTCCCTCCCCTTGTGTTCGGTGTTTAGCTTACAGGCCTGCTTGAAGACCCAGCATTCTCTGTGGGTGTGATTTGCAGGTTTATCGGGGGTGCCATGAACCTGACATAGTTTGTCTAGAATCTTGTTTAGGCTGGACGGTCCATCTCCGCTGCCTTTGAATGGCTTTTTCCGCTGACCTAGTCGAGAGCCCCTCAATCCAGCGTTTACCGCCGTATTATCTGGGATGTCTTCTTTATTTCGACGCTTGATTTTACTGCATCGTGGTTTTCCATTGCCATCCCTGACTTCGGATGTGCTTGGGTCACTGGTGCTACCGCGGGCTAACCAGCTATCTTCGCCTGCGCAAAAGCGGGTCATGAGGATTGTCAGGGCTACCATTGTTCTAGGTTTTTCTTGGCCGAGGTGTCTGGCGAGCCATTCGTCTCGGACGCTATGCTTGAAAGCTGCTATGTCTTTGGTGTCTGGACAGTCGACGATTTTGTTCTTCTTAGTGAGAAACATGTTCCAAAGCTTTCGGGCTGACTCTCCGGGCTGTTGAATTATATGACTTAAATCATCTGCATACGGAGGTCGGACATAGGTCCTTTGAAAGTTATCCCGAAAAGCATCCTCCATCTCCTGCCAACTTCCAATTGAGTTTTCGGGGAGGCTTTTCAGCCAGTGCCAAGCTGGTCCTTTAAGCTTGAGGGGCAAGTACTTGATGGCGTGGAGATCGTCTCTGCGAGCCATATGGAAATGGAGGATAAAGTCCTCAATCCAGACCCCAGGGTCTGTGGTCCCGTCGTACGCCTGTATGTTCACTGGTTTGAATCCTTCTGGAAATTCGTGGTCCAGCACCTCATCGGTGAAACATAGGGGGTGTGTGGCACCCCTGTATTTGGATGTATCATGGCATTCAGACAGTTGTAGTATTCGGTTTTGGTTTTGTGCCGGAGCGCGCTTCCTAGATCCATATATGGATCTGGTCATACTGGATTTTTGGCGCAAGTCCTCACGTAGATCGTGTGTTGACTTATGTGCGGCCTTGTTAGCCACTATATCACGGTCACAAGGTGGTTGATCCGGTCGGTTGGCCGTTTTATTTTTTGGCTGTGTGGGCTCTAAGGCCTCATCGTCGAATTCAGGTAATAGCTTGCGCTTCGGATAGCTCTTTGTGTGGTAACTTCCACCATACTTTTCTTCGTTGTCGAGCACTTTGTTCCACGTGCTGTTGCGCATATTTTGTGTGGCCTTAAGCCTTTGCTTCTGCTTCTTCAGACTCCTTGCTGTGGAAATAAGCCTTCTGCGGAGGTTCTCTTGTTCCAAGTGCATTTCCGGGATGAAGTGTGCATCTTCGACCGGACTGTTTTCCTCCCGAGAGGGGGTTTGATGAGATTTATCCTCGGCGTCGCCGTGTTCGGACATCGGATCCATACTATGTTCGCCGTTTGCAGTTTCATCGTGCTCTGCCGCTGGGTCAATGTGGTCGCCATTTCCTCTAGAGTCAACTGGAGTGTTATTTTCTCTTGCGCTGTTATCGTTGTTTTTGCCGAGGCATGATTTTGAGCAGCGCCTATGCCGATGCTTTGCTTGCTTCTCGAGGGAGCTATTCCTGCTGTATCCTGCCATTCTTCGTCATTGTTTTCTTTGGGTGTATCCACCATGTATATGTCATGTGGTGAAGTGGCTGTCCAGTGCCCTGTGGGCACTGGTTCCTATTCCTCTCCTGCATCGTCATCCATGCCGTCGATGTCTTCGGAGTCGAAATCGAGCATGTCGGTTAAGTCGTCGACAGAGGCTACTAAGTGGGTGGTGGGTGGGGCAGTGAATTTCTTCGTCATCCATATCCCATTCTAGCCGGACATAGTTCGGCCAAGGATCTTGTCGTGGAATTGTCACGACAGATGTCCTAAAGCAAGGACTTAGTCACGAGGCCAACGCATCTATGTGGTAGCTTGAGAGGGGTTGAGGGGAATCGAGAGATGCAACACAAGACAAGGGTTTAGATAGCTTCGGGCCCCGGGAAACATCATCCGGTAATAGCCCTACATGCTGTTTGTGGCTAGGTCTCATTATGATCATGACGGAGTCACCGGTAAGCCGGCTCTTTGTGTCTAGCCCTAGAGATTATTTCTATCCCTCTTTGGGGAGCCCTGCCCCTCCTTGTATATGTTGAAGGGGTGGGTTACATGTGGAGTCCTAGTAGGACTAGGACTAGTCTATTCTTTCTCACAAGTTGAAAACAAGTCTGGGTCTTGCTTCCTCGTAAAGGAAATATTCCTCATCCCTTTCCTCTTAAGCCAGCCCACCAGAGTATAAGCCAGCTCGCTGGGCCTTGGGCCTTGTCGTCCGTCTAATCCACCTGCCGGGTGTCCAGTGTGTCACAATGTCCCGACAGGTTACATGTAAACCGCCATGTCCGGGCAGATTGCCAATGAGTCGCCAAGCTCCAGCCAGGTCTCTCGTGAGTTGCCAAGCTCTGCCGGGTCATGATTCCGGCCGGGTCATACCGCGGGGTATATCCCCGACATTAGCCCCCAGTTTAATTTGGATTTATCCATGTTAACTGATCATGTAAAATAAACACAAGAACAAACTTGATAAGTTGTGCTTTGTGTTAAATATTTTCCTGAACTGGCACCTGATCATCTTTAAGTCCTTGTCATTTCCTCCTGGATGCATACTCAAAAATCTTATAGCAAATCTCTTTTAACAGATATGTCTAAACCTTGCCAATGCAAAAATCTAGATACTTCTTTTGAGAAATCCGGGTCAATAGGCCAATTCCAGAGCCAATTTGCGGGCATTGGTATCTTATAGAGAAATATTGTAATAAATAATCCACTTGAATCGGCTTCCAAAGCGCCAGTTTAAAAAATATTGGTCTTGAAAAAATGCATCTGACTTTCAACCGGCTTGTAGAACTTGCCGGTTTATCATTGCCAAAATATCCAGTTTGTAAATATTTATAGCACCGGGTCATAATTGTTCCTGACGCCGAGTCATAGTTATTGGTGACGCCGGGTCAATCTAATTTACTCAAAACTGAAAATTTGAATATTTTTTCTCCCTTATATCCATATTACCTGTAGCCCCCAAGTCTTGAGCAGAAACAAAGTGATGACTTAAGACTTGCTTCAATATAAATACTGCCACTTTGAAGAAATCCATGTTGCTCATCTTAGTAACTAGTAAACACTGAATACTCCATATATGTAGCCCCCAAGTGACAAGTTGTCATGCTTATAGCAACCTAGGACTTGTAATTTCCTTATACTCATAAAAACTACAACCAGTGTAGCCCCCAAGGGCTGGGTCATTATGCAATAATGAGTAGGGACTTTATAAATATGATCACATAGATTTGAACAACAACGTGTAGCCCCCAAGGGCTGGCTTATTAAGATAATATTTTTACTGGGACTTTATATATACTTCTTTTGAAAAGAACATCATATGATGTAACCTCCATCATGGGGCTTGAACCCACGTCCACAAGGTTAAGAGCTTTGTGCTTTACCAACTAAGCAGTGGACCCTTCAATATAATGGAATAAAACTTGTGTACCTTGAATTGTTTCAGGACCAATTGGTAGCCCCCAAGGGCCGGCTCATTATGATGTGATGAGTCGGGTCTTCAATAAGGTCAGTAAAATTGTCTTTGCATTAGCCCCCAAGTGCCATGGTGCATGCTGGCAGTGACATGGGACTTGCATATTTGATATAATCTCAAACTGACTAATGTAGCCCCCAAGTGCCGGGTTGTAAGCTTGCAGCAACTCGGGACTATTCTTTCCATTGTAGAATAAATAATATCCATTGATAAAATAATAACCATTGCGCCAAAGTGTAACGCCCCGAGTCCGATGCGCCAGGTGTCCTCCAGTTATTCGCTGTTGTTGCCATGTCTTTTGCTTGCGTGTTGAATTTCATCATGTCATCATGTGCATAGCATCATCATGTTTTCAAAACTTGCATCCGTCCCGGCCACCTCGTTCTCTCCGTTGTCCGTTCTGAGCCCAGACACACTTGCACGTGCCCGCGGCATGTCCGAAATATTATTTTATAAGTGGCCGGAAAATGTTCTTGGAATGGGATGAAAGTTGGCATGTGGTGTTGTTACGTTGTTAGTAGGCCGCCTGCCAAGTTTCATCGCATTCCGAGCTTGTTTGATAGCCCAACCGTTAAACTATAGAGGCATTATAGCCGGTCAAATCGTCGGACGTTTTCATTCTCCGGAAACAGTCGCCGGGTCTCTCTCTTCTCTTCTCTCAGCTCGAGACCGTCTACACAGCCCACTGCTTACCGCGAGGCCCAACCTAACCTCTCTCAACAGCCCGCGGCCCTCCTCACATGCGCGTCCGAAACTTTCCCGGACCCGACCCGAGCAGTCATCACCGTCATGTCCGGATCATCCCCAAACATCTACAAAACATCTCCTTTTTCATATTTGGTCTTCCTATCTTTTATTTCTCCACCGTCGATTAAAATCGGAGGAACCAAATACCCCTAACCAAAAATTCTCGTTGCTATCTAAATAAGTCCAACCCTAGCCTCCTGTTCCCCTCCTTGCGCCGCCACCCACTCCCTCAGGATCCTTCCCCGACCAGGTTCCTCTTTCCTCAGGATCTTGCCCGATCCAATCCAACCAGCCACCTCGACCTCCTCCTTCGTGCACCCGTGTGCCGCGAACGCCGAGACTCCAGCCTCCTCTCGTGCCCGAGGGGCTCCCCGAGCACCTCGTCCCCGCCGTCGCTAGTCACCGGAACCAGCAGGCTGTCCTCGCCACCCGTGCTCCCTTCCTTTCTCTTTCCTTTGGTGAGGCTCTCAGCTCTCAATCTCCCTCTCTGTGAACCAGGAACGCAACACTGAATCCTCCCCATGGCGCTGTCGCACGGGTCTAGGCGTCCCCCACCTCTGCGTCGCCGGAGTCGCCAAGCTCCTGGTGCCATCGCCGCAACCTGCGTCAGCCCCGCCATGAACGTTGTGGAGTTTTCCTCGGGTCCGGAGCTCCTTCCTCGACGCCGAGCTCGCCAAGCCCCGCCACCAGGGACCTCCTCTACGCCCCATTGACCCCCGCCTGGACTCCCCTCTGCCGGCCTTCAACGCCGTCCAACCTGACCCCGCCAGATCCGCGTCGTCCGTCTCCGTCCGCCTCGCCAAGTCCCACGCTGCTGCTGCTCTTCTTCCTGTCGAGAAGACAAGGATGGCGCCGCCTCTATCGCGAGGGAGACGAGCGCCTCGCCCGCATCCGTTGACTGCATCGCTCCCCTGCTTCGCTCGCACGGGCCGGCGTTGCCTGCCGTAGATCCAGCCCAGCTCCAGGCCGCCTGCCTCCTGCGTGCCTGGGCCGCATTCGGCGCCAAGGCCCAGCACACCAGTCGGCCACTACTCCATCCAGGTGTGCTGAGGCCCATGGTGAGAGACCCCCAGCCCCTCCTGTGCTCTGTTGGGCCAACCAGATCCGGCCCGAGCTGTATTTTTTTTTCGCAGAACGTTTTAGCTAATTTCCTAAGTACTACCCGTTTTGCAGAATAGTCCCTAGAGTTCATGCATTTAATAACTCACAAATGGTGCATCGGATTAAAATGTTATATATATGAAAGTTGCTTAGAATTTTGTGTAGTTTCATAATATGTCATTTTCATCCATGTTTAAAATGCTTAAAATGATGTTTGTTTAAATTTGCTTAAATAACTTGCTAAAATGATTTAATTCATAACTAAATAACCGTAACTCGGAATTTAATAATCTTTATATGTAAATGGAGTAGAATTTTGCATAGTTTAACATGGTGGCATCACTTTGCATGTTTAACAATTATAAAATATGGTTTAGGGCAGAATAGTACCGAACCTAATATATGCATATGTGGATTTCCAGACTTGTTGTTTTGTTGTTCCGGCCTCATTTAAACTTGCCTAGATAGGTAGTTTTATTTTGCTTCACCCTCTTGCCATTTTTAATCAACATTTAACCTTGTTGGATACATAAACGAGATCAAACTAAATAACTTGTCGTGGTGTTTCGTCAACATGCAACTCATTGCATATTGAGCTCCACTTAATTTGTAGGTTTGTTTGTGCACTTTGCCATGCCATGCATATTTAAACCGGACATGCATCATACTTGATTGTGCATCGTGCCATGTTTATGTGGTGGTTGTTTACCATGATTGTTTGCTTCTTTCCGGTGTTGCTTCTTCGGGTCCGTTCCGGTAACGTCGCGTTTGTGAGGACCCGTTCGTCTACGTCTGTTTGTCTTCTTCATGGACTCGTTCTTCTTTCTTGCGGGATCACATGCAAGATGATCATACCCTTGAAATCACTTCTATCTTTGCTTGCTAGTTGCTCGCTCTTTTGCTATGCCTATGCTGCGATGCCTACCACTTGCTTATCATGCCTCCCATATTGTTGAACCAAGCCTCTAACCCACCTTGTCCTAGCAAACCGTTGTTTGGCTATGTTACCGCTTTGCTCAGCCCCTCTTATAGCGTTGTTAGTTGCAGGTGAAGATTGGAGCTTGTTCCGTGTTGGTACATGGATATATTTTGTTGGGATATCACAATATCTCTTATTTAATTAATGCATCTATATACTTGGTAAAGGGTGGAAGGCTCGGCCTTATGCCTGGTGTTTTGTTCCACTCTTGCCGCCCTAGTTTCCGTCATATCGGTGTTATGTTCCCGGATTTTGCGTTCCTTACGCGGTTGGGTAATAATGGGAACCCCTTGACAGTTTGCTTTGAATAAAACTCCTCCAGCAAGGCCCAACCTTGGTTTTACCATTCGCCACCTAGCCTTTTTCCCTTGGGAGTCGCGCATCCCGAGGGTCATCTTTATTTTAAACCCCCGGGCCAGTGCTTGTGTAAGTGTTGGTCCAAACTAGAGCCACTTGCGGCGCCACCTCGGGGAAACTTGAGGGCTGGTTTTAGCTGTACGTAGTGTTCATCCGGTGTTGCCCTGAGAACGAGATATGTGCAGCTCCTATCAGGATGTCGGCGCATCGGGCGGTCTTGCTGGACTTGTTTTACCATTGTCGAGGATGTCTTGTAGAACCGGGATACCGAGTCTGATCGGAATGTCTCAGGAGGAGGTCTATTCCTTCGTTGACCGTGAGAGCTTGTCATGGGCTAAGTTGGGACACCCCTGGAGGGTTTTGAACTTTCGAAAGCCGTGCCCGCAGTTATGGGCAGATGGGAATTTGTTAATGTCCGGTTGTAGAAAACCTGAAGTTAACCTTAATTAAAATGCATCAACCGCGTGTGTAACCGTGATGGTCTCTTTCCGGCGGAGTCCGGGAAGTGAACACGGTTGTTGGAGTTATGCTTGACGTAGGTTGTTCTAGGATCACTTCTTGATCATAGTTTTTAACGACCGTGCCTTGCCTTCTCTTCTCTCTCTCATTTGCGTATGTTTAGCCACCATATATGCTAGTCGCTTGCTACAACTCCACCTCATACCTTTACCTTACCCATAAGCTTAAATAGTCTTGATCGCGAGGGTGCGAGATTGCTGAGTCCCCGTGGCTCACAGATACTTCCAAAACTAGCTTGCAGGTGCCGATGAGTTCATGCAGATGACGCAACCAAGCTCAAGGAGGAGCTCGATGAAGATCTTGTCCTTTGTGTTGTTTCGTTCTAGTTGATCAGTAGTGGAGCCCAGTTGGGGTCAATCGGGGACCGTGTCTCATTTGGGGTTCTTCTTTTATTTTGGCTCCGTAGTCGGGCCCTAATTGCATTTGTATGTTGTAATGCTTTATTCATGTATTGTGCGAAGTGGCGATTGTAAGCCAACTATGTATCTCTTTCCCATATGTATTACATGGGTTGTGTGAACATTACCTCACTTGCGACATTGCTTTCAATGCGGTTATGCCTCTAAGTCGTGCTTCGACACGTGGGAGATATAGCCGCATCGAGGGCGTTACAAGTTGGTAATCAAAGCCTTCCCCGACCTTAGTAGCCCCCACTGCTTGATCGAATTAGCTGACCTTGTTGAGTCTAGAAAAATGTTTTGAGTCACTTAGGGATTATATATCGGAGAGTTTAGGAATTCTTTTTACTCCCCAGTCCCTTCGTCGCCCTGGTAAGGCATCCTGACGTAGAGTTTTGACTCTTCTCTTATCAAATTTCACTAAAAAAAATTTAGGATCACGCGGGTATCTTGGAATCGTTCCGATGGTTTTGTGATGAGAACATTGTCTTGGTGCCTCCTGTCAGGGGTTTTGTGGAAGTGTCCCAGAGAGTTGAGCTCCGAGGTGTTGTCATCATAATTTTATCGTTGCAGTTCTGGAATATCTGAGTTTAGTACGCCGACATAAAAAATCTCTTTTATGCAGTTCGTTGGTGAGATAACCTCGACGCCACCCAGTACTGGGGCGGGAGTTCGGGAGTATTGCCATAACTCGTATAATGGATGCTTTTCGATGGTTGAGGTAGACGATTTCCGAAGGTTTCTTGGTTATGTGTTGAAGGATGGATACAGCTGGATGTAGGATTTGCTAGTTTTGGGTGAGATATTATGCTTCCCCTGTATCCCCAACACCCGATTGCATAACCGGAAAATTTTGGGACATTATAAGTGGGAATTCAAGTAGCTCTTAGGATATCTTTCCGACAGATGTATGATACGAAATTGGGGTTCGACGTCTAGTGGTCCGCCTATTCACGGTTGGTTTTACAGTGGTCTCGTTGTGTCTTAAAGAGTCCTTGGCTATGCCGACTCGGGGACGCTTCATATGTCATGTGCACTGCCTTGTACATGATGGTGCTGTACGATCGAGACCATGTAGGCCCCACCATGAAAACTTAGGACGAAATCTCTATCATATGTTTGTTCCGGCTTATTTTGCAAGCCAATCCTTTGTTTTGTTTTGAGTTGTGGTATTCGAGTTGCTTCGAAGTCAAATGTTGATTCCATACCTTTCCTAAGCGGTGCTCTCATACCTCTATGTGAATACTAATCCTTCATGATAATCGAGATTGTCATGTCAATCCTTTTCAACCGGTGTGCTTCTCTTCAAGTGGATCTGATCATTTTCAACATCCGCAAGATCAACTCAAAGTCTTCTCAACGTTGTTCGTTTCATCCGTTTCCAAGTTGCCTTTGTTTTCCCGCCCTCCCTCCCTTGTTTTTCTTCAAGGACTCAGATTTCTTAATCGAGTATCCATCTTATTGATGTGAAGCCTCTCCATTCTTTTCCTTCAATGTTCGTATCCGGTGATTCTCATAAAGATACTAACGAAGTTTCTAGTTCATCATTCTTCGTTTCTTTTATCTTCTCCGGTGGTTTCAAGCCAAGCTTTGGTGATCTTACCCTTTCCTCATTTCAATGCCTTCTCATACCGGTGCACCTCATAATAATTCACTTCTCACTATTCATTTGTTCCGGCGTGCTCAAGCTTTCTCAAAAGGCTCGTCTTGTCATTCAGGATCCGTTCAACCTATTTCGAGGTTGTTATCTCATTCAAGTCATTTAATTCAACCGGTGCAACCTCTCTTTCAAATCATTCAACGGTGTTTTCTTTTGAGTGGGCCCTAACCCACAGGTCTTTTCCCAGGATCTTACCTGACTCTTCTTATTTTCCCAGAGCTATCCTCAAATTTCTTTTTGAAGTTTGACGTAAGAATGATTTATCATCAGTCAAATGCTTTTCTCCAAGATCTGTCGAATTCTTTTCATTGTTGGCTTAACCTCTTCGTTTTGATTGTCTAAATAATTCTTGGTGGTGTTTCTCGTCGTCATTCTCAACATTTGAAGACCGAAGAAGAGTTTTTTTCCTCCATATCTTATTCGTTCTCTCAGAGACTCGTGGTTCTAGCTTGATGCCATCCTCTCATAATTGTTTTGATCGTGAGAATTCTTTTCACCCATCCGGTGCAATTCAAGGGTATTTTCAGTTTGATTACCCGGAGCCCATCATTTCAGAAGACTTGTTCATTCTTAGCTTTCAGCTATGGTTCTCTAAATCTTACCGAAGCATCGATCAAATACCCTCTAATCAGTTCAGGATCTCTTCGCTCTTTTGTATCTAAACTCTCTAATGTATATTCGTTCTTTTGCTAATTCTTACCGGTGATTCATCCTTTTACTTCATTCGTTGTTCAATTCTTACGGTGGTTCATTCAAGAGTTCTCGTCATTCGTTATCATATCAAATTGTTCGTTCTTTTCAACCCTTCCAGGGGATCATCGAAGTCCTCTTCAAGTTTGCGCATTATCTATCTTAATCCTTTCTACGAGAATAAGTAGTATGCCAATTCCATTGGTTGTCATCAATTTGAATTGGTGAAGGATAAGCATAATGTAATTCTTATTCTTGTTTCATCGAGTTGATTCAATTCCTTATTCCGGAGTGGCTCATCATACATATTCTTGGTTTCAAGTGCTCATCTTTCTTTCCCGGAGTTCCAAGCTCTAATTATCGCGAAGCTCCTTCTAAATCATCGCAAGGGTTCACCTTGTGCTTTCAACTTCTCATTCCTTTTGTTTGATCATCCTTCTATTATCGGAGTTCTTCATGGAGACTCTCACATGATGGTTCATCAAGGATTTATTTCCTTCTCGAAGTGTTCATTGAGATTCTTTTCAGGGGAGCTCAAGCATTCTCCATCTTGCAATCTGGAGTGCAATTCTTTCACGCATATCTTTTGAGGTGGTGTTATGTGATTGTTGATAATTTCCCTTCGTGTTTCATGGATCTAAAGGTTTTCAAGAGTGACAAATCTAAATCCATCATTTTCTCTTCGCTCAACACATCCTTTCCAATTCATTAATCTCTTCATTGGAGTTATCTTGGGCTATATTTCACCTTAAGCTTTCCCTAAGGATCATTGCTAATTGTGGTGCTCATAAATGATCCAAGTTCTTCATTTATTCTCCCGGTGTAATAAGTTTCTCATCTCCTCGTTGTTATCAATCCAATCTTTTCCGTGAGTGGCAAGTTGTCACCTCATAATGTTGACATGCCTTCTATAAGCCCACTTCAAGCTTATTCTTTTCTTTGTGGGTTTTTTCCAACAATTCTGTTCGACCCTTCCCCTAAAGATGCCTCTTCAAGCTCTTTTGTGGCCGAAGTTGGCATTTTCTTCTCAATTTTCCTATGGCAATTATCTATCTTCTATTCTTCCGTCCAGAGGCATTGTGATATTGCTCTCTCCAACCCATCTTCTTGCTTTGTCAGGATCGTGTTCTTTTCGTCCTTATCCTTTTAACCGGAGTGTCGTGCCCGCTTTTCAAGTTCGTCCCATCCTGTCAAGTTTTGCCTCCCTTCTCAACCGGAGTGCCGCCTGAAATCGTTTTTACCCTTTGTGCCATTCTTTCAATAGTTTCGGAGGCAGTGTATTGTTGTTTTCATCAAGTATCCCCTCATCTTGGCAAATTCATGTTCAATTCCTTCCATTTACAGTCAGAATGCTGTCCAAATTATATCAATTTTAATCCTTCTCTATCTTGTTTTAACTGGAGTGGTTTCAATATATATCTTGCCCTTCAACCTCATGGTTTTTCGCAATGTTCTTTGTCCCTCTTTTCTAACGGAGTGTTTCGACATGGTTCACCTTCGTTGTATTTTTTTCTCGAATTTGTTCAACCTCACAAGGTTCTTTGGTTTCACTCATTTGTCAAAGAAGAAACTTAGTTTTACCTCTTCTCTTTCTCTTCCGTTTTCCCTCCGGTGCCATTCTAGATCTCGGGACGAGATCCTCTCATAGTGATGGAGTGTTGTAATGCCCCGAGTCTGATGCGCCAGGTGTCCTCCAGTTATTCGCTATTGTTGCCATGTCTTTTGCTTGCGTGTTGCATTTCATCATGTCATCATGTGCATAGAATCATCATGTTTTCAAAACTTGTATCCGTCCCGGCCTCCTCGTTCTCTCCGTTGTCCGTTCTGAGCCCAGACACACTTGCACGCGCCCGCGGCATGTCCAAAATATTATTTTATAAGTGGCCGGAAAATGTTCTTGGAATGGGATGAAAGTTGGCATGTGGTGTTGTTACGTTGTTAGTAGGTCGCCTGCCAAGTTTCATCGCATTCGGAGCTCGTTTGATAGCCCAACCGTTAAACTATAGAGGCATTATAGCCGGTCAAATCGTCGGACATTTTCGTTCTCCGGAAACAGTCGCCGGGTCTCTCTCTTCTCTTCTCTCAGCTCGAGACCGTCTACACAGCCTACTGCTTACCGCCAGGCCCAACCTAACCTCTCTCAACATCCCGCGGCCCTCCTCACATGCGCGTCCGAAAATTTCCCGGACCCGACCCGAGCAGTCATCACCGTCGTGTCCGGATCATCCCCAAACATCTACAAAACATCTCCTTTTTCATATTTGGTCTTCCTATCTTTTATTTCTCGACCGTCGATTAAAATCGGAGGAACCAAATACCCCTAACCAAAAATTCTCGTTGCTATATAAATAAGTCCAACCCTAGCCTCCTGTTCCCCTCCTTGCGCCGCCACCCACTCCCTCGGGATCCTTCCCCGACCAGGTTCCTCTTTCCTCGGGATTTTGCCCGATCCAATCCAACCAGCCACCTCGACCTCCTCCTTCGTGCACCCGTGTGCCGCGAATGCCGAGGCTCCAGCCTCCTCTCGTGCCCGAGGGGCTCCCCGAGCACCTCGTCCCCGCCGTCGCTAGTCGCCGGAACCAGCAGGCTGTCCTCGCCACCCCTGCTCCCTTCCTTTCTCTTTTCTTCGGTGAAGCTCTCAGCTCTCCCTCTCCGTCTCTGTGAACCAAGAACGCAACACCGAATCCTCCCCATGGCGCTGTCGCACGGGTCTAGGCGTCCCCCACCTCTGCGTCGCCGGAGTCGCCAAGTTCCTGGTGCCTCCGCCGCAACCTGCGTCAGCCCCGCCATGAACGCCATGGAGTTTTCCTCCGCTCCGGAGCTCCTTCCTCGATGCCGAGCACGCCAAGCCCTGCCACCAGGGACCTCCTCTGTGCACCATTGACCCCCGCCTGGACTCCCCTCTGCCGGCCTTCAACGCCGTCCAGCCTGACCCCGCCGGATCCGCGTCGTTCGTCTCCCTCCGCCTCGCCAAGTCCCACGCTGTCGCTGCTCTTCTTCCTGTCGAGAAGACAAGGATGGCGCCGCCTCTGTCACGAGCGAGACGAGCGCCTCGCCCGCATCCGTTGACCGCATCGCTCCCTTGCTTCGCTCGCACGGGCTGGCCTCTCCCGCCGTAGATCCATCCCAGCTCCAGACCGCCTGCCTCCTCCGTGCCTGGGCTGCATTCGGCGCCAAGGCCCAGCGCACCAGTCGGCCACTGCTCCATCCAGCTAGGCTGAGGCCCATGGTGAGAGACCCCCAGCCCCTCCTGTGCTTTGTTGGGCCAACCAGATCCGGCCCGAGCTGTATTTTTTTTCCGCAGAACGTTTTAGCTAATTTCCTGAGTACTACGCATTTTGCAGAATAGTCCCTAGAGTTCATGCATTTAATAACTCACAAATGGTGCATCAGATTAAAATGTTTTATATATGAAAGTAGGTAGAATTTTGTGTAGTTTCATAATATGTCATTTTCATCCATGTTTAAAATGGTTAAAATGATGTTTGTTTAAATTTTCTTAAATAACTTGCTAAAATGATTTAATTCATAACTAAATAACCGTAACTCGGAATTTAATAATCTTTATATGTAAATGGGGTAGAATTTTGCATAGTTTAACATGGTGGCATCACTTTGCATGTTTAACAATTATAAAATATGGTTTAGGGCAGAACAGTACCGATCCTAATATATGCATATGTGGATTTCCGGACTTGTTGTTTTGTTGTTCCGGCCTCATTTAAACTTGCCTAGATAGGTAGTTTTATTTTTCTTCACCCTCTTGCCATTTTTAATCAACATTTAAGCTTGTTGGATACATAAACGAGATCGAACTAAATAACTTGTCGTGGTGTTTCGTCAACATGCAACTCGTTGCATATTGAGCTCCACTTATTTTGTAGGTTTGTTTGTGCACTTTGCCATGCCATGCATATTTAAACGGACGTGCATCATACTTGATTGTGCATCATTCCATGTTTATGTGGTGGTTGTTTACCATGATTGTTTGCTTCTTTCCGGTGTTGCTTCTTCGGGTTGGTTCCGGTAACGTCGCGTTTGTGAGGACCCGTTCGTCTATGTCCGTTTGTCTTCTTCAAAGGCAAGATGATCGTACCCTCGAAATCACTTCTATCTTTGCTTGCTAGTTGCTTGCTCTTTTGCTATGCCTATGCTGCAATGACTACCACTTGCTTATCATGCCTCCCATATTGTTGAGCCAAGCCTCTAACCCACCTTGTCCTAGCAAACCGTTGTTTGGCTATGTTACCGCTTTGCTCAGCCCCTCTTTTAGCATTGTTAGTTGCAGGTGAAGATTGGAGCTTGTTCCGTGTTGGAACATGGATATATTTTGTTGGGATATCACAATATCTCTTATTTAATTAATGCATCTATATACTTGGTAAAGGGTGGAAGGCTCGGCCTTATGCCTGTTGTTTTGTTCCACTCTTGCCGCCCTAGTTTCCGTCATACCGGTGTTATGTTCCCAGATTTTGCGTTCCTTACGCGGTTGGGTAATAATGGGAACCCCTTGACAGTTCGCTTTGAATAAAACTCCTCCAGCAAGGCCCAACCTTGGTTTTACCATTCGCCACCTAGCCTTTTTCCCTTGGTTGTCGCGCATCCCGAGGGTCATCTTTATTTTAACCCCCCCCCCCCAGGCCAGTGCTTGTCTAAGTGTTGGTCCAAACTAGAGCCACTTGCAGCGCCACCTCAGGGAAACTTGAGGGCTGGTTTTAGCTGTACGTAGTGTTCATCCGGTGTTGCCCTGAGAACGAGATATGTGCAGCTCCTATCAGGATGTCGGCGCGTCGGGCGGTCTTGCTGGACTTGTTTTACCATTGTCGAGGATGTCTTGTAGAACCGGGATACCGAGTCTGATCGGAATGTCTCGGGAGGAGGTATATTCCTTAGTTGACCATGAGAGCTTGTCATGGGCTAAGTTGGGACACCCCTGCAGGGTTTTGAACTTTCGAAAGCCGTGCCCGCGGTTATGGGCAGATGGGAATTTGTTAATGTCCGGTTGTAGAAAACCTGAAGTTAACCTTAATTAAAATGCATCAACCGCGTGTGTAACCGTGATGGTCTCTTTCTAGCGGATTCCGGTAAGTGAACATGGTTGTTGGAGTTATGCTTGACGTTGGTTGTTCTAGGATCACTTCTTGATCATAGTTTTTAACGACCGTGCCTTGCCTTCTCTTCTCGCTCTCATTTGCGTATGTTTAGCCACCATATATGCTAGTCGCTTGCTGCAGCTCCACCTCATACCTTTACCTTACCCATAAGCTTAAATAGTCTTGATCGCGAGGGTGCGAGATTGCTGAGTCCCGTGGCTCATAGATACTTCCAAAACCAGCTTGCAGGTGCCGATGAGTTCGTGCAGACGACGCAACCAAGCTCAAGGAGGAGCTCGATGAAGATCTTGTCCTCTGTGTTGTTTCATTCTAGTTGATCAGTAGTGGAGCCCAGTTGGGGTCGATTGGGGACCGTGTCGCATTTGGGGTTCTTCTTTTATTTTGGCTCCGTAGTCGGGCCCTAATTGCATTTGGATGTTGTAATGCTTTATTCATGTATTGTGCGAAGTGGAGATTGTAAGCCAACTATGTATCTCTTTCCCATATGTATTACATGGGTTGTGTGAAGATTACCTCACTTGCGACATTGCCTTCAATGCGGTTATGCCTCTAAGTCGTGCTTCGACACGTGGGAGATATAGCCACATCGAGGGCGTTACACAAAGCGACTTTGAATACCTTATCTATTGACAAGTAAATTCGGAGTTTAAATACTCGGCGGCTCTTGGCCGATGGCGATTTAATATGCCTCCATTGTAAGCCGGAATTTTTATAACCCGACGGCTTATAGCCTTTGAGAAAATAAAGAATTGATAACCCTTTTGAGACACCAATTTCAATCTTTGATGATGGGTTGGAACTTAATCACTTATGTAAGTCATAGCTCTATAAATCCTGCATAGAGTTTAAACAACATATGCCCTGGCGACTTAACGTCAAAATCCAGGGCGGGTAACCACCCAAATGTAGTCTTTATCCTGCACACAAGTAAATCACAAGATCCGTTGGCGGTTTACCGCAGGGCGGGTCATAATATCTCACATATAACCAATGTGATATTGAATTTGTACTGCCGGTTTACATGACCTGTGCAGTAAGGGTGATAACCCAATCCTTAGAAGCCAATACTTCAAAATTTATGATGATTGTCACATGCTGGCGACTTATCGTCCAAAGCCAAGCCGTGTTTCAACGAAACTACACTTCTATGCTTCTGATATGAGCCAAAAGTATCAAAACCCAAAAGATTGTTTGCAAAAACTTCAACCAAATAAAAATCGAGGTTTCTGATTCGAATACGATCAGTAAACCGTTCCAAAGGGGTTAAGCTATGATTCGAATACGATCATGTAGCCCGTAGTGGCTTTGGCGTTGCGCCGATCAAGAGGGTACCGTAGGTATGTTCTCTTTGGTTCGAATACGACCTATGTTTGAATAGGAAGACCCCAAATGACCTTGAGAGGTTTTTAACGACCCTTATTCGAATATGATCCAAGTCGGACCCAGAATGGGTTAAGCTATGATTCGGATACGATCAAGAAGCCCCTAGTGAGTTTGGCTTTGCGCCGATAAAAAGGGTTACGACAGCTATGTTCTCTTTGGTTCGAATATGACCTATGGTTGAATAGGAAGCCCCCAAGTGACCATATAAATTCTGGCATCCCTCCGATCAAGAGGGTACCGACAGCTATGCTCGATGAGCAGGAAGCCCCCCAAGTGATCATAATAAGATAAGCTATAAGGCAGGATACCCATGTTTGAATCGCGCATCATGGCAACAAGTTCTCTTTGGCAACCATTAATTTGTCTGAGAACTCGAACTTGCTAGAGATTAATTCTTTTAAACTGGAACTTTAAACCGGATTTGAGAGCTTCAAGATTTGTGGGAAACAGGTTTACCTTGAGCCAGATTGTAAACCAAAGCATCATCGTGAGCCAGAAAATTTCTGACTACTTTTAAATTTTCACCAATATGGTGGTAGCCTCCGGGACCGGGTTATCTTCCCTCCAATGACCCTGGGTCTTAAATCTCACGATATTTTCTAAGTCATGTCATCGTAGCCTCCGAGTCTCAAGGCGACTTGAGGAGTTGGCTTGAGATTCTTCATAATTAACCGTGATATAGACCGGTTTGAATCCTGCAATGGACAACATGCAAACCGGAGTAATAGCTCTTTTAAAGAGAGCAATATATAACTTATAAAAATATGCTGGATGGATTTCACCTGATGCGACAGGTCAGCAATTATCACCGCAGAGTGGATGATCATCGTGGTGAAGCTGAAAACAATCGCGACCGAGTCGGCCGTGGGTGCTGACTGATTTTTCAGCCGTGGTGTTTTAAACTGGCATGGACAGGAGAGTCGGCCGCGGTGTTGTAAACCGGTGCGGTCGCGAGAAACGGCCACGACGCTATAAGCCGGTGCGGTCGCGAGAGATGGCCACGACGCTGTAAGCCGGTGCGGTTGTTCGTTGAATAATGACGACCAGCTAGGCCAAAAGATGTTGGCGTGCCTCCATCTCCGCAGTATAATATCACTTTTTGTCATAAATAATTGCCCTGCATAAACAATATTGCAGACCAAGGCAAAGATAAACTCGTTCCTTGACAAAAACAACATGTGCCAATAAATCAAACTTGGATGGATATCACCTGATTTGTTTGGATGACGGATGATCCGTTCATCGCGACAGAGGTGGCTCAAGCAGACCAGCGGCTCAATATAGCTCTGGAGGCTCAGGCAGACCGGCAACTTAATATTACCCCGGCGGCTCAAGCAGCAAGGGCGGATCAGCGCGGCTCCGACGGATTGATGTAGATTAAGTTGCACGGGCGGCAACTTGCGCACACCTGTTCCATCAGTAAGCGGGCACAGACGCCGGTGCGTGATGGTGCAGACGTACACTTCATAAGCACAACATGGCACCACCTTTACTGCACCTAAAAATATATAGACCAAAGTAATTGTTCTTTGATGAAAACAATATGTTTAATAAAATAAACTTGGATGGATGTCACCTGACGATCTGGACAGTAGATGATCTGTGCATCATGTCCGTTCGACAGATGATCCATGCGCAGACTGAAAAGGTCCGAAGGAGTGAGAATACTAGTGACGATGGACTAGTATAGCCTCACGTCATTTGAAATGGCAAGCTGTGGTATCACCTTTCATGTGATATGCTTCGGAAAGTCAATGGTTGTAGGGGGCCGCGCCACTAGTGGATGTTTCCTGCGTGCGAGTACATGGCTGTTATTCTGTCTCTCTCTCTTTTCCTCTTTTTTGTCCAACGATGGACAAGGTAGCTGCCCCTTCTTTTTTTATGCTTGTTCCTCTGGTGAGTTGACGTGGCGATATGCCGTGGCATAACAGCCTTACTAAGTCGGGCTATTGCCCCTGCAACTCCCTTGTTGCTCCATTTGTTGCAGCAGCGGTGGATTCAGATGACTTGGTAAGACCGACTTAAAGCAGCGTTTTAAAAACAGGCCAGCGGACACAAACTTTGGAAGGCATCGGCGTTTTGGCGGATCCGGGGCGCTCGAAGGCCGCAAAAAACTGGAGGACTTGGGCGCGCAGAGGCTTGTAGAAAGAATAACCCGCCATGGAGGAAGGCGCGAGCGGATCCGGTGGCTTGGCGGAGGTGTTTAACCATATCAGAGGCAGCGATTTGGTTGTGGAGTAGGGCAAGTTGTGCGGACGGGGCACGTAGTGGTGCGAGCCGGTAGAGGGCGCACCAGCAACCGGCCGCACGACGAGCCGGCAGGAGACACGGCAACAGCCGGCAGCACGGCAGGAGACGGAGTTGGGCGGCAGCTTACTCCACGGAAACTGGTACATGTACGTGACGACAGCTGACTCCACGGTTGATCAGGGTGAATTACGGCAGTGGCCACTTGGCATGTGTCCGCGCCGGCGGCTCTGGGCGCGGTGAAGCAGGACCGGCTTGGTTGTTTGAGGACCGATGGTCAGCTGTGGCAAGAGATAGCAGCAAACTTTGAGACGGCGGCTCAGGCCCGACCCGACGGAAACTGGTGAAGCGTGGCTGGCTCGATGGCGGGTCTCAATAGAGACAGGCCACGGCGGCTCAACTGAGGCCCGGCCGGCCTGAAAACGGCCGCTTAGAGCGATGGCTCGCTTGGCATCCATGTGGCCATTTGATTTTTTGGTTGATCTTTTGACTAGTACTAGAATCGCTATCTGTCAATCCGGATTTGATCCTTCATCACGTGATCCCTTTTTTATTCTTCCTTAACTTCACATGGGAGTGGATGCCAAGTCTCCTATAGCATAGTCTTATCCTAACGCAGCGTACGGCGGCTCAGGGAGAGGTTGGCGTTGCAGAATCATCCGAGTTCGTGCTTACGCCTGGGTCCTTTTCCAGGTCATGGCCGATTTGAACAAACATGTCCGAGTCGTGTTGCGTTTTGACCTTTGCGTTTTGGCTGCGCACGTGTGGATCCGAACGCCAGCGTTGCTTCCTGATGAATAATAATAATACTCGATTGATTCTTGACGGGAGTAATTGGCTTGTCTTTGATCTCCTCCTGGAGTGAACAGTACCTTCTATTGATGGCCTCTGGACTTGCTGGGTATCCAAACGGTCTTGGTGATCACTAGTTTACGCAAAGGAAAATCGATCTGGTTCAGGTCGATGGCTCCTGTTTACTTGGCGACTTGCAATAGCAAACATCTCGCAACCTCAATTTTCTTGAATCTTAAATCTCACAAGCTATGAATCAGAACCGATGAACTCGAAGCTGATGTAGATCATCTCCAACCGGTTCTTCCTTATCTGAAAAATTATGAACTCCTCGATCCCTGGGAAAAATCCCTCCAAGAACTCAACACCACCATGCGCGGGCCCCACGGTGGGCGCCAACTGTCATGGAATTGTCACGGCAGATGTCCTAGAGCAAGGACTTAGTCGCGAGGCCAACGCATCTATGTGGTAGCTTGAGAGGGGTTGAGCGGAATCAAGAGACGCAACACAAGACAAGGGTTTAGACAGCTTCGGGCCCCGGGAAACATCATCCGATAATAGCCCTACATGTTATTTATGGCTAGGTCTCATTATGATCATGAGGGAGTCGCCGGTAAGTCGGCTCTTTGTGTCTAGCCCTAGTGATTATTTATGTCCCTCTTTGGGGAGCCCTGCCCCTTCTTATATATGTTGAAGGGGTGGGTTACATGTGGAGTCCTAGTAGGACTAGGACTAGTCTATCCTTTCTCACAAGTTGAATACAAGTCCGGCTCTTGCTTCCTCGTAAAGGAAATATTCGTCATCCCTTTCCTCTTAAGCCGGCCCACCATAGTATAAGCCGGCCCACTGGGCCTTGGGCCTTGTCGTCCGTCTAATCTGCCTGCCGGGTCTCAAGTGAGTCACAATGTCCCAGCGGGTTACATGTAAACCGCCATGTCCGTGCGGACCGCTAGTGAGTCGCCAAGATCCAGCCTAGTCTCTGGTGAGTCGCCAAGCCCGGCCGGGTCATGATTCCGGCCGGGTCATACCGCGGGGTATATCCCCGATAGATCTCCTGACAAGGAGAGAGACCTTAATTTATTTAGCACGTCGCTGAAAGTTGAGTGCTGAAAGATATCCACGGAGGTGAACTCCAATCAGATTCTATAGGTATGGACGCAGGCAGCTCGGAGTCCATGGCCGGAGACGAATCCAGTGGTTCGGCAACACGGGTCGTGTAAGGGGTGAAGTCAGTATCCGACTCCATCGCCACTGAGAGTGTGGCCTCCATGGCGGGTTCTATCCCCTTGTCCTCGAATGGCACAATTTGCTCCAGATTGAGGGCCCGAGTAGTTGCAGGTGTGATCTCCCAAACACTGTCCGATGGCAGAGTTACGTCATGCTCATCGTGATTGTGCGGCGCACCTGACATGGCTCGAATCCGTCGAAGATCAACTCTTCGCAGATGTCGGCAGTGTAGTTTAAGTTTCCGAACCTGACCTGGTGGCCAGGGGCGTAGCTCTCGATCTGCTCTAAATGGCCAAGCGAGTTGGCCCGCAGTACAAAGCCGCCAAATACGAAGATTTGCCCGGGGAGGAAAACCTCACCCTGGACCGCGTTGTTACCGATGATCGAAGGAGCCATCAAGCCTTATGGTGACGGCACAGTGGAACTCTCAATGAAAGCACCAATGTTGGTGTCAAAACCGGCGGATCTTGGGTAGGGGGTCCCGAACTGTGCATCTAAGGCGTATGATAACAGGAGGCAGGGGACACGATGTTTACCCAGGTTCGGGCCCTCTTAATGGAGTTAATACCCTACGTCCTGCTTGATTGATCTAGATGATATGAGTATTACAAGAGTTGACCTACCACAAGATCGTACATGCTAAACCCTAGAAGCTAGCCTATGGTATGATTGTCTGTTATCCTACGGACTAAACCCTCTTGTTTATGTAGACACCGAAGGGGGCTAGGGTTACACAGAGTCAGTTACAAGGGAGGAGATCTACATATCTGTATTGCCAAGCTTGCCTTCCACGCCAAGGAGAGTCCCATCCGGACACGGGACGAAGTCTTCAATCTTGTATGTTAATAGTCCAACAGTCCGGCCAAAGGATATAGTCCGGCTGTTCGGAGACCCCCTAATCCAGGACTCCCTCAAAGCCCATCATTGGAATATACAAGCCAAGTTATATAATGAAAGATTCCCACTAGTATATGAAAGTGACAACATAGGAGACTCTCTATCATGAAGATCATGGTGCTACTTTGAAGCACAAGTGTGGTAAAAGGATAATAGCATTGCCCCTTCTCTCTTTTTCTCTCAATTTTTTGGGCCTTCTCCCTTTTTTTGGCCTTTCTTTTTTTCGTCCGGAGTCTCATCCCAACTTGTGGGGGAATCATAGTCTCCATCATCCTTTCCTCATTAGGACAATGCTCTAATAATGAGGATCATCACACATTATTTACTTACAACTCAAGAATTACAACTCGATACTTAGTACAAGATATGACTCTATATGAATGCCTCTGACGGTGTACCGGGATGTGCAATGAATCGAGAGTGACATATATGAAAGAATTATGATCGGTGGCTTTGCCACAAATACAATGTCAACTACATGATCATGCAAATCAATATGACAATGATGAAGCGTGTCATAACAAACGGAACAGTGGAAAGTTGCATGGAAATATATCTTGGAATGGCTATGGAAATGCCATAATAGGTAGGTATGTCGGCTGTTTGGAGGAAGGTATGTGGTGGGTTTATGGTACCAGCGGAAGTTGCGCGGTACTAGAGAGGCTAGCAATGGTGGAAGGGCGAGAGTGCGTATAATCCATGGACTCAAAATTAGTCATAAATAACTCACATACTTATTGCAAAAATCTATTAGTTATCGCAACAAAGTACTAAGCGCATGAGATTGGTAGGAAAAGACCATCACTCGTCCCCGACCGCCACTCATAAGGAAGACAATCAATAAATAAATCATGCTCCGACTTCATAACATAATGGTTCACCATACGTGCATGCTACGGGAATCACAAACTTTAACACAAGTATTTCTTAAATTCACAACTACTCACTAGCATGACTCTAATATTACCATCCTCCTGTCAAAACAATCATCAAGTATCAAACTTCTCATAGTATTGAATGCACTTTATATGAAAGTTTTTATTATATCCCTCTTGGATGCCCATCATATTAGGACCAAATTCATAACCAAAGAAAACTACAATGTTGTTCTAAGACTCTCAAAATAATATAAGTGAAGCACGAGAGTTCATCTATTTCTTCAAAATAAAACCACAGTCGTGCTCTAAAAAGATATAAGTGAAGGACTAGAGCAAACAACAAACTACTCTGAAAGATATAAGTGAAGATCAATCAGTAGTCGAATAATTATGCAACCATGTGAAGAATCTCTAACATTTAATAATTTCAGTTCTTGGTATATTATTCAAACAGCAAGCAAAACTAAATAAAATAAAATGACGCTCCAAGCAAAACACATATCATGTGGTGAATAAAAATATAGCTCCAAGTAAAGTTACCGATGAATGAAGATGAAAGAGGGGATGCCTTCTGGGGCATCCATAAGCTTAGGCTCTTGGTTGTCCTTGAATATTACCTTGGGGTGCCTTGGGCATCCCCAAGATTAGGCCCTTGCCACTCCTTATTCCATAGTCGATGGAATCTTTACCCAAAACTTGAAAACTCTACAACACAAAACTTAACAAAAAAATCTCGCGAGCTCCGTTAGTGAAAGAAAACAAAACACCACTTCAAGGTACTGTAATTAACTCATTATTTATTTATATTGGTGTTAAACCTACTGTCTTACAACTTCTCTATGGTTCATACACTCAAATACTAGCCATAGATTCATCAAAATAAGCAAACAACACACGAAAAACAGAATCTATCAAAAATAGAACAGTCTGTAGTAATATGTAGGTTTCGAATACTTATGGAACCCCAAAAATTCTAAACTACATTGATGGACTTGAGTAATTTATCTATTAATCATCTTCAAAAAGAATTAACTAAATAGCACTCTCCAGTAAAAAAATCGCAGCAAATCTCGTAGTTCCTATTTTTTACAGCAAGATCAACAATACTTTCCCCAAGTCTTCCCAATGGTTCTACTTCGCACAAACACTAATTAAAACATAAAAACTCAATCATAACAGAGGCTATATAAATTATTTATTACTAAATAGGATCACAGATCAAGGAACAAAAATAAATTTGGGTTGCCTCCCAACAAGAGCTATCGTTTAACGCCCCTAGCTAGGCATGATGATGATTATGGTGCTCACATAAAAGATAAGGATTGAAACATAAACAGAGCATCATGAAGAATATGACTATCACATTTCAGTCTAAACAACTTCCTATGCAAAGGGATTTTGTGAGCAAACTACTTATGGGAACAATAATCAACTATCATAGGAAGGCAAAACAAGCATAACTCCAAAACTTTAAGCACCTAGAGAGGAAACTTGCTATTATTGCAACTCCTACAAGCATATATTCATCCCTCATAATAATTTTCAGTAGCATCATGAATTAATTCAAAAATATAACCATCACATAGAGCATTCTTTTCATGATATTCAAGCATAGAAAATTTACTACTCTCCGCATAAGTAAAATTCTTCTTATTTGGAATAGTGGGAGTATCATAAGAAACTCGAATACTATAAATTGTTTCCACATTAGAAGAGTAATGTTTAGAAAAAGGGTAATCATAATCATGAAATTTTTTATAAATATAATCATCACTACTTTTTATCGCATATGTATCATCACAATAATTATCATAAGTAGCAACTTTGTTCTCATCATAATCGATTGACACCTCTTCCAAGATAGTGGAATCATCACTAAAAAAGGCATGACCTCTCCAAGTCCACTTTCATAATTATCATAATAAGATTCAACATCCTCCAAAATACTGGGATTACTACTTCCTAAAGTTGACACTCTTCCAAACCCACTTTCATCAATATAATCATCATAAGTAGCAGGCATGCTATCATCATTATAAATTTTCATATCAAAACTTGTGAGACTAAAAATATTATCTTTATTAAACGTAGCTTCCCCAAGCTTGGAACGAACATTAATTGCAGCAAATATATTCTCAAAAACATCATCTTCATCAAACATAACATCCCCAAGCTTGGGCCTTTTCATATCATAAGCATAATCACTCTCATCATTAATAGTATGGATAGCACCAATAGTATAGCAATTATCATCATCACAATGAGAAATAGGAGCAACATCATTTGGGAGAGATACCTTTCTACCTTTACTTCTCCGTCTTTTCTTTTTCTTCTTCACATCATGTGTGGGTTCACTCCCCTTTTTGGTGCTCCTTATTAATGAGATTGGTTGAATAGAAGGCTCCTCCTCGTTACCTGATTCATCATAAGAAATAATAGGAGAATATTGGGAAGTCTCTTCCCTTTCCTTAGTATTCTCTTCATCTTCTATTTCTTTTCTTTTCTTTATGTAATTGGCAGTATACAGATTTTCAATGCAATTCACCTCACAATACATGTAAATTTCTTCTAGATCAAAATTAAGAACTCTATGAAGGGCAAATTCTGGAATAACCTTAGATTTACGTTTCATTTCTTCATAACCCAAGAGCAAACTATGTTCATTATGATGTGCAAGGAAAATCAAGTCATCACAATTTTTGGACATGATACGATCATGAAACAATTTTCATTGGGTACTGTAATGATCACATTCATTGCAAAGTTCACAAGTATGGCTAAGAAAGTTTAAATTTTCAGCACAAACATCTAGCCTTTCTTGCAACCATTTAGTTTCCAAATACTTGTGTCTCTTGTGGAATCTATCTTCCCTGTTTGGTATGTACTTGCAAACTCTATGCACTCCACAAAAATCGATATGCTTATAAGATATATTTTCATCATGACTAGTGTAATCATCATTAGTACTATGGATATTCAAAGAGTTCATACTAATAACATTGCAATCATGCTCATCATTCAAAGATTTAGTGCCAAACATTTTATAGACTTCTTCTTCTAGCACTTGAGAACAATTTTCCTTTCCATCATTCTCACGGAAGATATTAAAAAGATGAAGCGTGTGAGGCAAAATGAATTCCATTTTTTTGTAGTTTTCTTTTATAAACTAAACTAGTGCTAAACCAAGAAACAAAAAGATTCGATTGCAAGATCTAAAGATATACCTTCTTCTTGTAGACGTTGTTGGGCCCCCAAGTGTAGAGGTCTGTAGGACAGTAGCACATTTCCCTCAAGTGGATGACCCAAGGTTTATCAATCCGTGGGAGGCGTAGGATGAAGATGGTCTGTCTCAAGCAACCCTGCAACCAAATAACAAAGAGTCTCTTGTGTCCCGAACACACCCAATGCAATGGTAAATTGTATAGGTGCGCTAGTTCGGCAAAGAGATGGTGATACAAGTGCAATATGGATGATAGATAAAGGTTTTTGTTATCTGAAAATATAAAAACAGCAATGTAACTAATGATAAAATTGAGTGTAAACGGTATTGCAATGTGTTGAAACAAGGCCCAGGGTTCATACTTTCACTAGTGCAAGTTCTCTCAACAATAATAGCATAATTGAATCGTATAACTATCCCTCAACATGCAACAAAGAGTCACTCCAAAGCCACTAATAGCGGAGAACAAAAAAAGAGATTATGGTAGGGTACAAAACCACCTCAAATTTATCCTTTCTGATCGATCTATTCAAGAGTTCGTAATAAAATAACATGAATCTATTCTTTCTGTTCAATCTATCATAGAGTTCGTACTAGAATAACACCTTAAGACACAAATCAACCAAGACCCTAATGTCACCTAGATACTCCAATGTCACCTCAAGTATCCATGGGTATGATTATATGATATGCATCACACAATATCAGATTCATCTATTCAACCAACACAAAGAACTTCAAAGAGTGCCCCAAAATTTCTACCGAAGAGTCAAGATGAAAATGTGTGTGAACCCCTATGCATAAGTTCATGGAACCGGCAAGTTGATCACCAAAAAATACATCAAGTGGATCACGTGATATCCCATTGTCACCACAGATAAGCCTTAAAGTGTTCAAGACATACATCAAGTGTTTGAAAATCCTTAAAGACTCAATCCAATAAGATAACTTCAAAGGGAAAACTCAATTCATCACAAGAGAGTAGAGGGGGAGAAACATCATAAAATCCAACTATAATAGCAAAGCTCGTGATACATCAAGATCGTATCACCTCAAGAACATGAGAGAGAGAGAGATCAAACACATAGCTACTGGTACATACCCTCAGCCCCGAGGGAGAACTACTCCCTCCTCGTCATGAAGAGCACAGGGACGTGACGATGGCCACCGTAGAGGGACTCCCCCTCCGGCAGGGTGCCGGAACGGGTCTAGATTGATTTTTGGTGGCTACGGAGGCTTCTGGTGGCGGAACTCCCGATCTATTCTCCTCCCCAATGTTTTTAGGGTATATTGATATATATAGGCGAAAGAAATCGGCCAGGGGCACCACGAGGGGCCCATGAGGGTGGGGGCGCACCTCCCTGCCTCGTGCCTCCCTCGAAGCTTCTGTGACGTCTACACCAAGTATCCTGGATTGCTTCCGTTCCAAAAATAAGTTCCATGAGGTTTCAGGTCAATTGGACTCCGTTTTATTTTCCTTTTCTGTGATACTCTAAAACAAGGAAAAAACAGAAACTGACACTAGGCTCTAGGTTAATAGGTTAGTCCCAAAAATCATACAAAATAGCATATAAATGCATATAAAACATCCTCGGTTGATAATATAATAGCATGGAACAATAAAAAATTATAGATACGTTCGAGACGTATCAGCCACGAGGACTCAGCAATCCCATTACCATGGGTATCAAGACTAGCAACTCTTAATGGGTATGGAAAGGATAAGTGGTGAGGTTGCAGCAGCGGCTAAGCAATGTATGGTGGCTAACTTACGAGTACAAGAGTAAGATGAGAAACTGCCCAAACGGTCGCAAACTAGTAGTGATAAGAATTGATCCTTAACTACTTACGTTCAAACATAACCCAACCGTGTTCTCCTCTCGAACTTCCCTGAAAAGAGATAGTCACGTGTATCTTAGTTGAGCTTACTTCGAGTCCTCTACAACCGGATGTTAACAAATTCCCATCTGCCACATAACCACGGGCACGACTCTCGAAAGTTTAAACCCTGTAGGGGTGTCCCAACTTAGCCCATGACAAGCACATGATCCATAGAGACAATCCTCCATCGCGGGACCCTCCGATCAGACTCGGAATCCCAGTGCACAAGACATTTCGATAATGGTAAAACTAGTCCAGCAAGACCTCCCGACGTGCTGACACCCTGATAGTAGCCGCGTGTATCTCTTCTCAGGCCACGGTGGATGAGCTAAGCCTACAGGTACCAAAATACCCCAAGTTGCCAAGAGGCGGTCCCGCACGGTGCTCTAGTTTGGGACCAACACCATCAGCACTATGACAATTAATTATTTGGTTCAAGTATTATTATGGCAAATGTTAAAACCAATGTTGGGCCTTGCTGAAAGAGTTTTATTCAAAGCGAACTGTCAAGAGGGGCCCATAAAGCCTCACCGTGTTAGGCACACAAAATCAAGGAACATAACACCGGTAGGACAGAAACTAGGGCGGCAAGAGTGGAACAAAACACCAGGCATAAGGCCGAGCATTCCACCCTTTACCAAGTATATATGTGCATTAATTAAGTAAGAGATATTGTGATATCCCATGATATCCATGTCCTAACATGGAACAACCTGCTACTAGCTATAAGAGGGGCTGGGCAAAGCAGTAACATAGCCCAACAACGGTTTGCTAGCAAGGGTGAAAAGGTTAGAGGCTATCATGGCAATTTGGGAGGCTTGATAAACAAGTGGTAGGTAGCGCGACATAATGATAGCATCGAGACAACTAGCATAGCAAAGATAGTAGTGAGATTCAAGGTGACGGTCATCTTTTATGAAATCCCGCTAGGAAGAAGAACGAGTTCATGAAGGAGATGAAGCCACGTAGTCGAACGAATCCTCACAATCGCAACGACACATGAACTATCGAGAAGGAGCACAGCCGAAAAGAAGCAAGCAACATGATAAACACACAACACATAAACAAGACATGATGCTCAACCAAGTATGATGCATGACAAGTCTAAATGATGCTACTCATGTCAAGAGATGATGCATACAAGAACAACACATCAAAGCAAGTTTAAATGAGGCCGAAACAACATTTAACAATTCTGGTAAGTCCTCATATGCAAATTTCGAAACTGGTCCAGATCTGAACAAAACATTATGTTAAAGTTGTTAAACATAAAGTTAAATTGCGTCAAGATGATCTACATGGTTTTCTAGTCAAGTTACATATAAAGTTCGTTTAATTCGGAGCTAAGGCCTAAAAGATATGTGAAAAACAATCTAAACATGGCATTGATGCAAATGCAAGCAGAACAACATCACAAGCACTCCAAAACAAGGGTGCAACAAGGTAACATGAAACTACATGCAAAATGAAGCAAGTTTCATGTAAAGCATGCTCCAAACAGAGCCAAGGTTCAACACATACACTTAAAACAAGTTTCAAACACAATCTGCCCAAAACAGCAACTAAGCACTTTGCAATCAGGCAAACAACATGCTACAGGAACTATATGGACACAAAATTGATATGCACTAAAAGCACAGATGAGATGTTTCGAATAACATTAAGGTTCAGGTTCATAGGCATCAATATTAATCCAAGATGATCAATGCAAAAAGCAACTTGATAACACATATTATGACAGTGAAAAACAGAGCATAAGCATGTTGGAGGCAAGAAATAATTAAGCTACAGGACATATATGAGGCAGCAAATGACATGTTATGATAGAGCATAACATGGAAATCAAAACATGTCAACCAAGGACCTGCAGATTATGCATGGAACTGATGGTAGCATCAAGTTAACATGGCAACATAATGTAACACTTACAGACTTCGCAAAAATCACCAAGTCTCAGAAATCAGCAACATCAAGTAGCACACTTCACAAGCATGTGCTAGTCACCACAAGGCACATAAAAATACATGGATTGCACCACTGTAAAGATGGCATGAAGATGCTGCTAAAACATGTAGACATGATGCTCAAAAGATAACGCACACAAAATGCTATGAAAATGACAAATTAGCAAGTTATGACAATTTCAGCAGGTTAAATCATTTAGCACTTTTGCAACGAGGATTAAGGCATCAAGGTTAACAGTAACATGCATGAAAACTACACCGTCATCTAGAGCACTCAAATATGAACATTTTGACATATCATACACACAAAACGGAGCAACATGCACACAATTATGACAGTTCAAAGATGCACACATGAAATTGAAAACCAGGGACTTAGTGGAATTTATACCATCCAAAAAAGTCAACGCTGGAGGAGGAGATCCGGGATGGCGGGATCCGGGCGTGGGGAGGCTGTTTGGATGGACGTGTTGGTGGATCTCATCCACTCGGGCGGATCTCCAGCGAGAACTTCGGCAAGGGAGCTCCGGTGATGGGGTGCGGCGGCGGAGGAGGCCAGGGAAGGCTGGAGGCAGCGGGATCCGGTCGGAGCTGCCGGATCCGGTGGCGGCCCGGGCGAAGGCAGCGGCGTGGTGAGTTGCGGAGGCCGATGATGGTGGCGCACGCTAGCGGCGGCGGCGCTGGAGACGGTGATGCACGGCGGGCGGTAGGGAGAGGCGGCACGACGGGAGTGGCGAAGCCGAGGCGGGGCGGCAGTGCGGCCGGGAGGAGGCGAGGCGCGAGCGGGAGCGGCGGTGTTCGGGCCGGGCGGGGCCGCGATGGCCCGCGACGGGCGCTAGGTGGCGACGTGTTGCGCTATGATTGGGTGAGGGGCCGTGACAGACATGTCCGGTGGCGGAGTGGACATGTCCGGCGCACAGAGGAGGAAGAGGCTAGGGTTTGGACCCGAAATTTCGAAGGGGGGCTTATTTATAGGTAGAGGGAGCTAGGAGAGGCCAAATGAGGTGCGGGTTTTGCCCACACGATTGTGATCCAATGTTGGAGAGCCTAGAGGGGGCTTAGATGGGCTAGTGGGCTGTTATCAAGGGGTGCTGGACTGCATAGAGGAAGGGGGTTTTCGGTTAACGCGGTTAACCGTTGGCACATCAAACGACCTCGAAATGGAACAGAATTTGACAGGCGGTCTACCAGTTATGTACCAAGGCCACTCGACAAATCTCGGCACATTCCGAGAACATTTTTCTCCTGCTCATGAAACAAGATTTGGGAGGTGCGACGGGTGCATGTGAGAGTGTCAGATGCCGAATCGGACAACGGAGAAAAAGACCGGATGCAAGTTTGAAAAACATGCAGATGAAATGCACATGATAACATGGCAAAATGCAACACGCAAGCAAATAACATGGAAAAAATGAGGAATAACTGGAAGATACCTGGTGCATCGAACTCGGGGCATTACAACTCTCCTCCACTAACAAGAAATCTCGTCCTGAGATCTTAGAAACGAGACGGAAGAGAAGAGGATGAGGTGAAACAAGAACACAAGAGAGAAGATGAACAAAGTCGAGAACACTCGAGTAGGAAAGAGGAATGATGAATATGACGAGAATCAAAAGCTCAAGGAATAAGATACACTCTAAAACCACTCTGGTTTGAAGAAGATAGAAAAATAATAGGAATGAAAGAATTGTGATAGCATCTCGGTTGAACATGTAATGTAATAGAACACGAACTTGACAAGATTGAATGATACTTGACGAGAGGGACAACATAATGCCTCCGGAAGAATAGAAATTGTGGAATGAAAAGAACGGAGTAGAAAATGACATCTTCTACCACAATTGAGTGTGAAAGCATCCTTGCGAAGAAGGGTTGAACAAAGTTGTTTGGAATTCAACAACGAAAAGAATAAGCTTGTTGTGGGCTTATGGAAAACATCTCAAAATTATGAGTTGAGAACTGGCAACAAACGAAAAAGTTTGAATAGCTGAGAAGAACGAAGAAATGCAAAACTCCACTTGAAAAGAATACGGAGAATTAATTGCACTTCGAGATGCAAGAGGAAAAGATACTTGCGCTTCGCCAACAGAATCTTGATGAACACTTGAAGTATGAATTAAATCCTGCTGAACCACCATGAAGAACTTCGGTGACAAAAGGATGATGAGATAGAATTCATGGATGAAAAGAATAAGAGTAAAGCCTTGCGATGATTTAGACGGACTTGTCGACGAGACAAGCTAGAAAACTTGGAACTCGGGCAAAGAAAAGATGAACAACTTAGAACCAAGAGATTATTCATCATGAAATATCTCCGAAGGAAGGAATTAATAAACTTGATGCAAGAAGAAGAATAATTATGTCATGGTTATCCTTCATCAATTAAATTGATGAGAAGCACTAGATTGCACAAAACTTATTCACGCTGGAAACGATTAAGCGGAGATATAAAGCAAAAAACTAGGGAAGGTCTTCCTATTTTGCCTGCTTGCTTGACACGTCTCAGGACGGGTGTCGCTTGGAGGTATCTTTTGTAGGAAGTGGCTGCCATGTGGCAAATAGTAGCCACTTAGTCACTTTGGAGCTTGACACCGCACTGATCGATGACGTGTGTCGTGATGAGGTGGTGTGGTGGTGTGGTTTGCCTCCGTAAGCCCCGGCAAGCCTGCCGGCACTATCCGAAAGCTTTCTTCCGAGTGTAACCCCATCTTTGCCAGGCTCGCTCGCCCGGCAAGGGAGGTTTTCCATTTGCGGTATCCCCATCTTGGTCCTCTAGATCTTCACACTGGTCCTTCGAAGAACTGATCCCTTGTGCTCCAACCTCATCTTGGTGATGTTATCTTGTTCTTGTGCCTGTTGGCTTACGGCCCGTGCATGAGTCAGGGGAACAAATACACCCTAGTTTGTGTTCCCCGACATAAGACCCCAGGCCTGAGCCATACGTGTCGTGAGGCACGTTGGGTTAGGCCCCAAACAGTGCACGGACACGTGGCACGAGAAGGTTGCACGCACGGTGGTTCGTCATGATGACCAGTCAATCCAACATCCACTTTTGCACGATTACCACAAGGCTTGGGGGCATGGGACTGTAGTAGTTAATGTAAAAATGGTAACTTTTCTGAAAAGTCGCACCCTCTCCCAAGCCGTTCCCCTTAAGAGGGGGACACACAGAAAGGTACTGGTCATCCATCATCTGCCTCGCGTCCCCACCATCTTCCTCCGCAAGCCAAGCAACCGCCTGTTCTTCTCACCCACATTCGTCATCGATCCCCTTCTGATTCCTTTCCCACTCTCCCACCGTTGCCGACATGGGGAAGAAAACTGCCGCTAGGGGGCAGCAGACGACCGCTGTGTAGGAGGAGGCCGTCGAGGGGAGCAAGAGGGCGACCGATTTGGACAAGAAGCAAAGGGGAGATGTCGTCTTCTCCCCATAGAACTCCGATGGAAACGTGCTGCAGGCAAGGTATGGATATCTATGGGGGAGGGAGGTACCAAAGGGGCATGGCACTCCATTGGTCATCTCCTCTTCCCACCACAATACTTGGCGGAGGGAAAATGAATAGAGGAGATTATGGGGTACTTATCTCTTTTCAATCTTAAATATGTAGTCAATTGCCAAATTTTAGTTCAATTAATGTAATCTCTTGAATCCATGTTTGTGTCATGTAAGGCCTGTACTTTTTTTATCAGCATCTTAATGAAAAATATGAACCTTGTCGGGGACTCGTGCATGTATATGTCCATGAAGAGGTGGAATTGACGGAACTATGCCCTAGAGGCAATAATAAAGTTGTTATTTCTATTTCCTTATATCATGATAAATGTTTATTATTCATGCTAGAATTGTATTAACCAGAAACTAGATACATGTGTGAATGCATAGACAAAACAAAGTGTCCCTAGTATGCCTCTACTTGACTAGCTCGTTAATCAAAGATGGTTATGTTTCCCGACCATAGACATGTGTTGTCATTTGATGAACGAAATCACATCATTAGGATAATAATAAGATGGTTATGTTTCCCGACCATAAACAAAGTGTCCCTAGTTCTCTACAACCGGATATTAACAAATTCCCATCTGCCACATAACCGCGGGCACGACTCTCGAAAGTTTATACCCTGCAGGGTGTCCCAACTTAGCCCATCACAAGCTCTTACAATCAATGAAGGATATTCCTTCTCCTGGAAAGACCCGATCAGCCTCAGAATCCCAGTTACAAGACATTTTGGCAATGGTAAAACAAGGCCAGCAAGACTGCCTGACTGTGCCGACAAATCCTGATAGGAGTTGCACATATCTCGTTCTCAGGGCACACCAGATAGGTGAAGCAACGAGTAAAACCAGCCCTCATGTTTCCCCGAGGTGGCCCCGCAGGTTGCCCGGTTCGGACCAACACTCAGAGGAGCACTGGCACGGGGGGGGGGGGTTAAAATAAGATGACCCTCAGGTTTAAAAACCCAAGGGAAAGTAATAGGTTGTTAGGACAATGTATAACCAAGGTTGGGCCTTGAGCAGGAGTTTTATTCAAAGTGAACTGTCAAGGGGGTCCCATAACCCCAACCGCGTGTCACAGCCCTAGAATTTGTTTGTCATTAGTTGCATTAAGGCATTCATGCATCATGTTTAAAGTTCATGAAACTTGAACTGGGGATGACAAACCCTAGCACTAAATAAAATGCAATTAGGATCAAAATAAAAATATTTTCAATAAACCCAGAATGCCCTTTAGGAAAGTTCATTATTTTTGTTAAAGGTGAAAACCCCTGCCAAAAATGATGCACATATTTCTAGGACATTCTGGATTTTTGAATTAAATCCTATTGTATTTGACCTTGGGCATTTAAATACTATAAATAATTTAAATGTTCAAATAAATGTTGGAAATTGTTAAGGGTCACTGAAATAATTCAGAAAGCACCCATAATTGTTTCCAGGATTTTATAAAATGATTTGATATTTTTAAATCAAATCAAAACAAACTACAGAAAATGGAAAAACAGAATTAAATAGAAATAAGAGAGAGAGAGCAGAAGATCTACCTGGCACCTACCTGTGCGGCCTGCTGCAGAAGCCGGCCCAGCCCACCAGGGGCTCCCTTCATGCCGTCTTCCCCGCGCCAGTAGGCAGCGCGCGTGGCCGACGGGCGCCGACGCTGCCTCGGCCACCTCCTGCTTGCCGCTCTCCTTCCTCGACGCTCTGGACGCCTTCCCCGAGCGCCACGCACCTCCCTGCCTCTCTCCCTCACTCTCCCGCGCTCTCACCCCCTTCCCTGGATCTCTCCCTCTCTCACCCGAGAGTCGCCGCCGACGTCGCTCGCAACCACCGCGGCCACAGCCACTTCCTCGCTCCCTCTCTGCGTACCCGAGCTCAGCCCGGACCCCAAGCCCCTCTACGTTGACCCACCGAAGCCCGGATGCCCCAAGACGATGCCGCGGCGTTTCTTCCCGACCACGGCCGCCGGATGCCGCCGTCCGATTCATCCTCTCCGCCATCCCCCCGAGCACGCCGACCTGCTCTTCGAACTCACTGTGAGCTCCTACGCCTCCCCTCTCTCTTCCCCACCTCGATTGCGCCCTGTAGCCTCGATCCCACCGGAGCCGGAGCTTGCTTGCCGCCGGCCATGTCGCCGTCGTAGCCACCGTTAGCTAGAGCTGCAACCGAGCACGCGGTCGTGCTCAGTGCAACCCCAGGAGGTCGTAACACCCCTCTTTGCCTCCTGTCATGCTCCCTAACCCCGAAACCCAGTTCACCCGAACGCCGGGGCCGCCCCGAGCTCCATTCCGGCGAACCCCGGCCACCCCCGCACCTCCCGTTGGTCCCCCTAGATGCGCACGGGCACGGGCTACCTCCTGGTGCCCTTGGCGCGTCGATCCGTCGCCTCTGGCGTAACTCCGGCGAGCCACCGCCGCTCTGGGTCGTCGCCGTCGTCCAACCGCCGGTGAATCCGACGTGGCCGGTCATTAGGGCCTAACCACCCCGCTAACCCAAGCCTAGGGCCACTGATAGGTGGGCCCTACCGTTTAATTAACCCGGCTAACAATTTAGTTAAGTTAATTAAACTCTGTTAAATCACTATGCAGCTGACATGTGGGTCCCACAGGTCAGATTTGACCTAGACAACGCCGTTGACTTGCTGACGTCACTGTGAAGTCATGCTGACGCAGTAATAGGTTTTCTGGATTTATTTTTTATTCAGGAATTTCAGAAAATGCCCTAAACTTCAATAAATCATAGAAATTCAACCGTAACTCCAAATTAAATAATTTATATATGAAAAATTATCAGAAAAATTCAAGGAATCCATCTGTACCATTTTCATGCATATTAGAACAACTTATAGCTGACGTCATCTGTATTCAAACCAACTTCATTTAATCTGTTGCTAGTTGCATTAGCTCAAAACACATTCATATTGCCATGTCATGAGCATGCATCATATTGTGCATTGCATTGATTGTATTTCTTCTTTGTTGCCGGTATCTGTTCCCTCCCGGTAGACGATGTTCCGACGTTGTGATCGTTGACACTGATGAAGACTCAATGTTATCTTCAGAAGTGCCAGGCAAGCAAAACCCCCTTGTTCATTCCGATACAATCCTACTCTCTCGCCCTGCTCTCTTTTACTTCATTAAGACAACAACGATTCAACTGTTACTTGCTACGGTAGCTGAACCCCTTTATCCTTTGCATGACCTGTCATTCCACAGTAAATAGATGAAACCCACTAGCATGAGTAGGAGTTGTTTGAGCCCTGTTGTGCCTACTCATTCATGCTTGTTTGTCATGCCTGCTACTGCTTAGAGTTGAGTCAGGTCTGATTCATCGGGGATGAATCAGAGGTGTGTGAACATGTCCTACTGTGTGTGAGCTAAGTGTGTGAATACGATTTGGTAAAGGTAGCGGTGAGAGGCCATGTAGGAGTACATGGTGGGTTGTCTCATTGCAGCCGTCCTCAGGAACTGAGTTCTGTGTTTGTGATCCATGATTCAGCTACTACCATGCATTGGGCCCGAAACCAGTGGACCCTCTCGGCTTCTTGATCACCCTTGTCCTCTGTCCAGGAGTTGCAAGTAGTTTCTGGTGTTTGTAGTATGCTGGAGGCCGTGCGCAGCGCTGACCATAGGGGTGGGCTGTGATGCGGTAGGCACGTGGCACGGTGTACCGGGCGCCCGTTTGGTGTCTCGGGAACCCTGTTCACATCGTTTGGGGCTGTGAGCGAAACTCCGGCCGGATCTCCTCATGGAAGGAACCCGAATAGGCGATAAACCTGGACTAGAGACTTGAGCGTTTAGGCAGGCCGTGGCCGACACCCACGTTGGGCTTCCGCTTGAAGGTTGCCAAGTACATGTCGTGTAAACGGCGGTAAGTGGTGAGAGCGTGTGTGAAGAAGTACACCCCTGCAGGGTTAACATCATCTATTCGAATAGCCGTGTCCGCGGAAAAGGACTTCTGGGTTGCTTATATCAATTCATAGACAAGTGAAAGTGGATACTCTAAAATACGCAAGATAAGCGTGAGTGCTATGGATGGCGTTCTCGTAGGGAGACGGGAGCGGATCCATAGTGGTGTATTGATATGGTGAATTTGTGGACTCGTGTGCGCCACCTCAAAAGAGTTACTTGCAGTCGTAGTTCAGGATAGCCACCGAGTCAAAGCTGGCTTGCTGCAGTTAAACCCCACCATCCCCTTGTTGAAAATGATGCATATGTAGTTAGTTCTGATGTAAGTCTTGCTGGGTACATTTGTACTCATGTTTGCCTATTTTATGTTTTTGCAGAGAGACCTCAGTCTCGCTAGTAGTTCCGTATGGTCTTCGACGTTTAGCTTGTTACCTCAGCTACGATCCTGTGCCCCCGGCAGGATCTGGTAGATAGTCAGGCTTCTCATCCCTTTTCATTTATAGATGTCTGTACTCAGACATGATAGCTTCCGCTTGTGCTTTGATTTGTATGCTCTGAATGTTGGGTCATGAGACTCATGTTTGTAATATCTCGCTCCTCAGAGCCTATTGAATAAATACTTGAGTCATAGAGTCATGTTGTGATGCCATGTTGTATTTGCACATATCGAGCATATTGTGTGTATGTTATTGAAATGCTTGGTATGTGTGGGATCTGGCTATCTAGTTGTTTATCTTTAGTAGCCTCTCTTACCGGGAAATGTCTCCTAGTGTTTCCACCGAGCCATGGTAGCTTGCTACTGCTCCGGAACACTTAGGCTAGCCGACATGTGTCCTTCTTCGCTCCTGTGTCTGTCCCTTCGGGGAAATGTCACGCGATGAATAGCGGAGTCCTGTTAGCCCGCTACAGCCCGGTTCACCGGAGTCCTGTTAACCTAGTGCTACAGCCTGGATTCACTCGCTGATGACCGACACGTTCGATGCTGGGTCATGGATGCCTGTCCCTGTAAGTTAGTGCCACTTTGGGTTTACGACTAGCCATGTCAGCCCGGGCTCCTTATCATATGGATGCTAGCGACACTATCATATACGTGTGCCAAAAGGCGCAAACGGTCCCGGGCAAAGGTAAGGCGACACCCGTGGGAATACCGTGCGTGAGGCCGCAAAGTGATATGAGGTGTTACATGCTAGATCGATGTGGCATTGAGTCGGGGTCCTGACACGGCGTAAGGAACGCAAACTCAAGGAACATAGCACTGGTATGACGGAAACTAAGGCGGCAAGAGTGGAACAAAACACCGAGCAAAAGGCCAAGCCTTTCACCCTTTGCCAAGTATATAGATGCATCAATTAAATAAGAGATATAGTTATATCCCATGATATCCATGTCCCAAAATGGAACAACCTGCAACTGCACCTGCAACTAGCAACACTATAAGAGGGGCTGAGCAAAACGGTAACATAGCCAAACAACGGTTTGCTCAGAAAGGTGGGCTAGAGGCTTGACATAGCAATATGGGAGGCATTATAAACAAGTGGTAGGTAGCGCGACATAGCCATAGAATGAACAACTAGCAAGCAAAGATAGAAGTGATATCGAGGGTAATGTTCATCTTGCCTAAGATCCCGCAAGGAAGAAGAACTAGTCCATGAAGTAGACGAACAAACGTAGTCGAACGGATCCTCACAATCGCAACGTTACCGGAACTATCAAGAAGAAGCAACACCGGAAAGAAGCAAACAACATAGTAAACAACCATCACATAAACATGGCATGATGCACAATCAAGTATGATGCATGCGCAGTTTAAATATGCATGGCATCGCAAAGTGCACAAACAAAACTACAAGTTAAGTGGAGCTCAACATGTAACAAGAGGCATGTTGACAAAACACCACATTCAATAATTTAGTTCACTCCTGGTTAGGTACTCAACAATATTAAATGTTGGTTAACATGGCAAGAGGTGAAGCCTAATTAAATTAACTATTTAGGCAAGTTTAAATTAAATGAGGCCGGAAATAACAAACAACAATTCCGTAAAATCCGCATATGCATAATATAAATTTGGTACTGTTCTTCCCTAAATCATATTTGAGAGTTGTTAAACATGCAAGATGAGTGCACAATGCTAAACTAGGCATTTTTCTACCCCATTTACATATAAAGATTATTAAATTCAGAGCTATAGTTATTTAGTTATGAAATAAATCATTTTAACAAGGCATTTATGGAAATTAAAGCAAACAACAAGTTTAACATTTTAAACATGGATGGAGGTTGCATATTATGAAACTAGACGAAATTATAAGCATTTTACATATTTAAACCATTTTAATCCGATGCACGGTTGTGAAGTTATTAAATGCTTGAACTATGAGGGTTTTTCTACAAAACTATAAAACACTGGAATAATAACTAAATCATTCTACGAAAAAAACGTGACTCGGGCATAATCAACATGCTAGCCCAACAGGTAAAAAAACAAAGAGGAGGGGCGCTGGGGTGTGGCCTCACTCAGTGGGCCTTGGCCCAGACAATGGTGGCAGTATACAGGCCGCGAGGCTGGGTTGCATGCTGGATCTGGAGGCCTGTTGGTCAATGCAGCAAGCGGCGACAGGGACACATGGTGAGGCATGGGGTCAAATGAAGCAGGGGAATTAAGAGGGACTTGGCACAGGCAGGACTCCGGTGACGCGAGAAAGGCAAGGGAGGCCGGGGCTTGCCAAATCCGACGGCGGGGGCGATGAATGGACGGTGATCAAGACGGATCCCTGTGAGACAGAGAGAGAGAGAGAGAGGAGTGAGACCGAGAGGAACGGGGGAGCATAGGGAAGGGGAAGAAGAAGGGGGCAGCGGCGCTCATCTCGGATGAAGTTTGGCGGTGGCTCGCTGGACAGACGATGGCTGCGGGGTTCGGCGCTGGTGTCGGTGGCGAGTGGGACGAGGGAAACCCCTCTGCTCGAAGCAAAGCAAGCACAGGCCGGCGGCGTGAGCTTGCAGGGGAAACGAGGCTTATAGGGGAGGTCCGGGGGCCCCACACGACGGCGGAGTACGGTGGCTGCAGGTCTTGGCTGGCGATGGCGAGGTCCATGACGTCAAGAGAGCTCAGTGACAAGAGAGAAAGAGAGCTTCAGTGAAGAAAGAGAACAGGGAAGGCAGTAGGGGCGGTGAGGACGCGTGCTCCGGCACCTCACCGGAGTTCTGACGGCGGCAGGGTCCCGTAGCTGCTGGGCGGGGAGTCCGGGGCAGCTGGCTTGCGCCCTCGATCTACTGGATCGATCGGTGGTTGTGGGTTAGCTGCGAATTGCAAAGTGGAGGTGGATCTGGTTGGCTTGGCACGAAATGCAAGGAGGAGGGAGACATCAGGTGGCGCGCGTGGATGGACTGATGGGACAAGCGGGCTAGAATTTTAGGGATTAGTCTAGGGTTGTCCACTATATATAGCAATAGGATTTTTGGGTAAGGGCTACCTCATCCCTCCGGTCGCAATCGTACGGGTGAGAAAATAGGTTAGGTAGCTCAAATAATAAAACAGAGATATTTTAGGGATGATCCGAATCCAACGGTGATCACTGCCCGGGTCGGGCTCAGGTAAGTTTCGGACGCGCACACAAGGGGGGTCTGTGCACTATATAGAGAGACTCCGGTTTAAGTAGGAGGGGAAACGAAGAATAAGGTTGGTCTCGGAACGGTCATGAAAGCAAGGGGGGGCACGACAACTATGAGAGGATGCATGTTTTAAAGACAATGATGGCAACAAGTCTTGATGAAATGCAAATGATGACATGATGAATGCAACAAACAAATAAAACACACGGCTGACACGCAAAACATGGAAGGCAACTTGGAAGCCATCTGGAGCATCGATATCGGGGCGTCACAACACTCCTCCACTTACAAGAGATCTTGTCCCGAGATCTAAGGATGGCACTAGAGAGAAGTGGAATAGCAATAGGTAAAATAAAGTTTCTTCTTTAACAAAAGAGTACAACCAATGAACCTTGAGAGGTTAAACAAATTGAAAGAAGGAATCCAACAAAGATGCAAGAAGTTGAAAACACTCTATTATAAAAGAAGAACAAGGAACATTACGAGAACCTTGTAGGTTGAAGGACATGAAACAAGAGCTTAACAGACCAAAAAGAATATGAAAGAACACCGATAGAAAAGAGAAACAAGGAACACCATGTGAACCTTGGAATTTGCAAAGCTATAAATGACAAGAAAAATGGACAAGAAGTACATGGAAGCACTCCGGTTGAAATGAGATGTACAAGGAATGATAAAGATCAATTACGACAACACTCCAGTTGGAAATGGAAGGCATAGAATATGAACTTGGCAAGATGAAAGCACTTGGATGAGACTCCAGTTAGAAGAGGAATGATAGACACAACACTCCGGTTAAAACAAGATAGAGAAGGAATAATAATGATATAATTTGGATAACACTCCGACTGTAAGTTGAAGGAATTGAACATGAACTTTACAAGATGAGAGGATACTTGATGAAATCAACATCACTCTGCCTCTGGAACTATTGAAAGAATAGCACAAGGGGTAAGAAAGATTTCAGACAGCACTCCAGTTGTGAAGGAAGGGAAAACATGAGAAGATGAGACAACTTGAATGCAGGACATGAAACTACGGTTGAATAGATCAGCAAAGGAAAAAACATGATCTTTGACAAAAATGGGATGATGGGTCAAAGAGAGCAACATCACAATGCTTCCGGAATGAACGAATAGAAGCTAGATCGTTAGGAAGAAAGAAAGTAGAAGAAAATGATAACTTCTACGACCAATGAATTTGAAGGCATCCTTAGAAAGAAGGAATGAATGGAGTTGTTGAAAATTAAACAACAAAAGAATAACGTTGTTGTGGGCTAATGGAAAACGTCTCAAAATTATGTGGTGAAATTCTGCCA
This sequence comes from Triticum aestivum, assembly GCF_018294505.1. Classification (NCBI taxonomy): domain Eukaryota; kingdom Viridiplantae; phylum Streptophyta; class Magnoliopsida; order Poales; family Poaceae; genus Triticum; species Triticum aestivum. The sequence goes on along the minus strand of NC_057797.1, from coordinate 291,636,894 downwards.
CTAACGGAAACAATAGATTGGATTGATATCAACAAGGAGACGAGAAACTTATTTCACCAGGAGGATAAATGAAGAACTTCGGTCATTTCTAAGCACCATAAATGGCATCAATCCTTAGGGAAATCTTTAGGTGAAATATAACCCAAGATAACTTCAATGAAGAGATTGATGGGTTGCAAAGGATCTCATGAACGAATTGAAAATGATGGGTTTAAAATATGTCATTCCGGACAACTTGTGAATCATGAAACACAAAGGGAAATAGTCAAAATGACATAACACCACCTCAAAATATAAGATAGAAAGAATTGCACTTCAGAATGCAAGATGAAGAATACTTGAACTCCTCTAAACAAAGCATGTGTTGAGCACCCTATTTAATTTTGAGTATAGCTTGGCGGATCATAACTTCGAGAGAAAACTTCAAGAACCATTTAAGAATGAAAAGAATCCTTGACGAACCACCATGTAGAGCCTCCATGAAGAACTCTAGTAATAAAAGGATGATAAAAAGAAAAAGAAGTTTAAAATGCAAGGTGAAGCCTTGTGATGATTTAGATGGAGCTTCATGACGAGATAATGTGGAAAACTTGGAAATCCCGAAAAGAAAAGATGAAGCATCTCGAACCGAGAATGTGACATGATGAACAACTCTGGAAAGAAGAAATTAGATCACTTGGATGAAACAATAATAAGAATTACGTTATGCGTATCCTTCACCAATTTAAATTGATGACAAGCAACAAATTTGGCATACTACTGATTCTCGTAGAAATGATTAAGAGAGATATAGAGCAACTTGGGAAGGTTTTCCACGAACCACCGATAGGATTTGGAAAGAATGAATGAATTGATACCATAATAACGGAAGAGGAATGTTGGAAGAACCACCATAAGCATTAAAAGAATGAAGAAAATGAATGCATCACCAGGAAGAATTGGAAAATGAACGAAGATACTTGACAGAATTTAGATACAAGTGAACGAAGAGATCCCGATCTGATTAGAGAATACTTGAATGATGCCTCGGTAAGATTTGGAGAACGAGAGCTGAAAGCTGGAATGAATAATTTTGAGATGATGGCTCCAGAGAAACAAAGTGAAAAGACTCCTGAATTGCTCCGAATGGGTGAAAATAATTCTCACAATCGAAAACAATTATGAGAGGTTGGCATCAAGCTTGAACTACGCATTTATAAGAGAACGGAGCAAGATTTAAGAGAAAATATTCTCCAGTCTTCAAATGTTGAGAATGACGATGAGAAACACCACCACGAATTGTTGAGATACTCCGGGAGAATGAAAAACAAAGAGGTTGAGCCAACAATGAAAAAATAATTTGAAATCGATCTTGGAAAACATCTGACTGACGAAATTCATTCGTACGTCAAACTTTGAACGGAATTTGGGAATAGCTCTGGGAAAATTAGAAGAGTCAGGTAAGATCTTGGGAAAGACCTATGGGTTAGGGTCCACTCAAAGATAAACACTGTTGAAATTATTTTGAAGGGAGGTTGCACCGGTCAAAATAGATGACTTGAATGAGATAATAATCTCCAAATAGCTTGAACGGATTAAGAATGGAAATGTGAATCTTCTGAGATACCTTCAACACTCTAGATACAAGTATCGCAATGTTAATGATCAAGAGATGCTTGGATAACAACTTCCAACACGAGAAAGCATTTGGAAAAGGAGGAAATGGTATGATCAACACCGAAAGATTGAATTGAATCCACCGGAGAAGAAAATGAGAATGGAACAACGATAAAGTTCAAGCTTCCTTAGCATCTTCATGAGAAATCATCGGATAAACAACATCGAAGGAAAGAATGAAGAGACTTCACATGAATAAAATGGATACTTGATTAAGAAATCTGGGTCCTTGAAGAGATAAGGGGTGGGAGGGCGGGAAAAACAAAGGGGAATGGATGAAACAACCACTAGTTGGAAAAGAATTGACAATTGATCTAGCAGAAATTGAAAGGATATGATTAAGTTGAAAAGGATTGACATGACAATCTAGATGATCAAGAAGGATTAGTATTCACATAGAAATATGAGAACACCGCTTAGCAAAAGGTATGGAATCAACACTTGACATAGAAGCACCTCGAATACCACAACTGAAACAAAGCAAACGATTGGCTTGCAGAATAAGCCGGAAACAAACATATGATAGATCCCATATCGTATCATGTGTCTGTTGGAAATATATCCTACGTGATACTTGAATTCCCACCTATAAACTCCCAAAACTTTTTGGTTATGCAATCTGGTGTTGGGAATACATGGAGGCACAATATATATCAGACAACTAACAAGCCCTACGCTCCATCTTTATCCATCCGTCAACACATAACCAAGAAAACTCTTGAAATCGTGTACCTCAACCTTCGAAAATCATCTATTATACTAGTTATGAAAATACTCCCGAACTCCCTCCCAAATACTGGGTGGCGTCGAACCAACAACTTCATAAAAGAGATTTTCCATGTCGGCGAACTCAGGTATTCCAAAACTGCAACGATAAAATTGTGACGACAACACCTCAGAGCTGAACTCCCCGGGACACTGCCACAACCCCTAAATGTTAGGAGGCACCAAGAACAATGTTCTCGTCACAAGAACATCGGAACAATCCCAAGATACCTGCGTGATCCTAATTTTTTTTGTGAAATTTGATGAGAGGAAAGTCAAAACATCTATGTCAGGAGGCCTCACCAAAGCGACGAAGGAGGTTGAGGAGTAAAAAGAATCCTACCCTCTGATATATATAATCCTAAGAATCAAAACATTTTGCTTTGGACTCAACATCGTGAACGATTCAATCAAGCAGGGGGCTCCTAAGTCGGGGATGGCTCTGATTACTGACTTGTAATGACCACGATGCGGCTATAGCTCCCACGTGTCGAGGCACAACTTAGGCATAACCGCATAGTGGTTTTATCGCAAGCGGGGTCATCTTCACAAACATCCCATGTAATGAACAAGACAGGGATAAATAGAGTTGGCTTACACTCACCACGTCACACAATACATAAATAATTCATACATCATCCAAAATACACTCATAGACCGACTACGGTCAAATCCGAATAAAAGGAAGATAAACCCCAAATGCTAGATCCCCGATCGTCCCTACTGGGATCCACAACTGATCATCAGGAAAAGACACATAGTAACGACCAAGGTCCTCGTAGAACACCCACTTGAGTTCGGTAGCATCACCTGCACTGGTATCATCGGCACCTGCAACTGTTTTCGTAGTATCTGTCAGTCACGAGGACTCATCAATCTCAAAACCCACGAGATTAAGACTATTTAAGCTTATGGGTAGTATAAGGTAATGAGATGGAGTTGGAGAAAACGCTAAGCAAATATGGTGGCTAACATACACAAATAAGAGTAAGATGAGAAGCTACGCAACAGACGTGAAGCTAGAAATGATCAAGAAGTGATCCCGAAACTACTTACGTTCAAACATAAGCCAAACCATATTCACTTCCCGGATTCCACTGAAAAGAGACCTGCACGGCTACACATGCGGTTGATTCATTTTAATTAAGTCAAGCGTCAAGTTCTCTACTACCGGATATTATGAAATTCCCATCTGCCACATAACCGCGGGCATGGCCCTCGGAAGTTTATACCCTGCAGGGGTGTCCCAACTTAGCCCATCACAACCTCTCACGATCAACGAAGAATATACCTTCTCCCGGAAAGACCCAATCAGTCTCGGAATCCCGGTTACAAGACATTTCGGCAATGGTAAAACAAGACCAACAAGACCGCCAGACTGTGCCGACAAATCCCGATGGCAGCTGCACATATCTCATTCTCAGGGCACACCGGATAGGTCAAGCTACGAGTAAAACCGGCCCTCAAGTTTCCCTGAAGTGGCCTCGCAGGTTACCCGGTTCGGACCAAGACTCAGAGGAGCACTGGCCCGGGGGTGTTAAAATAAAGATGACCCTCGGGTTTGCACCCCCAAGGGAAAGTTATAGGTTGTTAGGCAAATGTAAAACCAAGGTTGGGCCTTACTGGAGGAGTTTTATTCAAAGCAAACTGTCAAGGGGGTCCCATAACCCGAACCGCGTATGGAACACAAAATCAAGGAATATAACACCGATATGACAGAAACTAAGGTGGCAAGAGTGGAACAAAACACCGAGCAAAAGGCCAACCCTTCCACCCATTGCCAAGTATATAGATGCATTAATTTAGTAAGAGATATATTGATATCCTATGATATCCATGTCCAAACATTGAACAACCTCCAATTGCACCTGCAACTAGCAACGCTATAAAAGGGGTTGAGCAAAACGGTAACATAGCCAAACAACGGTTTGCTAGGAAAGATGGGTTAGAGGCTTGACATGGCAATATAGGAGGCATGATAAACAAGTGGTAGGTAGCAGGACATAGTGATAGAACGAACAACTAGCAAACAAAGATAGAAGTGTTATCGAGGGTAATGGTCATCTTGCCAGAGATCACGCAAGGAAGAAGAACGAGTCCATGAAGTAGACGAGCCAACATAGTCGAACGGATCCTCACAATCGCAACATTACCGAAACTATCAAGAAGAAGCAACACCGGAAAGAAGCAAACAACATAGTAAACAACCATCACATAAAAATGGCATGATGCACAATCAAGTATGATGCATGTCCAGTTTAAATATGCATGGCATGGCAAAGTGCACAAAAAAAACTACTAGTTAAGTGGAGATCAACATGTAACAAGACGCATGTTCACAAAACACCACATTCAATGATTTAGTTCACTCCCGCTTAGGTACTCAACAATATTAAATGTTGGTTAACATGGCAAGAGGTGAAGCATAATTAAAATAACTATTAGGCAGGTTTACATGAGGCCAGAAATAACAAACAAAAATTCCAGAAAATCCCCATATGCATAATAAGAATTTGGTATTATTCTGCCCTAAATCATATTTTTTAGTTATTAAACATTCAAGATGGGTGCACCATGTTAAACTATGCGTTTTCTACCACATTTACATATACAGATTATTAAATTCCGAGTTACGGTTATTTAGTTATGAAATAAATCATTTTAACATGGCGTTTATGCAAAATTAAAGAAAACAACAAGTTTAACATTTTATACATGGATGAAAGTTGCATATTATGAAACTGGACAAAATTCTAAGCATTTTAAATATTTAAACCATTTTAATCTGATGCATGGTTGTGAAGTTATTAAATGCATGAACTATGAGGGTTTTTCCGCAAAATTGTAAAACACTGGAATAATAACTAAATCGTTCCGCGGAAAAAAACATGACTCGGGTCGAATCAACAGGCTAGACCAACAGGTAAAAAAACAAGAGGAGGGGCGCTGGGGTGTGGCCTCACCCAGTGGGCTTTGACCCAAATGATGGTGGCAGCATCCAGGCCGCGAGTCAGGGCTGCACGCTAGATCTGGAGGCATGCCGGTCAACGCAGCAAGCGGCGGCAGGGACACAGGGCGAGGCGCGGGGTCAACGAAGCAGGGGAATCGACCGAGACTTGGCACTGGCAGGACTCCGGTGATGCGAGAAAGGCGAGCGAGGATGGAGCTTGCCAAATCCGATAGTGGGGGTGATGAATGGGCGGCCATCAAGACGGTTCCCTACGAGAGAGATAGAAGAGCGAAACTGAGAGGAACAGGGGAGCACTGGGAAGGGGATGAAGAAGGGGAAGCGGTGCTCATCTCGGATGAAGCTCGTCGACGGCTCGCTGGATAGATGAGGGCGGCGGTGTTCAGCGCTGGTGTCGGAGATGAGTGGGACGAGGGAAACCCCTTTGCTCAAAGCAGAGTGATGACCCACAAGTATAGGGGATCTATCATAGTCCTTTCGAGAAGTAAGAATGTCGTACCCAACGAGGAGCAGAAGGAAATGATAAGAAGTTTTCAGTAACATATTCTCTGCAAGCACTGAAATTATCAGTAACAGATAGTTTTGTGATAAGGTAATTTGTAACGGGTAACAAGTAATAAAAGTAAATAAGTTTCAGCAAGATGGCCCAATCCTTTTTTTAGCAAAGTACAAGCCTGGACAAACTCTTATATAAATTAAAGCGCTCCCGAGGACACATGGGAATTATCGCCAAGCTAGTTTTCATCACGTTCATATGATTCGTGTTCGGTACTTTGATAATTTGTTATGTGGGTGGACCGGTGCTTGGGTACAACCCTTCCTTCGACAAGCATCCCACTTATGATTAACCCCTCTTGCAAGCATCCGCAACTACAAAAAAAGTATTAAGGTCAATCTAACCATAGCATGAACCAAATGGATCCAAATCAGCCCCTTACGAAGCAACTCATAAACTAGGTGTCGGTGTCAAAACCGGCGGATCTCGGGTAGGGGGTCCCGAACTGTGCGTCAAGACCGGATGGTAACAGGAGACAAGGGACACGATGTTTTTACCCAGGTTCGGGCCCTCTCGATGGAGGTAATACCCTACTCTTGCTTGATTAATATTGATGATATGGGTAGTACAAGAGTAGATCTACCACGAGATCAAGGAGGCTAAACCCTAGAAGCTAGCCTATGGTATGGTTGTTGTATATGGAGTTGATGTCCTACGTACTACAACCCTCCGGTTTATATAAACACCGGATAGGGTTAGGGTTACACAGAGTCGGTTACAATGGTAGGAGATCTTGAATATCCGGATCGCCAAGCTTGCCTTCCACGCCAAGGAAAGTCCCATCCGGACACAGGACGAAGTCTTCAATCTTGTATCTTCATAGTCCAGGAGTCCGGCTGAAGGTATAGTCCGGCTACCCGAACACCCCCTAATCCAGGACTCCCTCAGTAGCCCCCGAACCAGGCTTCAATGACGACGAGTCCGGCGCGCAGATTGTTCGGCATTGCAAGGCGGGTTCTTCTCCAAATCATGTGTACCTGTAGGAATAATGTCCGATTTTTGTAATGTAATGCTCCTCGGCTCCCACGCCCAATAATGGTCGTCTTCCACGTGTCAAACGAATGCGAAAAGCTAGGGCGTTTTTACATCCACACCCCTAGCCGTATAAACGGGCCGCCTATTTAACGGGATGGGGATTTAGGTCCAAACCACATCTTCTCCTCTCCGCGAGTTATCATCAGAGCGCTTCCAGCAAAGGTCCATTCCAACATGACCAGCCGTCGCAGCTCCTCCCCTCGCCCCTCCGGTCCCAAACCCGGGGACTGGGAGAGTTGCACCATCCCGCATAGCGAGTTAGTATCGCTTCAGGCCAAGGGATTTCTCCCTCAGGCATACATGGTCCCGGTCTGAGCCGGTCTCGCCACCTACAATGGCAGAAAACAAGCGGAGAGCACCCCCAATCCTTCTAAAGGAGAGCGGGTGTGCCTCGTCCCCTATCTAATAAGGGGACTGGGATTTCCAATTCATCCATTTCTCCGCGGGCTTCTGGAGTTCTACGGCCTCCAGCTGCAAAATCTCACGCCTGCCTCCGTATTACATATTGCGGGTTTCGTCGCCCTTTGCGAGCTATTTTTAGGCGTTGAGGCTCATTTCGCACTGTGGAAGAGGTTATTCTGCCTGGTGCCCCGTTCTCAAGAGGGGTCTATATACCAAGTGGGCGGAGCCGAAGTATGGCGCATCGCGGGACCGGATACCTATCCGGAACCCCAAAGAAGGCGTCCGAGGACTGGCCTTCGGAATGGTTTTACATAGATGACGTCCCGCTACCAGACCCTATCCAAGTCGGTCTCCCTGAGTACAACAGTGCTCCATTGAAGAAACGCTTGAGCTGGCGTCCGCGGAGCTCTCAGAGGGAAAGCGACAGAGACGTCCTTTACCTGATGGGCCGGATAAGACTGTTGGCTCATTCCGGACTAACCATGATTGGAGTCATGGCCGCATGCATTATGCAGGGGGTGCAGCCGCTTCAATATAGAGGCCACCCCATGTGGGATTTCAACGGGGAGGATGACGCCACCCGTTACGGTCGTAAGGCGCCGGCCTCAGCTGCCGCTCTAATAAAGATCTTATCTTCTTTGTACAAGGGAGAAAAGGAGGAATTCCTCCGCGTCACCCCGCGGGCCGGATTTACTATGTACGATCCTCCAAGTTGGGTAAGTGAACAATTGCGTTTGCCCGTTTGTTTTATACTCCCACGGTTAGATATGTAGTCTAACGACTTCAATGCAGGAACTGCGACAGGAGGTAAAGGATATAAACAGCCGCCCTCCATAGCCCGAGGACCCAGAACGGTCCCTCGATCCGGACTCTGAAGAGGATCCAGACATATCGGTGGAGCTTATCGACGGGGTGTTCCATCAGCTAAGCAAGGACAATACCTTGGTAGCCATTACGGCTGATTACCCAGGGTTAATCCCGGCCTCCCAGGTGACAGAAACCGGAGTCTCATTCCCTTGAGAGAGATTCCACTCTCACGTATTCCGGTGTGTCTGACGACAACCGTGTTTTGCAGGGGAGATTTCCAAGGCAGGAGGCCGAACCTGCGGCGGCTAGCCAACGAGATGCCGCAGGGCCCCGTGGGGCAAAAAGGAATGTAGTCCGGACTGAGATGCCGGCGCAAAGGTATAGCGCACCCTCTGTTTCCCTGGTGTTATTCTGTCAGGGCATATTAATGTCCGTGCTATCTTCAGAACGAAGAGACCTCGCCGGACTACATCCGGAGAGGTTGCCAATCGCGGCTCCACCAGCCAGGCTCCAACATTTGGCCAGGAAGCGGAGGCGAGCACAAGGCGCACACTGGACGCTCCTCCGACAGAGGATGCGGACAGGCTGTCTGCCACAAATTCTGAAGTGGAGAGTGCCATGAACCACAGGCGTCGCCGGACAGTTCTACGCGACGCTTGTTTCTCCCAAGAGGCTTTAGATGCCTTTAATTTGGGAGATGCGTACCTCCGTGCCGCTCAAAATGGTTTAGCCAGAGCCACGGAGCAGTATGTAGAAGATATACGGGTAAGAAAATTTTGGTCAAATATATATATACCAGTAGCCCCCGAGACTTGAAACAGTTAGAGCAACTGATTTAAGGATCATTTAATATGCATGTTCTTACAGAGAAGAATACCGTACTATCCCAGGAGCTGGAAAAGTGCAAGGCCCAACTAGAGGACGCACTAGCCACAACAGGGGAGCCCAAAGAGACCCCCTCAGGTAAGATACACTTCGAAAGATTAGTATTGTGCGGTGTGGGTGCAAATCTGACAAATCATATTGCAGATGGCGCCGGACTCGATCCGGAAAAGCAACAACTCTTACACCGGCTAAAGGCCGGTGAGAGTACATTGACAAAGGTGAGGCGAGAGAAGAATGATCTTCAGGATGCCAACACCAAGCTGGACATGAAACTTAAAGATGTTTGTGGCCAGCTGTCAGACTCCACGAGGGAGAATCAGCAGCTTCGACGCGGCATATTTAGTAAGTGCTTGAACAAACTTTGAAAAAAGAGTTCGGCGAGGAAGTCGACTAATAGAGTGATGTCTGTAGGTATGCTCACAGGTCGTCCTGCAGAGGAGATGCCCAGTTCTACGGGTGACCTTCTTCCTGAACTCTTGCAACTGCACGAGCGAATTCGGCAGGCGATGCGAGGCATTGCCCAAGCCTTATGGCCTACCCACTCCTTGCCCGAGGGCCTTGGAGAGCTTGCGGAGAAGCTGAAGGGAGCTCGGCGGCGCTTCCGGTTGTGGAAGATATCGGCCTGCCGAAGCTGAAGACCCGTTTTACGAAGTCTGACCCAAACCACATGGCCGAGGTCGGACTAGTGGGGCCTGACGGGAAGGAGATCCCTGTAAGCTTAGTATACGGCCAAGTAGAGTTAGCCGCGAAGTATTCCCAGCAGGACTGTAAATTAGACAACCTCTTAGATGGTATAGAAGAGGAATACAATCAGTCAGAATGACTATGTAATTTTGAATTGACATGTGTAATGCCTTCTAGCCGGATTGTAGATCGTTTGTCGTTGCCGACCTTTTCGCTTCAACCTTGGGACCTGACGGTCCAGAGTGTGTCCGAATACCATAGAAGTTATATAAGAACCAGGGTATGCGTGGAGACCAGGCGTATGGGTCATTAGTGCTTTATCAGACAAGTGCCCAACTAGTTATGTTATATTACATGGTTAGTAAGAAACATCTTCCAGAGAGAATAGTTCCGTTAAGGGTTCCTTTTTCTGGGACGCAGAAAAAAGCATTTGGGGGCGCATAAAATGAGTAAAAAGATCATCTTTCATTTCACCGACCGAAAATTCTCTTAAGAACGCTAGCTTTCGGCTTCACCCAGTATGAGGTACACATCCAGCTGACCCGGCAGTAACAATCGCAGAGTTGCTCCTTTTACCACCTATCCGAACAATCGGGAACGTAGGGGTAAGCACAGGATCCAGGCAACCCAGCTTGGCCAAAACTTAAGTCATATCGATGCATATAATGGTGAAGAAAAAGGTACATGCGGAAGTTTGACGCATGTGTTGGGCGTGAAGCCCGTATAAATAAGCTTCTGTTAAAGAAGCCCCCAGGTTTAATGAGCACGAGTGGTGCGTCACTAGATGAGCCTTTAAGGGCTATATAAGAAAAAAGGGGAAGGAGAGAAATGTAGGACAAAAAATGCAAAAAATGGACAGAGGAAGGAGACGAACACAGAATCCGGCGCTAGGCATAGAATCTTCGGAGACGGGTGGCGTTCCACGGGTTCAGCTCGAGTCGGTTATCCGAAGCATCTCGCAGGCGGGACGCCCCACCAGTCAGGACTTGGTCGATTATGAATGGACCTTCCCACTTGGGCTTGAGTTTGTCCTTTTTCTTATCCAGCAGGCGTAGAACTAGTTCACCAACATTGTAATTTTTGGCCCATTCTTCTCTGCTTTGATATCTTCGGGCCTGCTGTTGATAAAATGTGGAACGGGCTTTTGCCACGTCACGCTCCTCCTCCAAGGCGTCCAAGTTGTCCTGCCGATCGAGCTCGGCTTCTCTTTCTTCGTACATGCACACTCTAGGTGAGTCATGAATTATGTCGCAGGGCAGAACTGCCTCTGCGCCATACACCATAAAAAATGGTGTTTATCTGGTGGTGCGATTTGGCGTGGTCCGCAGCCCCCATAGCACGGAGTCGAGCTCCTCTACCCAGTGCTTGTTAGATTCCTTGAGGGACCGCACCAGTCTGGGTTTAATGCCGCTCATGATAAGACCATTTGCGCGTTCGACCTGGCCGTTGGTTTGTGGGTGATAGACGGAAGCATAATCGAGGTTGATGCCCATGTTTTTGCACCAGAGTTTTACCTCGTCGGCGGTAAAGTTTGTACCGTTAACGGTTATGATGTTGTGGGGGACGCCATAACGGTGTACATCCCCGGATATGAAGTCTATCACAGGTCCGGATTCGGCCGTTTTAACAGGCTTGGCTTCTATCCATTTGGTGAACTTATCCACCATGATCAGTAAGTATTTTTTCCTATCGGTCCCACCTTTAAGGGGTCCGACCATGTCAAGCCCCCAGACCGCAAAAGGCCAGGTGATGGGTATAGTTTGGAGTGCGGTGGGTGGCATATGGCTTTGGTTGGCAAAAAGTTGGCAACCAGTGCATAGTTGGACTAGGTCCTGAGCGTCTGCCCGGGCCGTCGGCCAATAAAAGCCTGTATGGAAAGCCTTGCTAACAAGGGACCGAGCAGCAGCGTGGTGACCACCGAGTCCGGCATGAATTTCAACCAGAAGATTCAGCCCTTCCTCTTCGGAGATGCACCTTTGAAGGACTCCGGTAGTGCTTTTTTTATAAAGCTCTCCCTCATGGACTCTATAGGCTTTAGATCGCCGCACTATGCAGCGGGCCTCGTTTTGGTCCTCTGGGAGTTCCTGCCTAGTAAGGTAGGCTAGGAGTGGTTCTGTCCACGGGGCAATAACCGCCATTATTACGTGGGCTGAAGGTGTAATTTCATTGGCAGAGCCTCCAATTGTGTCAGATTGTTCGGCGTTGAGTGGTGCGGCTGGGTCCGGGCTGTTATTTGCGGGTTCCCCCTCCCATGCTACGGATGGCTTGAACAATCTTTCCAAAAAGATGTTCGGGGGACTGCATCACGTTTTGCTCCGTTGCGTGCCAGGACGTCCGCTGCTTGATTGTTTTCTCGGGCTATATGGTGAAACTCCAGCCCTTCGAACCGAGCTGACATTTTTAGGACGACATTGCAGTAAGCTACCATTTTTGGGTCCTTGGTGTTGAAGTCTCCATTTATTTGGGATATCGCAAGGTTTGAATCCCCGTGTACCTCTAGGCGCTAGATACCCATGGATACTGCTACCCGGAGACGATGTAGGAGGGCCTCATATTCGGCTGCATTGTTGGAATCCGTGTACATGATCTGGAGCACATATCGGACTGTGTCTCCTGTGGGGGACGTCAGGACGACGCCAGCCCCCAGTCCGGCCAACATTTTGGAGCCGTCAAAATGCATAATCCAGTTTGAATATGTGCCATACTCTTTAGGGAGCTCGGCCTCCGTCCATTCTGCGACGAAGTCGGCCAAAACTTGCGATTTAATAGCTCGCTGTGGCTTATAGGTTATATCGAACGGGAGAAGCTTGATGGCCCATTTTGCAATCCGGCCCGTTGCATCGCGGTTGTTGATAATATCGTTGAGTGGTACTTCCGAGGCTACTGTTATGGAACACTCTTGAAAGTAGTGTCGTAGCTTCCGGGATGCCATGAATACCACGTATGCAATCTTTTGATAATGCGGGTACTGTGATTTGCATGGAGTGAGGACAGTGGACACGTAGTAGACCGGCCTTTGAAGGGGGAATTTGTGTCCATCCGTTTCCCACTCGACAACGAGCACTGCGCTGACAAACTTGATGTGTTGCTGCAATGTACAATAACATTGGTTCACCGGTGTTCGGTGCGGCCAGGACTAGGTTTGTTGCCAATATGGCTTTTATTTCATCAAGTCCGGCCGTGGCGGCATCCGTCCACTCGAAGTGTTCGGTGCGCCGAAGGAGGCGATAGAGGGGTAGTGCCTTTTCTCCCAAGCGGGAGATGAAGCGGCTTAAAGCCGCCACGCATCCGGTTAATTTTTGTATTTGTTTGAGGTCCTTTGGGATATCCAATTGTGACAAAGCTCGGATTTTGGCTGGATTTGCTTAAATTCCTCTACCAGATACAATGAAGCCCAAGAGCTTTCCGGCTGGAACGCCGAAGACGCATTTTTCCGTGTTGAGCTTGATGTCATATTTTCGGAGGTTATCGAATGTAAGCCTCAAGTCGTCTACTAGAGATTCGACATGTCTTGATTTTACAACCACATCATCCACATACGCCTCCACTGTTTTGCCGATCTGGTTTGCCAGACATGTCTAGATCATGCGCTGATATGTTGCGCCGGCGTTTTTCAGCCCAAAGGGCATTGTGTTGAAGCAGAAAGGACCGTATGGTATGATGAATGCTGTTGCGGCTTCGTCTGATTCTGCCATCTTGATTTGATGGTAACCAGAGTATGCGTCGAGGAAACACAACGAATCATGCCCTGCGGTGGCATCGATAATTTGATCGATATGGGGGAGGGGGAAGGGATCCTTTGGGAAAGCCTTGTTAAGGTCTTTAAAATCGACACACAGGCGCCAGGATTTGTCCTTCTTTGGTACCATCACCAGGTTTGCTAGCTAGTCCGGATGTTTTTCTCTCTAATGAATCCGGCCTCCAATAGCTTGGCTAGCTCCTCTCCCATAGCCTGTCTCTTGGGTTCGGAAAAACGCCGAAGGGCTTGTTTGATAGGTTTGAATCCTTTTAGGATATTTAAGCTGTGTTCGGCCAGCCTGCGTGGGATCCCTGGCATGTTTGAAGGGTGCCAGGCAAAAATGTCCTAGTTCTCTTGTAGGAACTCTCGTAGTGCAGCGTCTACATCAGGGTTCAGTCGTGCCCCGATGGAAGCTGTTTTATTGGGGTCCGTTGGATGGACCTGGAATTTGACTATTTCGTCAGCTGGCTTGAAGGATGTGGATTTGGATCTCTTGTCGAGTATCACATCATCCCTATTAACCGTGGAGCGCAGCGCAGTCAGTTCCTCGGCCGCTAAGGCTTCGGATAGTGCATCAAGGGCTAATGCAGACGTCTTGTTTTCGGCGCGGAGTGCTATGTCCGGATCACTAGCTAGAGTGATAATTCCGTTCGGCCCGGGCATCTTAAGCTTCATGTACCCGTAATGGGGTATTGCTTGGAAGATTGTGAATGCTTCCCGCCCTAGTAAAGCGTGATATCTGCTTTTGAATGGGGCCACCTGAAACGTGACTTCTTCGGACCTGTAATTATCCGGCGTGCCGAACACCACATCTAGTGTGATTTTTCCTGTGCAGCACACTTCCCGACTGGGGATTATTCCTCTAAAGGTTGTGCTGCTTCGCTCGATGTGGTTCCAGTCTATTTCCATTTTTTGAAGGGTTTCCTCATAAATGAGGTTCAGTCCGCTGCCTCCATCCATGAGCACCTTGGTGAGGCGAAAGTCGTCCACTATGGGACTGAGGACCAATGCGGCTGGTGCTCGGGCTGTTCGGAATCTAGGTTCATAACTTGTGTTGAAGGTAATAGCAGTGTCGCTCCATGGATTTATTGTTGCAACTTGATAGACTTCGGCAAGGCTGCGGAGTGTTCTTTTTCGCATATTGTTTGATGCGAAAGTCCCGAAGACTGTGAGAACGGTACTGGTGTCCTCTGTACTATGAATTCTACAGGGTCCATCAAGCCACCTTTCCAGTACGGTTCCATGCCCTGTAGAGGGTTTTGGCTTTTTGGTGTTTATCCCGGGTGTCCTATGATGATGCACCCTCTTAGTTCAGACGGGATTACTATTCAAGGCCGGATTATCCCAAAATTTTATTTCGGTTTTCCAGGCGCTTTCCATCGCACAGTATTTTTGTACTATGGACGCCAAGTCAGCGAAGCATGTAATATCACGACGACTTATGGCGTTAAGGATTCCCTCGTCCGTGCAATTACTGTAGAAAATTGAGATTGCGTCTCCCTCGCGGCAATCCTTTATCCTGTTCATGACGAGGAGGAATCTGGCCCAGTAATGATGTACTGTTTCCTCGGGCCTCTGCCTAATTTGGGAGAGATCGCTTATGTTCGGGTGGGCGGGTGTCGTTGAATCTGAAACCTCACCCAATCCAAGATTCGGAGGCCGAAGAGTTTCCGAACTCTGAAGTTTGGATTCTTGGATGTTGTCCAACGAATCTAGCCCGTTGCCTGATCCTAAGCTCAGGTCTTGAGTTACATCCTCCTCTCCGCGGGTATCCGGCTTGGAGTGGTCAGGAATTCGGACGTAGCTAGTCCTTAAAATAGATGAAGGGTCGCCGCACTGCGCCTCTAGCACGACAACGTGGTG